>NC_060954.1:41300086-41378762 GCF_022045245.1 Lucilia cuprina
AGCTCTTTAGCTTTAACCGTTTAGGCTGTGCGATGATGAATCAGTCAATCAGTCAGTCAGTCAGTCAGTCAGTCAGTAACGTTAGAATTTTATATATATAGATTAATTGCTAATTTTTTGATGACTTTATTGTAGTAGCCCAGTGTACAAAAGCCATAAACTGGTATTGCACAAGAACACAAAAAAAAAGAATCATAAATCGTTTTTAAAATTTATATATAAATTTAAGCAAATAAATATAAAAATTAATTATGCATTTCTAAAAATACAGAAATAATATTAACATAACTCTCTTTCTTGTCTAAATATCATCTATTCAAATGAAAACCGGACAAATCAAACTTATTATAAAACTTATTAAGAAATTTGTTTAGTTTTTTTTTTGGTATAAGTTTCAGCACAAGACAATTCAAGAAAGAAAAAAAATCTATTTTCTAGACATTTTGGCATCAGTCAAAACCCACATGAATAAATTTGAATATGACTTCTTTTTTGTGTCTTGTTAATTTTATATATTTTTTTTTGTTTGGACAAAATCATCAATCAATATTTCTTTTAACTTTTATTGCTGGCCAAATCATTAATTAAGCCACGAGTATTTAAATCAAATAAAGACAACAATCAACCGACAAAACTTTAATCACACATTTGTAGAAACATGATTTTTTGTCTAACAGGTTTGTATTCTAAATCTTAGATTAATAAACATATAAAGGCAGACAACTGAAAGTTAGACAAAAGAAAAGTCTAACAGTTAGACGTTTAAAACAGTAATAAAGTTATTAATGGTTTATTATGGAAAATACTTTAATACACTGAAAACCGTAGGTTTTAGTACTTTGAAAATTTGAATGAAATGATTTCAGTTTGACAACTATCAACATTTTTCCAAGTGTACTTCATCATAAAAATTAAAGTTTGGTCACCTAACCAAACACATCAGTTCTAGACGTTTGTTAAGTTTTAGTTAATTTCACAACCTTTAAATTTCTACAAAAACTCAATGAGTAATATTTTATCAACGCCTTAAAGTATGCAATATATTTTGTAGTTTATTTAAAATATGTGTTTAGTTTGGATTGTGTCGTATTTGAGGGATTGTGTGGGCTTTAAATGGTAGAACCCACACAATATGCCAAGTCTCTTGAGCAAACAATAAGAAATGCACATGTTCGGTTGTTTTCTCAATGGTGTTCATTGTCATCCACGCATATCTTCCGTTATTATCCTGTCATCGTGCTTAAATATTAATATTTCAAAAATTCTTATACCCTACACCAATCTATTGGGGAGGGTATTATGCGTTTGTGCTGATGTTTGTAACAGCCAAAAATATTGGTCCTACACCCATCTTAAGGTATACTGATCGACCCAGAATTGCTTTCTGAGTCGATTTAACTGTTCGTCTGTCTGTGTGTTCATGTAAACTTTGTGCGCACGCTACAGGTCACAAGTTTAATGAAATTTGGCACATACTTTTCATTTGGTCCCAGGATGAACACAATTGAAAATGGTTTCAAATTGGTTCATTATTTCGCTTAGCCCCCATACAACCGTTCCTCCCGAATAGGCCCTTTGAGCTCATAATTACGTTAAATGTTCTATTATTTGACTTCCCTTCTCAAAATGAAGGTCAAAATTTACTTTTAAACACTATTATTATAATTCTACATAAATAAGTAGACGTAAATCCCTCTACTCACATTTAGAAGTATTGGCCCATATTTGCACCTCCCCTAAGAGCCCTTTTGTAGAAAATCTCTTTTTCATTTGTTTTTATTTCGTTCACCTTCGTAGGGGTATATAAAAGTTTGTTATTTCTTTTGTAATTTCTATAATATAATTTTCAGACCCTATACAGTATATGTATTCCAAGTCCTTAGAAAAAGCGGAATAGATTTAGCTGTTCCCTCTATCTGTTTCTTTGTCGAAGTGCTTTACGTGAACACCAGCAGTGTTGGTCTTATTCCATGGTAGTAAATTTTTCTTTAATGACTCACTACTCGCGCCTATTCGGACCATGAACAAGCACTTTGTTGAAGTTCTCGACCTATCTGATCTTTTGCCATAGCAGTCCCGTTTAGAAATGACAAGTATCATGAGTCAAGCCCAATGAAACCCCAACAATGGAAAGCACAATCACTGGTTAGAGTCTATAGAAAAGGAGGACCCAACATCAGGTGAAAACACCCTATTGCTGCTATGATAAATGCTCATGACCCTAGTGGTAGTTTCATCATCTAAAGCCTCACCCCATGGCATTTCCTGATCTGTTAAAGTAGCCCAACAACACTAGTATAATGGCTCTGTTGTATCGACTACAGTACCTAGGACAGGCTCGAGGTCAGGTCCGTGCCTTACCTAGGGACCTACAGTAATAAGTTGATTCATGATCACAAGCCTCACCCCATGGCATTTCTTGACCTGTTAAAGTAGCCCAACAACACTAGTATAATGGGCCTGTTGTATCGACAACAGTACCTAGGACAGGCTCGGGGTCAGGTCAGGTTATCTAGGGACCTACAGTAGTAAGTGGATAAATTAAAAATTAAGGTATTAACAACTCCGCCAATGTTAACCAGAATTCCATCCGTTACTTAATCGGACATATCTTTATCGCGGTATCCTTTGTACCGCTAGGAGCAGTTACAGAAACTTATTCCGAAAATATATGTGCACCGCAGCTGATACGTGGAATCCGAAGGAACCTCAATCAACAGACCAGCGTACAACTTTCCACCCGTTTATCAAACGTCTAACGAATTTGAGATTAAACCGCACCCACTACATTCCAAGAAAAAATCGAGGATACATTTTCAGTCCGGGCAGACTAGCGGTACTGATATTTTTTTACCCTCGGTATTGCAATATACCAAGATGGGGTCTACGATCAAGGAAACATGCCCCGGTATGTATATTGAAATTAGTTTTCAGATTCTAAAAAATGAGACTTTTGGGTACTTTTTTTCTTTTTCAAAAGATAGTGAACCTAGAAACACGTTATTTTTTTTAACCACATCATTTTGAAGGGTATATAAGATTCTACACAACCGAATACAGGACTCTTACTTGTTTGAATATAAAAGTATTCCTTCCTACACAGATACATATGTAGCAGTTTTTGGCAAAGGAAACTATGGCTACATATGAATACAATAACGAGGATATTCGAATTTATAAATTGCTTTGAATATTAAAATGTTTATGTTCATTTAAATAAAATAGAAATAATACTTTTTAAAAGAGATCCTTAAACTAGTTTCTAAAATATGCATACTCATTGCTACTTTCGACAAGAAACGTTTCTTTCCCACGCAAAAAAAAATTAAATTTGTTTTTGATATTTTATCTTGGTGCGAATGTACATATTATTCAATTCAACATTACAAACAAAGAAGTGGGTTTTTTTAAATTTAACAAGGTTTCCTTCTTTGCAGGCCTCTTTTGCGCCCCTGAAGAACCCATGAGATTCAAATTAAAAACTTCAACTCCACAAACCTAACTCTTTACGCAGGTGAAATTTTATTGTAATCGGAACTATTTAGAAGTTATAGAATTAGTTCCTCCTTTTTTACTACTGTGCGGTTTCCCTGCTAACTCTACATTTTCTATATTCTTTTGAATATCCACATGCTCTATATTGTCCTGAAGATCAAACGGCTTTAACTTTATCCACAGACCTGTTTTATCCAGCAGTTTAGAGTCATTCGTAAAACAACGAACTCGCTTATTCTGTTTGATAACGATCTTCTATTTGGAACTAATATCTCAAATTAATGTCGAGTGCTTTACGTGAGTACCTGGCATGATGCCCTACCCCACGGTGGTCTTTTTCATCCACTGAGTACACTTGAACAACGGTCTACCATCGCCCCTAAATCCTTTAATAAAGAACTCAGGTGGCAATTTTTGTATATAGATTGGGTCGGTCCAAGTACAAGTACTTTGTTGAAGTACTCGAGCTATCTAATCTCTGACCATTGCTGTCCCGTTGCTTAACTTCCGAGATGTAAAACATTACTACCGTTTACAACCACGCAGATGGGAGGGCCTCTGCGGCCCATTCATTTCCATTGAAGGAAAATTCAATGATATCAAATGTATATGATACCTTTTATCCATCATCATTCAACCCAGCACACATCTCATTCATACGACACATCCATAAGAGAAAATCATATGACACATTTATTATAGGTAGAAGGGAGTGTGAGGCCCGTCGTACACCACATTCATTCCGCACCATATACAATTAATACCAACTTATTTCCAACGCTTAGTCCCACAGTCACTTAATTGTGGGGTATCTGTTGTTTTCGGCAACAGCACCGTACTTATCCCGAAATATTGACTATTATCATGCATCCGTCTTTTAACCGCCACTTACTCTCCCCGCGAATTTGGGTTTAAACCACAGCCACTACGTAGTTCCCGAAGGAACCTCAACCAACTGACCAGCCAGGACATAGTCCTGCGGGCAACTGGCCACCCGTAGTACAAGATTATGTGGTGCTCTGGTCTGACCTCTGGCAATCTATGCAAGGACTAAGCCAAGCAGTAGACTGTAACCACCTCTTTATACCCCAAGATTGCAATAACAACAAGGCGGAGGTCTCGCCAAGGTAACATGCCCCCGGGGGGTCATTTCGGTCAATGTATCTGCTGATCTGACCATATTTAGTTGTAGTTGTTGTAGTAAACAGAAACTATAGCAGTTGTTTCAACAGCTGTTTTCAGAAACTATAGAAACTGTTTGCACAAACTATAAAACTGTTTTAGCAAATTTTATCACAAGGGATTAACATGACTAAAATCAGTTCCGAATTTTATATAGCTCCCATACAAATTCCACTAAAATATTTTCTAGGAATATTGACATTATTAGATAACTCTAGTATTAATTTCAAAAACCAGATACTGTTAAAATAATTAATAGGTAATAACAAATATGTACAAGAGATCCGCAATTTAATGTGTTAAAATAGACAAAATAGTACTACTTACATCCATTGGTACACCATTACATTGGTAACCCAATCCTTTAAGAGAACATGAATAATTCTACTAATTTTATAAGTGCTATTTTCACTCTCATTGTCCACTTAAATCAGTAATGGATTCTATTCTGACATTGACATTTACTTGCAATATGAAACCTTAACTAAATGACTCATAGTACATCTTAGTATTCGAGCCGTAAAGTAAGTAATAAGTTTCATAAACATTACTTTGGTTCAAAAGGCAAGAATAATAAAAAGGAAAGAATTGTTGTAAATAAAATCATATGTCATCATCCCACGGTCATATAAATAATTTTTTTTGTGGTTGTGCTATACATATATATTTCTACAAAACAAAGACTATTTAGACTTTATTAGCCGGGTTATGGACACGTTCATACGACCATTCATCCATCCAACCATTCGTCCGACCAACAACCACTCAAGGGCCATTTACTTTTAAGAAACTTAATATCATAGTCTAAACTAAACAAATTGCAATGTGGAGATACACAAATGTATGTTGGTGGCATAAAACGTTTCTGTCGTTTCGACGTCTTGGTCAATGATGCCACATTACTATGTATAGCGGCCACAGCCACCAACATTAAAATATATTCCACACAATACTCATCATAATTTTTAGTTGAATAAAAGATGCCTGCTTTATTGTTTTCTTGTTGTTTTTACTTTATGATACTTTTAGTGGAGAATTATGATTCTTTTCAGAATATTGTACTTTATTTTGACTCGTGTCATGTTATTTTTTTTTTAACTTGACAGTAGCATAATTCCGGGATATTTTAATTTGTTTGTGTAGTTGTTGTTTATTATTTTGTGATCTGAAAAGGAGTCAAAATACAAATGCAGTAAATACAATACACATGATGTCGATGTTTATGTGGAGCAGGCACAGTGGTGAAAAATGGAAGAGAGGTGCTGCAAGTACCTTTAGTTTGTTCCTTCTATATACTGGTGACGATCAAATGTATTCGCGTATTTTCCTTCGAATGATTTAAGAAAAAATAAATAGCGTCCCCGACGATCTGTAGCTTTGGAGGGGTCCTTTCAGCGTGCACGTGGCGGCTGTGGTTAAAACTCAAATTAGCGCGAAAAGAATGTCGGTTATAAAACTGATGCCTTTAATTCTGGATAATTTCGGTGAAGTCAATAGTTGCAATACCCACTCCTGTGTGCGGGACTAAACGTTGGAAATAAGTTGGTGTTAAGTGTATAGAATACATGATGAATGTATGAGTATACATAACTTGCTCATTCGCATATCAAAAGTGAGTATGTCGGATGATTTTGTCTATGAATGAGTCGAATGAATGACAAGTATGCTACGTTAAATGGTGTTGGATGAAATGTTATTTTACAGGTATGTTCAGGATTTGTCACAGCGCCGTCTCTGTGAGTATGAACAAAATCCTCGGCTTATTTGGTGGATTTATGTTTCGGTCTACAGAATTGGTCTCTAGGAACTGTCGATTCAACAGAGATCATCAAAGATTAGATATCTCGGGTACTTTGTAATCTTGTATGTTCTTGTATCTTAATATGTTCTAGTTTATGGTCTGCTGTATGGTCATATGTCTAGTCTGTGGTCTATACTGTATATAGTTTGGGCTACAATAAGACCTGTCTAAATTTTGCAGATTCTCTGATCGTTTTAATGTTGCAGCCTCTTAGCTTTTCGATTCCACTGTACACCAGATTTGCCAGACACACTAACAATACAGAATCCAATATCATTTATGAGTCTTTGAGTGTAATTCTATATTTCACTAAATTACAAACAACAAAAACAAATAAACACGAATATATTTTAAGTAAAATACAGGCGGCTAAAGATTAATTTTCAAATAAAAGAAAAAAACAAAAAAACGAAAATTTCTTTTTAATGTTTTTGATACTGTTGTGTGGTAAATTGTCCGGTTGTTAGTCCGTCTGCACGTTCATAAGTTTGTTTGACAGACTTTACTTATTCAGCTGGTCAGCGCTACCAACTACATAAAGAAGACATCACCATCGTTAGCATCATCATCCACTTCCATATCGAGACATGTTTATGTACGTGCCAGCGAAATCAATGCCATTCATGAAATTCTATCTTTTCATTTCAGTTTAACTGCGATTTTCTGCTTTATTTTCTTGTCGTTCAAATCATAATTTTTATTTTGCTATGGATTTGATGTTTTGCCATGTACTGGCAAAACTAAAAGTCTTATTAATTTAATTTATTGAGATCTTCAAATTATTATAATAAGTCTAGTTTTTTGTTGTTTCTGTATCCAGAAATTATTTTATAGTGGGTTTTGTTCATGTTGCAACTATTATCCTATAATTTATGTTTAACCATAAATACTATAAATATTAGTTATTGTATTCCATATCCTTTTTTTTTGCCCAATGAGTAGTTGTATTGCTCTGTTGTTGGTTGGTCTAAAGATGCTGCCAAAAATGGTACTATACATACATAAATAGAAAAGTTGAAAATTGTTTAAAATAATTCAAACACCCACTGACTGTTTGACTTTTTCTACTATGTGTTTTATAGTTCGCTCTTTGAAAGAAGCGACACAAGGGTCAGTTTTTTTTTTTGTTTTGTTATTTCATGAACCACAAATCATAAGTCATTTTTTCTGTTATAAATATGAATTTATTTGTTTTGTTCTATACAATAATATTTACACTCAAAGATTCATATATCTTCACACCCCCAGTCGGTTATGTTAACTGGGATGTTATAAGGATTTATCAACAACAATTTTTCTTGCTTTGCTACAAATGGCTTATATATTCCTATAACCTGGAACATCTGTTCTTAAAATAATCTCGTTCTGCTTTAGTTATCTCAGTTCTGCTCTAGCCCTGTTCTAGTTCTGTTCTAGTTCTGTTCTAGTTCTGTTCTAGTTCTGTTCTAGTTCTGTTCTAGTTCTGTTCTAGTTCTGTTCTAGTTCTGTTCTAGTTCTGTTTTAGTTCTGTTCTAGTTCTGTTCTAGTTCTGTTCTAGTTCTGTTCTAGTTCTGTTCTAGTTCTGTTCTAGTTCTGTTCTAGTTCTGTTCTAGTTCTGTTCTAGTTCTGTTCTAATTCTGTTCTAGTTCTGTTCTAGTTCTGTTCTGTTCTAGTTCTGTTCTAGTTCTGTTCTAGTTCTGTTCTGTTCTAGTTCTGTTCTAGTTCTGTTCTAGTTCTGTTCTAGTTCTGTTCTAGTTCTGTTATAGTTCTGTTCTAGTTCTGTTCTAGTTCTGTTCTAGTTCTGTTCTAGTTCTGTTCTAGTTCTGTTCTAGTTCTGTTCTAGTTCTGTTCTAGTTCTGTTCTAGTTCTGTTCTAGTTCTGTTCTAGTTCTGTTCTAGTTCTGTTCTAGTTCTGTTCTAGTTCTGTTCTAGTTCTGTTCTAGTTCTGTTCTAGTTCTGTTCTAGTTCTGTTCTAGTTCTGTTCTAGTTCTGTTCTAGTTCTGTTCTAGTTCTGTTCTAGTTCTGTTCTAGTTCTGTTCTAGTTCTGTTCTAGTTCTGTTCTAGTTCTGTTCTAGTTCTGTTCTAGTTCTGTTCTAGTTCTGTTCTAGTTCTGTTCTAGTTCTGTTCTAGTTCTGTTCTAGTTCTGTTCTAGTTCTGTTCTAGTTCTGTTCTAGTTCTGTTCTAGTTCTGTTCTAGTTCTGTTCTAGTTCTGTTCTAGTTCTGTTCTAGTTCTGTTCTAGTTCTGTTCTAGTTCTGTTCTAGTTCTGTTCTAGTTCTGTTCTAGTTCTGTTCTGTTCTAGTTCTGTTCTAGTTCTGTTCTAGTTCTGTTCTAGTTCTAGTTCTGTTCTAGTTCTGTTCTAGTTCTGTTCTAGTTCTGTTCTAGTTCTGTTCTAGTTCTGTTCTAGTTCTGTTCTAGTTCTGTTCTAGTTCTGTTCTGTTCTGTTCTGTTCTGTTCTGTTCTAGTTCTGTTCTAGTTCTGTTCTAGTTCTGTTCTAGTTCTGTTCTAGTTCTGTTCTAGTTCTGTTCTAGTTCTGTTCTAGTTCTGTTCTAGTTCTGTTCTAGTTCTGTTCTAGTTCTGTTCTAGTTCTGTTCTAGTTCTTTCTAGTTCTGTTCTAGTTCAGTTCTAGTTCTGTTCTAGTTCTGTTCTAGTTCTGTTCTAGTTCTGTTCTAGTTCTGTTCTAGTTCTGTTCTAGTTCTGTTCTAGTTCAGTTCTAGTTCAGTTCTAGTTCTATTCTAGTTCAGTTCTAGTTCAGTTCTAGTTCAGTTCTAGTTCAGTTCTAGTTCAGTTCTAGTTCAGTTCTAGTTCAGTTCTAGTTCAGTTCTAGTTCAGTTCTAGTTCAGTTCTAGTTCAGTTCTAGTTCAGTTCTAGTTCAGTTCTAGTTCAGTTCTAGTTCAGTTCTAGTTCAGTTCTAGTTCAGTTCTAGTTCAGTTCTAGTTCAGTTCTAGTTCAGTTCTAGTTCAGTTCTAGTTCAGTTCTAGTTCAGTTCTAGTTCAGTTCTAGTTCAGTTCTAGTTCAGTTCTAGTTCAGTTCTAGTTCAGTTCTAGTTCAGTTCTAGTTCAGTTCTAGTTCAGTTCTAGTTCAGTTCTAGTTCAGTTCTAGTTCAGTTCTAGTTCAGTTCTAGTTCAGTTCTAGTTCAGTTCTAGTTCAGTTCTAGTTCTTTCTAGTTCAGTTCTAGTTCAGTTCTAGTTCAGTTCTAGTTCAGTTCTAGTTCAGTTCTAGTTCAGTTCTAGTTCAGTTCTAGTTCAGTTCTAGTTCAGTTCTAGTTCAGTTCTAGTTCAGTTCTAGTTCAGTTCTAGTTCAGTTCTAGTTCAGTTCTAGTTCAGTTCTAGTTCAGTTCTAGTTCAGTTCTAGTTCAGTTCTAGTTCTAGTTCAGTTCTAGTTCAGTTCTAGTTCAGTTCTAGTTCAGTTCTAGTTCAGTTCTAGTTCAGTTCTAGTTCAGTTCTAGTTCAGTTCTAGTTCAGTTCTAGTTCAGTTCTAGTTCAGTTCTAGTTCAGTTCTAGTTCAGTTCTAGTTCAGTTCTAGTTCAGTTCTAGTTCAGTTCTAGTTCAGTTCTAGTTCAGTTCTAGTTCAGTTCTAGTTCAGTTCTAGTTCAGTTCTAGTTCAGTTCTAGTTCAGTTCTAGTTCAGTTCTAGTTCAGTTCTAGTTCAGTTCTAGTTCAGTTCTAGTTCAGTTCTAGTTCAGTTCTAGTTCAGTTCTAGTTCAGTTCTAATTCAGTTCTAGTTCAGTTCTAGTTTAGTTCTAGTTCAGTTCTAGTTCTGTTCAGTTCTAGTTCTCTTTTAGTTCTGTTCTAGTTATGTTCTACTTCTCTTCTAGTTCTCTTCTAAATCTGTTCTAGATCTAATCTAGTTTTTTATAATCAGTAATTATTAAATATTTTAAACAAACTAATTCTCTTCTTGTACCAACATTTTTCTATGACTGTAAATACAACTATTGCTTTCCTGTACATACTGCGAAACATGTAATTGTATTTATGTAAATCCTTTTTGGTTCTTTACAACATGTAATAATGAAAATTATTATCCCTTAATAATTCTATTCTATTCAATAAAATTTGTCAGCAATTGGTCCCTGCTATACAACCGAGTAAATCATCGAAGGACCAAAACAAAAAAAAAAAAAAAAAAAAAAAAACTCCATTAGATTGAAATTGTCAGTGGTCATTAAATCTTTGTTGCCAAGCAATTTTTTTGTCGTTTTTTAAAAACATTACAGTAATAAAATAGAAAACTTATTACCACGCGACACATGTTGGCTTGTGTGCTGGTTGGAACTTTTTACAATAAATATGATTTATATAAAATTCAGCCTTACAACAGTAACAAGAGTATTTCTAGATTTGTAATTTTTTTTGGCAAAATAATTGTTTAGACTGCAAAGTTTGGGAAGAGTCTAAAGTAACTTTTGATGTTTGACATTATACCATCTCCAATTGTATTGCAGTAACGTCCGTTTTTTTTCAGGATTCTTTATGTAGACATTAGACGGACCCTTAAAAATAAATGTCAGCTTTAAATGGATAGCCATCTTGTGATGGACAAAAATTGATATATAACGATATTAGTTTTCTTTTTATTTTTCGTTAATTGTATAAAAACGAAAATTTTAAATATTTCTTAATTTTAGATTCCAGTAATCTATAAAAGAGAATTTAAATATTGTAATATTTTTAAAATTTATTTAAAAAATCAAATATATGGCATTTAATTGGAAATGGTGTGGATGTTTAAAGAAGATAAATTATGTTTACTGAGAGTAGTTCAAAGACAGCTGAAGTGTATTTTATTAACTTGACAGTAAGTTCAATTATTTAAAAAAATCTGTAAAGTCAAGTATAAAGCCATAAATTTTTACTAGCTGTTGGCAAAGTTTCAAAGTTAATAGTAAATGTTAGTAAAACACGTAAAATTAAAGTGTTTCTAGTTCAGTTCTAGTTCAGTTCTAGTTCAGTTCTAGTTCAGTTCTAGTTCAGTTCTAGTTCAGTTCTAGTTCAGTTCTAGTTTAGTTCTAGTTCAGTTCTAGTTCAGTTCTAGTTCAGTTCTAGTTCAGTTCTAGTTCAGTTCTAGTTCAGTTCTAGTTCAGTTCTAGTTCAGTTCTAGTTCAGTTCTAGTTCAGTTCTAGTTCAGTTCTAGTTCAGTTCTAGTTCAGTTCTAGTTCAGTTCTAGTTCAGTTCTAGTTCAGTTCTAGTTCAGTTCTAGTTCAGTTCTAGTTCAGTTCTAGTTCAGTTCTAGTTCAGTTCTAGTTCAGTTCTAGTTCAGTTCTAGTTCAGTTCTAGTTCAGTTCTAGTTCAGTTCTAGTTCAGTTCTAGTTCAGTTCTAGTTCAGTTCTAGTTCAGTTCTAGTTCAGTTCTAGTTCAGTTCTAGTTCAGTTCTAGTTCAGTTCTAGTTCAGTTCTAGTTCAGTTCTAGTTCAGTTCTAGTTCAGTTCTAGTTCAGTTCTAGTTCAGTTCTAGTTCAGTTCTAGTTCAGTTCTAGTTCAGTTCTAGTTCAGTTCTAGTTCAGTTCTAGTTCAGTTCTAGTTCAGTTCTAGTTCAGTTCTAGTTCAGTTCTAGTTCAGTTCTAGTTCAGTTCTAGTTCAGTTCTAGTTCAGTTCTAGTTCAGTTCTAGTTCAGTTCTAGTTCAGTTCTAGTTCAGTTCTAGTTCAGTTCTAGTTCAGTTCTAGTTCAGTTCTAGTTCAGTTCTAGTTCAGTTCTAGTTCAGTTCTAGTTCAGTTCTAGTTCAGTTCTAGTTCAGTTCTAGTTCTGTTCTAGTTCAGTTCTAGTTCAGTTCTAGTTCAGTTCTAGTTCAGTTCTAGTTCAGTTCTAGTTCAGTTCTAGTTCAGTTCTAGTTCAGTTCTAGTTCAGTTCTAGTTCAGTTCTAGTTCAGTTCTAGTTCAGTTCTAGTTCAGTTCTAGTTCAGTTCTAGTTCAGTTCTAGTTCAGTTCTAGTTCAGTTCTAGTTCAGTTCTAGTTCAGTTCTAGTTCAGTTCTAGTTCAGTTCTAGTTCAGTTCTAGTTCAGTTCTAGTTCAGTTCAGTTTAAATCGGTCTATTTCAGTTCCAGTTTTGGGTTAGGTTATGTTCAGTTCTAGTTTAATTTCAGTTCAGTTCCAGTTCTATTTTAGTTATATTTATACCCTACACCACTATAGTGGGGAGGGTATTATACGTTTGTGCTGATGTTTGTAAAAATAAAAATATTGGTCCAATACCCACCTTAAAGTATACCGATCGATTCAGAATCATTTTTTGAGTCGATTAAGACATGTCCGTCCGTCCGTCTGTCCGGCTGGCTGGCTGGCTGTCCACGTAAACCTTGTGCGCAAGGTACAGGCCGCAATTTTCAAGATAATTTGATGAAATTTGGACCAAGCATGTTTTTTGGCACAAGGACGAAGCCTTGATGAAATCGGTCCATTATTTCACCTAGCCCCCATACAACCGTACCTCCCGATTTGAACTTTTTATGCTATAA
The DNA here is from genome assembly GCF_022045245.1 of Lucilia cuprina. Taxonomy (NCBI): domain Eukaryota; kingdom Metazoa; phylum Arthropoda; class Insecta; order Diptera; family Calliphoridae; genus Lucilia; species Lucilia cuprina. The sequence goes on from NC_060954.1 coordinate 41,312,992, forward strand.
TTACGTCAAATATTCTGCTATCTCTCTAAATTGGCACAAACAAGTTTTATATAAGTGTAAATGATACTGCAGATTTTCGTAAGGATCGGCCTATATTTGACCCTAGCCCCCATACAAACCCCCCTTCAAAAAATGACTTAAACGTCTTAAATTGACTTGTAACCATTTGTATCGCAATGAAACTCAACAAAACTAACATTTATTTAGAAATATATCCTTTTCCCAAATTTACCGAGGATCGGCCCATATTTGACCTATATAAAGCCTCATTTAGAAATTTTAGTTTTTTATCAATAAATGGCTTAAATATTTTGGAATTATGGTAATATTCAACAGTTTCTTTACAAAAAATAAAAATTTTATAAAAGTAAAAATTGTAAAAATATACTCATGGTGTAGGGTATCATATGGTCGGCCATGCCCGACTATACTTTCCTACTTGTTTTTAGATCAAAAGTTGAGTTCAAAGGAACTTGATTCCAAAATATCTTCTCCTACTTTAACCTTTTACGAAAGTCATATTGGAAGAAGATCAGATGTTAACAATACTTATTTTTTTTGTTGCATCGTTGTATATAGTTTCTGTTTTATTGATTAGAACACAAGGTATTTGAAGAATATCTGACATGAAACGTGAGTGAAAAGTGAATTAATTTATAGTACAATCAATATAGTCTGTTACAAATATGGACATTTATTTATTCTTTCGTTCATTGGATCGTTCGTTTAATCGCATACAAAAAGAACGAAAAACATTGGAAACTCGCGGCATCATGTCTCTCCTTTTATAAAATTCAAACAAAATCAAATTATTGCACGCGTACGCATGTACTAGGCTCAGAAAAGATTGACTCGTGCCAATTCCACAATTTACTTAAAGATTCTTCGTTTTGCTTTTGATTTGCTGGTGAAGAAAATAACAGACAGAAGAGGAAAAAATTGGTTTGTTTTAAAGAATACGAATAAGATAAAAGACAACGCATCTCTAAATGATCATTAACAAGCAGAGTTTTTCAATGGAGACGTTCGTTTTGATTTTTTGCTTAGTTTTTTATTAATTTTATTCTTTGAAATAAATTGTATAAATGTTAAAGAAACATTGATGGTGGTGATTGCCATTAAGATTAATAATAGTGGGGGGAACTAGCGAAGTTTGGGAAAAATATTTAACTTTTATAATTCGGAATTCGATATTTGTTATCAGATGTTTTAAAGAATTTATACTCTGTAAGAGAAACTATCATTAAATACCAGAGTTGATGGACACACACCTAACACACTCGATTATTTTCATATGTCACTCGATACACTGTTTTCACCAACTTTTCACTCTCCAGACATCGTAGCGTTTCCAAATCAGTTAAGAAGCGTTCAATATATATCTTACTGCTCTACTGGTAACAAAACTTTTTAATTAATCACTTGAAGAGTGAGAGACATTTGAAACAAATGTCTCTTAAAATTTACCTTATGATCGCATATTTTTGAACATTTCAGGACAAACTCTTTGGAGATGTATATAATAAGCCAACAAATGAAGACCTTGTAACAATCACTGAAAGATTTCGTGTGAATAGAGTCGACTTTGAACATTAAAACAGACGACTGGCTGCGTTAATTAATTTATATTTATGGTCGAATTATCAGAAGCTCTTAATGTTTTGTACAAGACAATATATCAATATAAAAATCTCATGCATAGGGCATGTGTTTTAAAATCTATTTGAGAGCCACTTGACTGCTTGTAGGAAGTTTTCAAGCCAGCGAATAGTAGATTTGAGAGGCTTATTTAAGTTTGACATTGAGTTTGTAACTCATAATTTTAAGTTCACGCGAAAACGTAATCTTTATAAAAACATAGAGTATTGCTCGGTGGCAGTAGAATCTCAAACCCAAATGGTGATATGTATATCAAACTAAGGATGTCTGGATTATAAACCTTGATGGCTTTCGCCTACCGCAATCACAGTCTTCACTGATCAGTCACTCCACACTCTTTTTGGAAGAATCAAAGAACAAGTAATAAATTATAGTCGGGCGAGGCAGATCATATAATACCCAACACCTGTTACAAAAAGTAAAATTTGATTAAGTTTTCATAATAAAACATTTAAATGGAATTGTACCTTGCCTCAGATAAACTTAAGCCATTAATTGCTGAATAAAACTGTGGACATTTAAATCAAATTTTGAAGAGAACTTTTTATAGGGTCAAATTATGGAGTTCATGAGATCATCAAGGTTTATAGCTTTTTGTCGACATAGAAGTATATTAAAAATAATTATGAACTTAAAAGCGTTATTCGGCGGGTCCAGTTATATGGTTATTTTCAAAATTGCGACCTGTAGTTTGATTACAAGGCTTTCATGGACGAACGGACATAGCTAATTTGACTCAGAATCGGCTAAGGTAGGTATAGGACCAATGTTATTGTGCGTTACAAACATTAGCACAAACCCAATATATATATTATAAGATCCTGAGATTATATTTAGACGAAGAGCTAACGAAAATTACTTTTATTACGACTATCCAGACTAAAAATTGGAATCAGAATTACTTTTAGAATCGGTAATGATTGTAATCCAATCCATGTCGAAATATCGGCCATAAAAAGAACGGCAAACTGGCTCTGGTATCATAAGATATCAAACAGAGATATTCTAATCTTTACCGACAGGTCAAGCTGCAATTAAGTCCCGGACAGGTGTATACTCTACATCATGACTAGTCCAGGAATGCCGGACATCCTTAAATAGGATGGCGAGACATTGAAATATCGTACTCGTATGGGTACGAGGACACGGGGTCACTACAGGCAATTGTATCGCTGACGAGCTCTCGAAGGCGGGTACGCAATTGCTCGGACATAGACCATTTTTGCGGTTCTCCGATAGGAGTATGCAAACGACTTATGAATAACATGTTTAATGAACTCTCACAACATGAGCCAACTTGTACTCAGACACTTAAATTTGGTAACCACGCAATGCGACTTTGATTACCTTATAATGACTACTGCAGAAGCTGTCTAGATGAGAAAGAAGAGGAATCAATAGAACATCTTCTTTGTCACTGTCCGGCACTGGAGGACATCCGACTTCGTTATATGGCACATCGAGTTCTGGAGGACACCTCAAAGTTATAAGAGACTTAAATAGATAACCTAAACGCCTTTATCAGGCATTGCGGTTGGTTTGACGACACAAACTCAAATAGCAATGATCAGTAGCTTTTTCGAGTTCGAGACTCTTTTCCGTTTATGAAGTCTCTCTGACTATCTTATCTCCGTCTTTCAGTGTCTTCTACTACTATTAACCTTAATTTCTCTTCACTATCTCTCTTACCATAACTTTCTTTGTCCCCTTCCTCTTTTCTTTTAATACATTTGCAGGTATTACAAAGGGACCAAAAGGACCCACGTGTGCATCTATTGCAGCCTGAACTATCAACCAACGAACCAATCCAGACCAATTGATACAAGTTTCTTTTGTGATTTGATATACATATGTATCTTAAAGATATATGAAATATATTGAGATATAAATAGGTTTTTACTTCCACCATAAAATACACACACTGAAAATTAAAACTCGATTTGGCAACTCTAACTGTGTAGATCACAAGAATATGAAGTCTGTTTAGCTCATTCCTTTTAAGTACATTTTACAGGTTCACAAAAATCGACTCCTTCGAGTATAAGACATAAGTTATACATACATATATATTTTGTATTTTATGTAGTTAATCTGAAGAATATAAAATATATCGAACGTATGCCAAATACAACAACTAAGACTTTCATTACAAACTTAATTGGCGCTAACATACTCGTACATACTCATACTTCTTGTATTTGTATTTGTAATGTAGGCTCTTCCATAATCATACAACACATACGAATCGATACCTAACCATGGATGGATTGTCGGTGGATGGATGGATGGATGGTTATAGTGAAAAAAAGCCATACACACTTCCATATTAAAAGCGGTTACTGACTGACATTGTTAATGGCGCCAGTGTTTGCCAAATTTGGGCGTATTATTTTCTTCGTTTTCGTACTAATATCAAAAGTTTACAAACGCCAAAAGAACAAATCAAAAGAATAATAATGAAATTCATAGAAATTTTTATAAAAAAACAACCACACGCATATGTCATAAACCATTTGAGCGGGAGTTGGAGAGTGAAAGAGTTGGTTAGAAGTCAACAACAACTGTCATAAACAAGTAAATTTTACAAATACTTCCTGGTAGTAAAGTAAGAAACAAAAAACTTATTTACAGCCTTAAAATATTAAAACGTACTTATTACTAGAACGTATATAATGTTAGTAAAACTTAATAAGTGCTGAACTATTAAATGACCAAACCGCCTGACATTTTTTATGATCGATGTCTGTCACATGTCAATTTTATCTATTATATTTCCTACGTTATATGTACACCAGGCTGACCTTTTCAATATTTCGCAAACTGTAATCGCCAGTGTTGTTTAATGACATTTTAATGATTGGGTTAAAAGAAGGGGAGGGGAGGTGTTTGTAAGTACATATGTATTTGTAAGTGTAAATCAGATTCCTGTTTCATTAATTTTTAGTTTATTAATGTAGCTCGTATGATGAAACTCATTACATCTACTTTTGTGCTTCATATCCCAGCAAAATGTTAAATAAAAACTAAAAGAAATGAGATGATATGTATGATCTATAGGAAATTTAAATACTCTCGGAAAGACCTTATATATGTGAAGGAAATTATCGTTTAATGTTTAGAAATCAAGTTTTTCTCAACGTAGTTCCAATCGTCTACCATTGTGCTTCATAGCCCAGCAAAATGTTGATCAAAAACTTAAAGAAATGAGATGATATGTATGATCTATAGGAAATTTAAATACAATCGGAAATAGTGTTTATCTTTGAAGGAAATTATCGTTCAATGTTTAGAAATCAAGTTTTTCTCAACGTAGTTCCTCCAAATGTTCCAATCAGTACCTATTCCCGAAAAATGTAATATTTTTTAAATAATAAGAATAAGTTTCATCTTTTTACGTTCTTTCTGCATGTTTTATACTCTTTTAAATCAGATCGGTTCATTTTTTATAGTGTTACTCCTAAATCTGTATTTGAATTAAGAATACGTGCGATTATAGTAACATTGCAAATATTCATTCCAAAAATACTTCTCGTTCTCCTCTCGTTGGGGCCATGCCATAAGATTTTAGTAGTCCCACACACTATTCATCTATTTCAAATTATTCTACTAATTAATAAGCTCTAATCGGGTTCAATCAGTTTCTTGCGTTAACTTCTTAAACTTCTTTCCCTCTTACAGCATTTATTTTCATTCTGTCTCTATCATTACGAAATATCCCTGATAGGTGACATACCCTTGTAATACATAGCTTATTGGATGAGCATGCGGTAATGGCTCTATTTCTACAGTCTAATACTGTCTTCGATTTAACTCTAACAGCTAATATCACCCTAATCCAATCTACAAATTTCGCGTTAAAACGTAACTTTGTGCTGGGTTTCTGAGTTTTCAATGTATATGGCCAAGTCTGGGAGTTACTTGATTAAAACACAAACGAAAGCTGTTTTCTTTTGGATCAAAATATGGAGTAACCTACTGATTTGTCTCCTAGTTTATAGGCATTTGAGTAACAACAGATTTTTCACAGGGTTTGCTCTGATATGCCGCTTTAACAAAATTGTTCCACTTACTTGAGTGTAAGTACACACATACATGTGTACATAAGATCTCATTTCGAGCCTATAGCACAATAATCACCTCAGTCACTGATACCGTCCTGTCCAAGAACTGGAGCTAAGCATTGGTATGATATTCAAGACACAAATAACTTCCGAAATTTTGAACTCAAGGTTAGTCTGAAATGCTTTATAGGTTGTTGGAAAGCAAATTTGTCAAGAAGTTAAATTGCGAAAAAAGAGGACAAAATGCCATTTACTAGCATTTCGAACTCGGTACTGTAATAGTACAATTATATCTTATGCGATATATCTGACAATTGGCCCACTTAAACTCAAGTATCATACACACATACATATAAGTATACATAAGATCTCATTTGAAGCCTGTAGCACAATGATCATCTCAGTCACTAATACCGCCCTGTCCAAGAACTGGAGCTAAGCAGATTTCCAAGACACAAATAGCGTCCGAAATTTTGAACTCGAGGTTAGTCTAAACCGCTTCATAGGTTGTTGGCGGGCAAATTTGTCAAAAAGTTAAATTGCGAAAAAAGAGGAGAAAACGCCATTTACTAGCATTTTGAACTTTGTCTGTAATAGTACGTTTATATTTTATGGGATATATCTGACATATATGTTCATATGAGATCGAGTCTATTAAATATTTTTTTAGTTCTAATAAATCTTATCTATGACGAATTTCGCCCGAAGTAAGTTATGTAAAAGAAGGCTATGAAGAATCGTATATACCCTTCACACCGTGGTGAAGGATATATACGATTCGGCACAGGCAAATATAGAACTCTTACTTGTTTAAGCCAATTATGACGTTATAGTCTTTTTCTGAAGAGGGCCTTACATTAAGACTAGTTGAATTCGTGGACCTATATTGCCTATTTTCAATATCAAACAAACTACATTTGACAAAATTTAGTTTCCATCAGACGGACATGGCTAGATCGTCTCAGAATCTTTTGAGGATCCAAAACATATATACTTTTATAGGTCTTAGAATAATATTTCGATTAGTTACAAACGGAATGACAATCGTTCAACATTTCATGTAAAATTTTGGTGTTCTAACCATATACAGAGGAAATTTTGAAAACTGAACGAAATTCTGTAATATCTCTGTCTGTCTGTCATTTCATAGAGTATGTTAGTAGGATAATTTTAAAATTTCTCCATTCTCTCTTATTCCTCGTTTAGTGTCTTGACCATTTTTAACTACATATTCTTTTGTTTTTAATTTTTTTGCAAACATTGCAAATGTGTGTAAATTTCTCATATTTACAAAATACGTGATTTACATTCTAAATTTAAGTGTTTATTTATTTTTATATATGTATGTATGTATTTTTATGTCTACTTATAGTTGTGGTTGTTTTGTTTCTTTTTTATTGTCTTTGTTTAGTACGTCTTTGGCCATCATAAGCGGTCATTTCAATATTGACTTGACACATTAATGTCTGTAGAAAAAAGCACAAACACCAGTACAACACTTTAGAACTAAACAAAATAATACATAAAAATAATTACAAAAACAACAATTGAATTGAGAAACTAAGTATGTATACTGTTGCAAGTTTATTTTTTGCGTCTAGAGCTTCCCATAGTAATTTGTATTTTCTCATTTTATTACCTACAAAATTAACTCAACTATTCCCTTCTGTTTCTTCTGATACATTATTCAAAGTGATTTTAGTTGGTGGGTCATTAAAATAAAAGTTGTTGTGATATATATTTACAATTCGACACCCTACATCAACATACATAAGTTGGCTCAGAACTGAATGCTTCAAAGAGATTTAAACTTTTAAGACCGTGTACAGGTACAGGGTGATTTGATGGGCAACTGAATGACTAAGTTAGTTATTTATTTAGCTAGGTAATTAGTTAGTTAGATAGTAAGTTAGTTATTTAGTTAGTAAGTTCGTTATTTAGTTAATTAGTTAGTCAGTTAGTTAGTTAGTTAGTTGGTTAGTTAATTAGTTAGTTAGTTAGTTAGTTAGTTAGATAGTTAGTTAGTTAGTTAGTTAGTTAGTTAGTTATTTAGTTAGTTCATTATTTAGTTAATTAGTCAGTTAGTTAGTTATTTAGTTAGTTCGTTATTTAGTTAATTAGTCAGTTAGTTAGTTATTTAGTTAGTTCGTTATTTAGTTAATTTGTTAGTTAGTTAGTTATTTAGTTAGTTGGTTAGTTAGTTGGTTAGTTAGTTTGTTAGTTAGTTAGTTAGTTAGTTAGTTAGTTAGTTAGTTAGTTACTTAGTTAGTTAGTTAGATAGTTAGTTCTTTAGTTAGTTCGTTATTTAGTTAATTAGTCAGTTAGTTAGTTAGTTCGTTAGTTAGTTAGTTAGTTATTTAGTTATTTAGTTCGTTATTTAGTTAATTTGTTAGCTAGTTAGTTAGTTAGTTATTTAGTTAGTTCGTTAGTTAGTTATTTAGTTAGTTCGTTATTTAGTTAATTTGTTAGCTAGTTAGTTAGTTAGTTAGTTAGTTAGTTAGTTAGTTAGTTAGTTATTTAGTTAGTTAGTTAGTTAGTTAGTTAGTTAGTTAGTTAGTTAGTTAGTAAGTTAATTAGTTATTAAGTTATTTAGTTACTTTTAAAGGCGTGCATAGATATGTTACATCAGATCAGTTTATAACTGTCTTACTACTTGGGGTTTGGTGTAGGGTCAACAAATCTGAATTTAATTTTATGTGATTGTAAAAAGTTTTGTTTATTATCAACATGAGCAGATCATAAAATCAAACAACAACAATAACTATTTAACACATGCTACTAATATTATTGTTGCAGTTGCAATTGCAGCAGTAGCTTGCTCATGTTGTTGCTGTTGTTCCAGTAATAACAATGAAACCAATAAATATAAACTAAAATAAATGTACAGAAAAAAAAAACGCAAAAAGTTGTAAAAATAATTATTGTACGTTTTAGAGTCCAACGTACATACAAACATAAATACTTACATATGTTTGTTGTTATTTTACATGTGTAAGTATTTAATGGTTGTTGTTTTTTTTTCTATAATTTTTGCGGTTGTATTTCAGAGCAATTTTTGCATTGTAACGAATTGTGTATCAACATTTATAAAATTTATGTTTGTCATAAATTAGAAGGGAGCACCTAGAAGTTTTAATTTTTCAATTTTTATGACACAGAAAGTGCGTAGGTTGTTCGGGAAGTAAGTGAGTCAGGCGAAGGTAAACATTTGTGCTTTATTGCATTATTCATTAGTCATTTGGTGACGCATTGTGACAGAACAAGGATGTTCAATGAAAATTATTTATTTTTTATAACGAACATTTGTCATAATTAAATAATAATCAGATCAACTTGATTTATAGAATCTTTAGTTTGTATTGAATCATGTGGATTGATCAATAATAATATAGAGATTTTTATTAATATTTTTTTTATTTTATATTTGCAAAATGTTAATGTAAACAAGCGGGTTTGTTATTTATTATAGTGAATTTGCTATATACTTACATATTCAGAATCTATTTATGCATCGATATTATAATGACCATTAAGGTGATTATAGAAAGAGGATCTGTTATAGGGATTTGGGTCAATTATAGACCCTCCTTGAATTCCGCACCAAAAACAACCTTTGTTATAAAGTAAAGCTTATCTCAAAGAAAATTAGTTACAGTATTAAGTGTTTTGAACAAAAAACCATGTTTTCACCACTAATAATAACATCACCGATCTTCAGATCTCTTGCAGTATCAGTTAAAATGTTTTGACCAGCTCGTTCATATTTCCCCTAATAATTACACCACCGATCTTCAGATAAACGGTATCAGCTAAAGCTTTTTTCAAGTCATAAATAGTCTAAGACACACACCCTCAAAGAGTCCATACTAGCTTATGAGTTATGTTACTTATTAACGTTCATATTTGCACTTATAATTACATCACTGAAATATAGATCTGTAGAGCAACATTAGTTTACATGGCGCATTAGCCCTAATTTTGTTATAAAAGATATTTTTGATATGGGCATACTGGCGTATGAGTTATATTTATTTGGTGCAACAAGTATACGCAAAGACAATATTGAAATAGTGTAATAAATAGTCTTCTCGATATTTTGTCCATAGTTTAGTCTATAGTCTAGTCTATAGTCTAGTCTATAGTCTAGTCTATAGTCTAGTCTATAGTCTAGTCTATAGTCTAGTCTATAGTCTAGTCTATAGTCTAGTCTATAGTCTAGTCTATAGTCTAGTCTACAGTCTAGTCTATAGTCTAGTCTATAGTACAATTTTTAGTCTAGTCTGAAATCTAGTCTATTGTCTAGTTTTTAGACTATTCTATAGTCTAGTCTATGATCTAATCTGTAGTCTAGTCTTTAGTCTAGTTTATAGGCTAGTTTATAGCCTTGTCTATAGTCAATTTTATAGTCTAATCTATAGTCCAGTCTAAAATCTATTCTATAGTCTGTATTCTAGTTTGTAGTTTAGTTTATAATCTGGCCTATAGTCTAATCTTTCATTTTAACATGGTGATAAAATTAGAGACAAGTACATATGACGCTTGCTTACTAGTAAGAAGTTAGGTGATTACTTACTACGATGACCTGCATAAGGAGAAATAGAAGTATAATTTGCATTCTTTTTTGATCGGTAAATAAAACAACCAAATGAATTTAAAATTTTTATTATAATAGTTTTTTTATTGGACTTTTATATTTCTTTTTTTATTAAAGTGTAGATGAATTTCGATTTTTGTTTTAATTGAAATAAATGGAATTTCCATTAAGTTTACAATTGCATTTGTTTATATATCAAAGCTTAAGTTAAGAGAGTGAATAAAAAGGGACAAGGAGAAAAAACAAAAACACAAATATATTTAATTGGTTTTATAATTATTTGTTTTTATTTAAATATTTTAAGTAAAATAGTTTGTTTTTCATTTTTTGTTGTGTATAGTGTTGTTATTTTTTGAATAATTTTCATTTTGAACTTTACAAGTTGCGTTTTAAATTTAAGTGGAATTATGCAAAATTTTATTTATTTTTTCATTTTATTTTCAATAATTTGTTTAAGTAATATGGCTGTTGGTTGCATTTGATTTAATTAAAAATATTTAATTTATTTTATTTAAGTAAAATTTAGTTTAAATTTAATAATTAAGTGTTATTTTTTATTATTTAAGTAGTTTATTTAATAAATTTAAAAAAAGTATTGGCTAAAACTTAAAAAAAATAAAATAAAAATTATATAAAATACATTTCTTTAAAGTATAATTAAGCAAAAAATACTGTTTGTGCAAAATATTTATTAATATAGAAGAAAAAAAAAACTAAGTTTTTTATATAAATATATATTTTAAATTTATTTTAAACTTATTTTATAGGTAATAGTTATTAATATTTATAAATAGTTTATACCACAATGAGAATGTTTATCTAGTTTTTTTATTTTTATTTAATATTTAAGGCTTAGTTTTATATTTAAGTTTAAATTTATAAAGTTATTATTTTTTTAGTTTAATTTATTTAATTCTGGCTTAATTGCTAAATGAAAATAAATAAGGCTTATGAGGTGAAATTTTTTGTTTTTTAAGATGGTGTTTCTTCAGTGTATTTGTTTTTTTTTTTTTTGTAGAAAATAGCCTATTGTTAAATAGATTTTTAAATTATTATCATTTTTGAAATTAATTTATATCGAGTCTTGTGGTTGTTGTTAAAAAATAAATTGCTAAATTATCAAACTAAATAAAAGATCAAAATGATGGGCTTAATGGTTATAAATGTGTTAGAACTTGTTTAAGTTTCATAACTCCGTTCTACATTACAATGATTTTGACCATGCATCGTTGTCATTTTGACAACGTAACGAGGTGTTCACATCATGATGACATTTTCAGAGTTTTATCTTTGGGTATATAATTGCAAAAACGTGATTCACAACAGTTTATAATAAATGTGTTCCATCTGCTTTAACAAGCTAGAGATCGATCAGAATTGGTGATTTTAAATACAAAAATCATCTGGGCCTTTGAAAAAACTTTGAAAAACGAGAATTTCATTTAAACTTAACGAAAGCTTGAAAACTTAATAGGAACTTCTCAAGTAGCAATTTCAAAAAATTATATTGGAAGCAGCGAATTTCAACCTGGAACATAAACATTGTGCACCTTACGAATGAAAATCGAAAGCTCCTGATAGAAAATTTCGCTTGTCCGAAATGCAGTTTAAACAAATATAGACTGAAGCAAAAGAGATCGTATGTGATGCCCGACTAAACAGCAGAATCAACAACAAACTCAAAATATCTATGGCGTTAAAAGAATCCAATGTATTAGCAGCAGTTGTAATCTGGACAGACCTTAACCAAATGCAACTGATCCGTTTGAAGGAAAATGCACGAACAACGTTTAGAGTTGAAAGAAGAATTCCTATTTTATAATGTTAACGCCGAAGCGTAAAAGATCTGACGTGATCAACTGAATCAGCAACAAAGCCAATATATCTCTGGGGCTATCAGCAGTTGTAATCTGGACAGATCATCAAAGGAAGTACATCGATTGCTCCCGGAAGTTTATGATAAATATGTTGCATCGGCTTTAACAAGCTAGAGATGGTTTGGAAGTGGTGGTTTTGAATACAAAGATCAGTCTTTGAAAACCGAAAATTTTATTTAAACGAATGTAACTGATACGTTTAAATGGAACATTGGCCGAACAACGTTCAGATGAGACCAGCGGAATCGTCAGCAAAGCCAAAATATATTTGTCTTTAAGATATTTAGTAGGAAAAAAAAAATAAATATTCCACAAAGGTAATACTCGGTCGCATGTTGCAATACCTTTACAAAAACTATTTAGAAAGAAGTTATAGCAAACTGTGTCTCAACCGGTTTAGAGTGTAGATCTGGGCTAGTCCGACTATTACTTTTATTGATTGACGTAGAACGTTCACTCTAGCCCTCTCTCTTTCTGAACAGATTCCTCTACAGAACAGGCTCTCCGAAATTTGGAATAAATATGTTGACAGAAACTTATTATAAGTTGCAAAATAGAAGAAAATACGCCATTTTTTGAAAGTTTTAAAACAACAAAACACTAAATAGCTTGATCTGAAAGCTTTTAAACAACGAAAACACTTTGTTTTATCTAACTTGATTTAGTCTCAATTTAAGCCAAATTTTTAGAAAGAAAATCTTATAAATATTTAGCTTTAAATTAAGGAAAGCTTTTAAAGTGATTTAAGTAAATTTTTGACTTTATATTGAGTTAATCTATCTTTGAGTGAAAGCTTTCAATAAAAACCAAAAATCGTGTTTTCTTTGTTTAGTTTATCTTGAGATAAACTAGTTTGATTTTAAAGTTTTTAAACTGTTGAGTTAATAAAATAAATAAAAGCTTTTTTAAATAAGATGCTTTGCATATATGAAGTAAACCAAGTTTATATGAAGTTTACCAAGAAAGCTCTTTAATGAAGATCTGATTTCTTCTGTTTAGTTTATCTTGAGTTAATCTAAAATGGATTTTAAAGCTTTTCCAAAATATTAGAATAAAAATAAGTTTCTAAAGATTTAACAGAGAAAGCTTTTAAATGAGATAAACTAGCTTGATTTAAGAGCTTTTAAACTATTGAATTATGCATTATATTTAAAAAAAAGCTCTTAAGTATTTTTGTACAAATTAATAAAAGCTTTTTGTTTCATTTAGATATTTTTCATATATCCTTTTTCTAATTAAAGAAAGTTGAAGTTCTTTTTTCTTTTGTTCAGCTTATCTTGAGTTAATCTAGATAGATTTTAAAGCTTTTCAAAAATATTGGAATAAGAGTAAATTTATAAAGATTTAACCAAAATAGCTTTTAAATGGAAAATTTTCTTATTTTATTTAGCTAAAGTTAAACTAGCTGAACCACAAATGATGGTTTATATTGATTTACTGTTTTTTTAAAACTTTCACATTTTTAATCATTTTGATCTTTAATTTAGTGAAAAATATTTCTATTAATTGTTCTATGTATGTATATGTAAATGGAAATGTTAAATGAATGGTTATTTTTGCATGCGATTATTTTTTGTTTAATTAGTAACTAATACAATAACTAAAATTTAATTAAAATTATAAAAATAATAATATTTTTAAAATAATTGAGATCTATTTTAGGTTTAATTTCTTTTGATTATGAATTTTTTTTTCAAATTTTGAAATAAGTTTTTTGTTTCAAATAAAAAGCTAAAAGATTGGCTCTTATTTAAGGAATAGTGTGCAAAGCTTTACAAAAGCTTTGTGTTAATAATAAACGAGAGTGGTAAGGAGAAGCAGAGTTAAGAGAGAGTTTAGTAAAGTTCCATGAAACAGTAAAAAAAGAATAACATGAAAATAATGAATAGATTAAGATCGTTTCGAAAAAGCTTTATAACAAGCTTTTGCTAATAAAAAGCTTTACTAGTTCTGTTTATAAAGCTAGAATCACATTTAGAATGTTGTTTATGAAATAAGAGCCATTTCAGGAAAAATATACAAAATAAACTAAATATTTTCTAATAAAAAATCTTAATAATTAAAAGCTTAATTAAAAAATATATAAAATAGAAATATACAACAAAAGCAATATGCTCTTAATAACGGGTTATTAAAAAATTAAAAATTTCTCTTTTTTCAAACTATAGAGAGGTTTTCCAACTATAGAGAGAAAGAAATGACTTTTAAATTTTAAAACAGCAATAGGCAGGGAGTAAAACAAATTGCTCTCTGACTTTATCTGTAAGAAATCAAGACTGCAAAAAAAGCTTTTATAAAAACTTTTCGCATATCACTGTTTAAAAGTTTAATCTCTTAATAATGAAGAAGGTTTGTTATTTAACACACATTCTCTTCCTAAAGCAGTGAATGAATTAAAAGCTCGAGAACTCTTTGCCAACCACTGCTGTAAAGCTTTAAAAGTATAGACTCTAGGTTTTTTATTAGTTTACTTTAAAATAGTCTAGAGTTATAAACACACGAAAGAAAGCCGTTTGTTATTGTTTTAACAGAATTGAATGAACTTAAGAGTATTAAAAAGTCATTTCTTTACTCTCTTACAATAGCAAGAGAAATTTTTTAAAAAAATTTGATCTATAGCTATTTTCTTTTAAATTTTAAATTATTACAATAGAGTATAGTTAACAAAACCGTAACGCTTTTTTTCTGTCCTTCCCAAAGGGAAAACGCTTACATACATATATACTATTTGTATGTCTCTTCTCAATGCAACGGTAGTGGTGTGCGCTCTGGAGTCTTTGATGTTAATAGAACTTTCGGTACATGTTTGTCAATGAAATTCCTTTGAATTTCATTATAATTATGTTGAGCTTTCTTGTGCTTACGCGCACCCCTTTGATTGGCCAGAGGTTTGCGCAGAAAACTCAAGTCACCATAGTAGGGATTATCCTGGAGTAGATAAAGTGTGGTATTAAAATCTCTTTTCCACATACCATACGGACACATGGTAGAAGAACGCCAGTCAGGCAAAGTGACACCCAAACGTTGACATTCTCGAGCATAAGCAGCGAAACTATCGCAATGACACATGCCATCCGGACACTCGCAAACATCCATTTTACAGGAATCGATATAATTGTTGGGATTTAAACGATCATTACAATTGCCAAAGACTTCGGCTATGCGCAGAGGTCGACATAAGGCATTGGTTTTTCTTTGCTTGCAGATGGGTTGTACAGCTATGTTTTCCTTTTTACGTGAACAAGCCTTGGGACCACCAACTTTCCAGGAATTGGCAAAACGCCATACCTCAGTGTGATTAACACCATCCCGACTGGTCAGATCATCACGCGCCAAACCATTATAATTACCACACAAGCCACACAGTCTACGTTTATAGGAAGAGGGAGCCATAATTTGTAGATAATTATTACCATCCCATTCTATACTCAAACCCAGCTCAGTTTTCAATATTATACTCTCTTTCAAACGTTCTATACTGGTAATGGCTCCCTGGCTATAAGGCAACACCACTCGACTACCATTTACCTTAACTCTCATCTTTTGACCCAAATTAACACGTATACCACGCATTTTTAAAGTAACCGTTTTAGTCCAAGACGATGTATTCGTACCACGTCCATCATTAGTCAAACGTATGGAAAACGTATGATCACGACAATCGGAAGCTAGCAGATATTTACAGGAACCTTGAAAGCTATAAAATTTACCATCAAATGTTTTAAAATGAGGATCACCAAATACAGTACAAGTGCCAGCGGTCTCTATACACTTGGAACAACATTCACCCGGCAACACCTTTAACTCCTCATTCGAACGACACTTAATGACCGGACAACGCATTTCCGAACAACGTATATTACCCGCTGTACAACGACACGAACGACATGGTCCCAAATTCCAAGTTTCATTATTTTGATAACTAATGCCATTCGAAATGCATTCACTGCGTACCTCGGATATTATACAGCGTGGACAGCAACCATCCATTTCTTGATACTCTGGAGAACATTCGAGTATGGGACAGGTTTTACGCTCACATATACTAGTGCCATTGGTACAAGTGCAATTTGTGCAGCGATCGGGCATAAATTGAATTTTGTCATTGAAAATTTTGTGATTAAAAATGCATTTTCCTGCAAAGAGGAGAAAATGGAAATTAGGAAGGGAAATGTTTAAAAGTTTCAAGAATGTCTTTTGACTTTATAGCTTTAAGTTATTTTTATATCTTTACTTAATCATTATCATTCTCACCTGGTAGCGGCATAAATTCTCTTTGTTCCATACAACGTGGACAGCATTCGTTGGGTAGTAGTTTCTGTTTCGAAATGGGACACTGTAAAACAGGACATGTTTTTTTGGCGCACGTTAATTGATTACCCGTACATTGACACACCAAACAACGATCATCGATTGAGGCGACAACCTCTTGGCCTTCCAAAACTATTTGTCCATTGATCTTGCAACCTTTTTTTGTTTGTTTTTGAGCATAAAAGAGAAATAAGAAAATGTTAAATAATAAAACTTAAGATAACTTTGATAGCAAAAAAATTGTTATTAAGACGAATTGAATTATCAGTTCTTGTATAGAAGATTGATATTAAGAAGACATAATTTTGTCTGGTGAATTGTAATGCTTTTGGAATTCGAAAAAATAAAGGTAATAACTACGCATAAGATTAAGACTGAAGCTTTGTTTTTCAGAAGCCATACTTTGCATATTAAGTGAATTTTAACTCTCTAAAAGCACTTTCATAATGTCATAATGTCCTTGCACACGTCGGTACTTATAATACAAAACTGTTTTGGAATCTATCTTTAGGTCTTCAGAAACTGCCACTTTTTCCTGGATATAACTGCTTCTAAATTTTTTCGAATATATGGAACATTTGCAATCCATTGAATCTACAACTATTTTTATTAATAACAGGACTGGCGATCAAACTGAAGCACATAATTATCTGGTACCGGTCGACCTAGTGACAAAGTTTTGGACTTTGTCTTGTATCGATTATTAAAGAGATCCCTAAGAAAACCTCGCAAGATCGGAATGTTAATGCTGTGGTCAAAAAGAAAGACAACAGATACCGTTCCCAGGAGTGACTCTAAGGCTAAAAAAGTGTTCTGGGCTTAATAGTGTACAGTATCCTACATAGAATTTAACTTTGGGTAAATCAGTGTATTCTTACTTTGATCTACCGTTTACGATTCCAGTAATTATAAACTAGTAAGTAAGGCAACGATGCAATGCCCAGATTTGTGATAACTTGAGCACACGAGCAAAGTGTTTATATAGGCTTCGTGTTTTTAGAAATCACAAGTGGGCATTGGTTAGTCGTCTCTAGTTTATACAGTTCTTAAAAAAGTACCACCGTGGAATATGGCCAAAAGGCAGTTGTTTAAGTAAAGCGTTTATAGTAAATATTTAATCCTAAATAAAGCATCGTGGTTATTATGTGGAACTGTTGGACATTGATTTCAGATAGGAGATCGTGTTCATGCGGAAGAAGTATAAGAGCAGAGATTGACTAACGTCGTCCTTGCCACCACCCTCTAGAATCCAGACAGAATTCCGTGCAATCCTATAATGTATGAAATACTTTGAAATGAAAATGACAAATGAAAGAACTGTATATGACTCTTTTACCGAATATTTTCATAGGTCACAGGCTATGCATTTTATGGATACCAAGTTAACTGAGCCCAAACGGGAACTTGCTATAAAAGGAAGGGAACTTTAAGACATTAATCTGATGAATAAAAAACCTGAAGCATTCTAAAAATACCAGAGAGTAACGAAAGTTAACATGACAAATGCAAAATTGTTCGATGCAATGAAATCGGTATGAGTGAGATAATCTCATATGACTAATTGGAATAATGAAGCCAATTCAAAAGAAGGAAGAAAAAAAGACCTAATAAGAATAAATAAAACCCCGCTTAGTATGGTGATAGGTATTCCGAATGGATGAACAAGTTTACGGGTACAACTACACAAAATTATAACAACATATTCAGAAGAAAATAAATTAGAGAGATTAGACATGTAGAGGGGTCAGTGAAATAGTGGACATAGTTAAGCTTTTATCGATCCGATAGATCCGAATGCTATTACAAATTCTATGGAATGAACAAGTTCACGGTTACGACTACACAAACTTAACCTGGCCGTCGTTAGGTTAGTGTTTAATGTTCTTGTCTGGTTGGTCGAAGGTAATGGGTTCAATTTCCACTTGAGGCACTGGTTAAGGAGAGCACAACAGGCACGATAGAGGCCTAGATGTATTTCTTCGGACTTGATGTATATACATCCTTCTTTCCTTTCAAGCTAACTAACTAACTAATTAACTAACTAACTAACTAACTAACTAACTAACTAACTAACTAATTTACTAATTAACTAACTAACTAACTAACTAACTAACTAACTAACTAACTAACTAACTAACTAACTAACTAACTAACTAACTAACTAACTAACTAATTAACTAGCTAACTAACTAACTAACTAACTAACTAACTAACTCGCTTTAACGTCTAAACAGTAAAACTAATTTAAATACCGAGTAGGGTATTAAAGTAAACAAAATATTGCAGGCGGCAAGGAAACAGTAAATAAGTCAGCAACACATTATGTCTTTTGTGTTTTTTTTTCGTCCATGTTGTTGATGTTGTTAAGTTAATTATGAGTCTCTCTTAAAAAAGGGATAATAAGACAGCAGCAACAACAACAACAAAAAGTCATGTTTTCAATCATGTTGCATTCAATGGTGAAATCACGATTTCATTGTTCTTAAGTTTCTTTTGTTCTCGCTTTTTTTTTCGTTTGTCTGCTGTACAAGGCAGGCCTTTTTATTGCAGGGACCACACAAAAAAAGATTTTGTTTGTTTTTAAGTTTTTTTTTTTTAAATGTTGATTTATGTATACCCTACACCACTACATACGAATATAGAGTGGGTAGAATCGGTGACGATTTAGAAACTGTTTTAGAGGTTTACATCAGATAGGCTTTCGAAATTAGTTACATAACTTGTGTCCATCTTTTACAATTCAGATATAAATTCCATTTGGAAATCGTTGTTCGGAGTTTTAAGAAGATTGGCCAATTGGTTATATGTTCGCCTTTCAAATATGACTTATACTGACTTATTTCTTTTCACTTCGAAAAACGCTTTGAGATAAATTTTTGCCGTTGTAGGGTATATTTAATTCTATATGATATGATATATTTATTTAAACATGAATGAAAATTAATATGAGAATCAAGACATGTTATGTGGGATAGAGAACAGTAGTTCTTATGTTCAGTTGGTTGTAGTTTTTTTTTTTTTTTTTGGTTTCGTTTGAACAAACCACAACAAGTTGCTACATGTTTGAACATGATATTAATAATATTAGACAATATACAATTGCCTTAATTTAAGGAAAAAAATCAGAATTATTCTATATGTATCATGATCAAAGACAACAAGCAAATTTGTGAATATCAAGGCACTAAGTTTTATGGCCGAATTTTATAAGTATATTTTTAAGAAATCAAGCAATAATCCTTAAATACTTAAAGAAATTGTTAATTTTCTATTAAGTTATTTTCTACCGAACTTGAGGTTTAATAGATTTCAATGTAATACTTTTTTACTATTTTGAATAAATGTAATTCATCTCTTTACTTACCTTGACATGTTGGACAACATTCTCCCGGTTTTGGTTTTGTCAATTGACTGTCATCACACTGCGTATAGCATTTCATTATTGTTTCGGTAACAACACTGCCAACGCATTTGTATGATTTACACGGGTCTTCAGGGTCCGTCCATTCTGAGCCACTGGCATAAGGAATGCCGCGAAAAATGCAACCTACAAATGTAGAAAAATAATATTTGTTTAAGGATCTTTTAATATGTTATATCGTAAGGAATTAAACGTCCAATTGTTAGCGAGAAAAAATTTAAGACTGTAATCGTTAAGACTTCTAAACGGCGGTATCTTTTAAGCGCTTCGTTTCTGCAGAGGTCTTCTGTATGTAAAACATTATTCACCATAGAGATATATGCTTTGGATACCAATCAGCTAACTTCAAATGTATTCTTGTTTCTCATAAGACTAAAGAGCCCTAAAGCTTACCTTGCTGATTGCATGTTCATTACAGATCAATATATCTTAGGTCTTTGTGTTGACCTCCTTCAGCATAGCTCACATTTATAAGTCCCGTTATGATAACATTTCTAATCGAACCAATTTTCCCTAAAACAATTGGTCAACGTTGCCTTCAAGTTAATTCGTTGTTCAAATGAATGAGTGAAAATTGTCGAAATCGTTTATTGACAGCAAGTGCTCGATTACTAAACCCCTTTTTTGTACTAGATCACTAAAGCAGAATATTCAGTCATCTCAACTAATGACTGTCATATGGTTAAAAATAATTTGTATGTATAAGGTTTCCCCCCGGGGGCATGTTACCTTGGTAAAGCCTCTACCTTGTTGTTATTGCAATCCCGGGGTATAAAGAGGTAGCCAATACCTCTAGTGTGGCCGGGACTAAAAAATTGGTTACAGTCTACTGCCTTGCATAGTCCCTGCATAGATTGAAAGAGGTCAGACCAGAGCACCGCATAATCTGGTACTACGAGTGACCAGTTGCCGGCTGGACCATGCCCTGGCTGGTCTGTTGGTTGAGGTTCCTTCGGAATCAACGTAGTGGCTGTGGTTTAAACCCAAATTCGCAGGAAGAGTAAGTGGCGGTTAAAAGACTGATGCAAGGTAAAGTCAATATTTCGGTATAAGTTCGGTGCTGTTGCCGAAACAACAGATACGTCTCTAAATTGTCTAGGTGTTGTTGCCAAATCAACAGAGGCCATCCAATGGTCAGAGATTAGATAGCTAAGGACTTCAGCAAAGTGCTTGTACATGAACCCGTAAAATCCAATGTACGAAAATTGACACCTGAGTTCTTCATAGTAGGATAAAGGGGCGATGATAAACCGTTGTCAAGTCTACCCAGTAGATGAAAAAGCAACCGTAGGGTAGGGCTTCATACCAGGTACTCACGTCAAACTCTCGACATTCAGGTTATTCGTGACTAATGTACTCTTCGCAATCGAGAGCGAAGGCAGTCACCATTTTTCTTCATATTTGAAACATGGTTGGACCCGGCATTCTTGCACGTTCTCAAGTGCGCTGATGACTGCTTTACTATTAATAAGTAAAAGAATATATCATAGATTTGAAATGATGAATTTTATAACCAGAATTGAATAGCTATCATCGGATGTGTCGGGAATTAAATGAGGAATGAGATAACATCATAATTGTGGTTCAAACAACAAATATTCTATGGAGTAACATTAAAGGGTGCAGGATAAGAAATATTCCCAAAATGAGCAAGTCTGAGATTAATTGGACGTACAGATTTAGACGAATGTAGAGAAGACTCTTAAACTCCGAGGTACTTTCTTTGCCATTGTCAGGCTTTCGTAAGAATTAAATCCAAATATCTTCGAAGTAATATTATTCCGGATATACATAACATTTCCAAGAATACTGATTGGAATATTCTGAGCTTTGGGCGTTACTACATTCATTGGATGGTTTTTGTTGTTACTAACAAACATTTTCCATGAAAAGGACCATACATATTCCTATCTACGTAACCTAACCTTCCCTAACACAAAAGTCAAGATGAAAATGTCGGCTTACAATCGGCTGACTATTAATCTCTAAAGTTTTCTCGCTTACAATTAATATTAAACTACTTTCAAGGATGCCTCAGATTTGATTAAATTATTTGCATAAAAATATTATTATATCCATTATTTACCTTTGCATTTATTGCAACATGTATCGGAGGTTTTCTTTTCCAATAAATAACAATCATCTATAGGCGGACAACTTTCCTGATGGCACTTAACGAATCCATTCTGAAAAGAAAAGAAACAACTGATTTAAATTAAATAGTTTCATTCAACTTAATATTATCAATTAAAATTTTTCATCAAAGTTTGCTCAACTTTACACTAGTTAGCCCGAAGCTTTAAATTTTTTTTATTGTATCATTTTCCAACCTTAATAAATAAATTTTATGTTTCTGCTTTTTTGGCTCTTAATCCTAGTTTGTCTCTAATATTTTTATATTTATATTTTTACAAAAATAATTAATTTTTTGTTTAGATTTCTGTAACTACTGAAATCTTAAAGCATAAACAAATAATAAATCTATAAATTTTCCAGAAAAAATACGTTATAGAAACATTTTGCAATAATATTTTGGTTAAAAAAAGCACAATTTTGAAAAATAGAAACATTATAATAAACTACAACACTTAATGTTGGGTTTAAAATAATCGAAAAAAATAATACAGTGTTAAAGAAAAGTCTGCTCACAGTTTAACTTTTGTGTCTATTTTTAGCGGATCGAATAATCCATAGTATAGCCTATAGTTTAGCCTATAGTCCATTCTATTGTCTATTCTATAGTTTAGTCTATAGTCTATTATGTAGTCTAGTCTATAGTTTATTCAGTAGTCTAGTCTGTAGTATAGTCTATAGTCTAGTCTCTAGCCTAGTCTGTAGTCCAGTCTATAGTCTAGTCTATAGTTTAGCCCATAGTTAATTCTATTATCTAGTCCATTGTTGATCTAGTCCATTGTTTAGTATATAGTCTATTCTGTAGACTAGTCTATAGTATAGCCTATAGTCTAGTCTGTAGTCTAGTCTATAGTCTAGTCTATAGTCTAGTCTATAGTCTAGTCTATAGTCTAGTCTATTGTCTAGTCTATAGTCTAGTCTATATTCTAAGCTAGAGTAAAGTGTGGTCTACGGTATATTCAACGGTCTAATCTATAGTCTAGTCTAGATTCTATCTCAGAAATCTAGTAGCAGTTAAGGCAGGTCACTAAGCTCTCTCACGTTTTTATTAATCGAGACTGAAATAATGTTTGTGGAATATTATTCAATGATTTATATTATCGACATACTTTTCAATTCCACTGTAAACTACAATATTTAAAAGTATCTTTAACAGCAGCTGCTGCCTTCGACGCACTTCATTTAATTTAACTCTGTAATTTGTTTCTTTCTTTAGTTTTGTTTGTTTGTTAAATTTTGAATTTTATTTTAGTTTTTTTTTTTTTCTTTTTCCTAACTAGGAAAATCCATTATAGCCGACAGTTGATAAAAATTATGTTCAAGTTGTGGTCTTAGACTATAAAATTGCAATGCAGAGATACTTTAATGCATGCATGTTTTGCCATATGAGTAACGAGTTTTATGAACAGAACAATTTTAAGCCTGATTTAATAAGATTTATGCAAATTACAAATGATTTTCATAGAAGCAAAAAAAAAAAAAAAAATAAAAAAAAAAAATAAAAAATAATCGCACTAAAATAAATAATTATTTAAAAATAATGAAATTTAAAACTACATTTTATAGATTAACTGAACTTTATTGATAAATTTGAATGAATATGGAATTAATGAAATTAAGTTGAAATCATTTATTAGGAAAAATATATTTTTTATTAAAACGAACAAAATTAGAGGAATTTTTCTGTTTGATTTGTGATTAAGAATTGTAAATGATCACACAAGAGACTATAAGAGCCAATCTTATTCCATATTGTCTAAGATTTGTTTTTGCTATATAGTTAAATTAAGACTTATTCAAAGTTCTACTTTTAATATATTTATTTTTTGTTAAAAAAAATTCTAAAAATTGGCCTTCTCTCTGTTTTGTGATTTAACACCTTTTAAACTATTTTCCATATAATTCAAGATCATAAAGACAAATTTAAATTTTTATCACCCCAAAATACTTGTAATTTATTACTGCTGATTTATGAAAATTATAACAATTAGCAATTTTTTTGTTTAGCAACTTTGTTTTTTTATGATTTTTTTTTTTTGGTTTAACTGATCACATGTTTGTAAATTTTTTTCTCGCCGTATTTCAATACTAAATTATACAAGGTGATCTACATTACAACGACAATTTATTTAACAAAAAAAGAATATCAAAAGTGTAACAAATAGAAAAAAAAACTATAAATTTAGAACGAAAACCAAAACCTCAACTTGCGATAGCAAAATATTTAAAAAAAAACTTTTTTTGTTTTGTATCTTTGAGCTGTTTCCAATCATAATAATTGTATGTTAAATTATGCATATTTATGCTTTTAAAATAATAATGTTAAATATTTATTTCAGTTTTTTTTTTGTTTTTGTTTTTTTAACTGCTAAACTCATAATTAATAGATTTTATACGAAAACGATAAAAATAAAGTATGTTATTTGAAAAAAGACGGTCTTTAAGTTGAGTTATAACTGCTCTAAGATTACCCTACAGTCATAGTCTTGTCCATAGTCTGGTTTATAATGTAGTCTATAGCCTAGGATAAAGTCATGACTATAGTATAGTCTATAGTCTAGTATATAGTCTAGTCTATAGTCTACTCTATAGTATAGTCTATAGTCTAGTCTATAGTATAGTCTATAATATAGTTTATAGTACAGTCTAAAGTCTAGTCTATATTCTAGTCTATAGTCTAGTCTATAGTCTAGTATATAATCTATTCTATAGTTTAGTCCATAGTCTAATCTATCGTCTAGCTTATAGTCTAGTTTATAGTCTAGTCTACAGTCTAGTCTATAGTCTACTATATATTCTATTCTATAGTATAGTCTATAGTATAGTCTAAAGTCTATAGTCTAGTCATTAGTGTAGTCTATAGTCTAGTCTATATTCTAGTTTATAGTCTAGTCTATAGTCTATATTCTAGTCTGTAGACTAGTTCATAGCCTAGTCTATAGTCTAGTCTATAGTCTAGTCTATAGTCTAGTCTATAGTCTAGTCTATAGTCTAGTCTATAGTCTAGTCTATAGTCTAGTCTATAGTCTAGTCTATAGTCTAGTCTATAGTCTAGTCTATAGTCTAGTCTATAGTCTAGTCTATAGTCTAGTCTATAGTCTAGTCTATAGTCTAGTCTATAGTCTAGTCTATGGTCTAGTCTATAGTCTAGTTTATAGTCTAGTCTATAGTTTAATCTATAGTCTTGTCTATAGTCTAGTTTATAGTCTAGTCTATAGTCTAGTCTATAGTCTACTCTATAGTCTTTTCTATAGTCTTGTCTATAGTCTAGTCTATCTAGCCATAGTCTTGACTTAGGGTATTTTATAATTTCTTTACAAACCTAACTTAATTCTATTTACTTCATATAATTGTGTGTTACTTTAATAAATTGTTTATTGCAAAAATTGTTTAAAGCAAAAAAAAAACTTAAAAAAATAATAATAAATAAAGTATGTACGTTTATAGCTAAATATTATTTAGTACTCAAAGTTGATCGATTACTGCAACAAGTCAAAATTATAGCAAAAACAGAAACTATTGCCCACAAATAAACAAAAACAAAACTGGGCTTAGATATATGGTTTGTGCCAAAAGACATTGATTTGTAAAACAACTGCATTTTCAGACACTTTGTAGAGAAATCTAAGTTGATCTAAACTTGAGAATTGAAAAAAATATAAATAAAAATACAAATTTTTCGTTTGCACCTGACTGTTGATCCAAATAAACCAAAAAATAAATTAAAAAAAAACACTTAAATAAAAAAATTCAAACAAACAAATGCAGCAGGTTGTTTAAAGGCTGATGTTGTTTTTGTTCAGGTGATTTTTTTTTTTGAACAGTGAAACCATAATTAAGCGTTGAAATTCATAGCAGAGTTGAAATAATAAATTAAAAACGACAGTTGTTTAAGATTATTAAAAAAACGAATAAAAATAATAAAGACACTAGCAAATACACAACAAGTATTTAGTGCCAGAAAATGCAGAGGTTCCCAAACTAGAAAACAGAAACGAATACAATGCTGTTTTTTAAGTCTTAATGGTAATTTTTTTGAGAATTATATATTGTTTAATGAATACGTTGGACAGAGTACAAATATATAACTATTTTATACTAGATTATAGACTAGACTATAGACTAGACTATAGACTAGACTATAGACTAGACTATAGACTAGACTATAGACTAGACTATAGACTAGACTATAGACTAGACTATAGACTAGACTATAGACTAGACTATAGACTAGACTATAGACTAGACTATAGACTAGACTATAGACTAGACTATAGACTAGACTATAGACTAGACTATAGACTAGACTATAGACAAGACTATAGAATAGACTATAGAATAGACTATAGACTAGACTATAGACTAGACTATAGACTAGAATATAGACTAGACTATAGACTAGAATATAGATTAGCCTATAGACTAGACTATGAATTTGCTGTAGTTAAGTCCAAGACTTGTAATGCTATTCAATAGTCTTACTGTAGTGTAGAATTACTTCGGATATAGTCGTTCATATTTTTTTCCAAATTATTTAAAATATATTCAGGAAATTGATTGAAGTGAGTTACACTCTTATGTGCAAATCTATTATAGTCATTTACTTTTCTACTCCTAACTCAACCAAATTGCCTTTGATCTCCAGTAGTAATAGATATATATTAAGCTTTCATAATCTTTTATTAAGCAAATTTAAATTCACTATCTAAAGCAACAAATCTTAATTTGTAAGCAATTTCATCGGAGTAAAAATTTACAAAATATCATGACAAAAGGACATTTATTGCAATAATTCTGATAAGTTTCTCCTAAGCCACCATCATCTAGTACAGGAAACTTTGTGTTAATATCATTATGTATGTATATAATTATTTAATAAATATTTTTATTTTAATACCACAAATACCCATAATTCAAGAGATTGGCCTTATAAAGTGATCACGTCAATTAAATTTAAATATAAATGGTTGTTAATAGTAGTAATACATACTTTTAAAATATATATATGAATATTTCTCTAAGTGTATTATTATCTTAGTTGGTGTAGTGTAGTGTTGGTTGTGTGTTGTTTCAAAATGATTGATTTTATTGGTATTTTATACAGTTACGCATGTTCTTTTTAGCACAGTCTCTCAAGCCCCCTTCTGCTGATCTGTTTCCCCAATTTTTTTTTCTTTTCTTTTATGGGGATTCTCTAACCAAACCACTACAACTACATGATGCTTTGCAAAAAAAAGTGGTAATATGTGTTGTTCTCTCCTTCTCTTACTCTCGTCTTTTATGCAAACGGCCTTTAACGACCTTGCGTGTAAAAGTGTGTGCGTGAGTTTTATGCCGGTATTTTTTATATGTGTGTGAGCTTTTATAAACATTTTATTAAAAGACAAAAAACTATGAAAAAAAAGAATTGCTACCGCGTTTTTTTAATATTTTGTTGTTGTTGTTTTTTAGTTGTTTATTTTGTCACTTGGTAGTCTTTAGAAGACAGCAAAAGAAATAAAAAACAGATTTCTTGTTCTAACCATCATTTGAATTATCCGGTTACACACTATTAAAACGGTTGAAATTTAATACTTAGTATTATGTAAATTTTTCTTAAGGTGTTGTTTTAGTTGTTTGTGTTTTATAGTTTTATTTTTCGTGCGATTGGGTCTATAGGTGGCGTGTTACGAACTGACAACCAACTACAGCTTTATCGGTAGTATGGTAAACAAAAAAAGGTGCTATAGTTTGTAGCTTTCAATTAAGCATCATTAAATTATGGCATCATTAAATTATGGAACATGTTTGGTATAATCAAAAAGCTGAAAGAGATCATGTAGTCCAATTCTAATTATTGGATTTACATGTATACCAAAGTCTGTAAATTTGACCTTTGACATTTGTTACCAAGAATACCTCATTTATAATAGGATGACATCCTATTATGAATGAGGTCGCAATTTTGAATAGATATTTTTTAACCAACTCATATAGTGATATCCCTAGTTATTTTAAAAATGTTTATTGCAAATTTTCTAAGTGTATTTCTCCACTCTCACACATGTCTTAGAGATCACAAAAAAAAAAACTTTTACACATTTTATGTCTCATAAATTATGGAGAATTTATTGGAATATTATTAGCTATAAGAACAAGAAATAGCGGACCGTCAGACGACTTTAGTCTATGTATATAAAAAGAAAAATCATTGTTTTCTAAACTATTTGGCATAATAAATGAAGAAGATTTTGAAGAACCCGAATGGGAATATTGTTCTTTTCGACTGCTTGACGTATAAAGTAGAAAATAAAACTCGTTTGGTTTTATAGTTTATAGGTTTTCAAGATCCGGTTTTAGAGAAGGTAAGTACTAAAGAACTTTTTCTAAAGGTATTTGTGTCTTTCTTTTTGATCGTATACGAAGGTTGTCTGAGAAATTTTTCAGAAGAATTTAGTTTTAATGGCAGAACTTTACTCTAATTTCTTCACAAAAGAATGTAATCTTAATGCAAAACCAGAGCTAGTATTAGTCCAATTTCTAGGCAAACTGATAAGAAGTCAAAACTATATAAACAGGTTGAAGTCTGGACTTTAGACGTTCATAAGGCAAACTATGCTATAGACTAATCAAGAGTCAAAACTGTAGACTAATCTAGAGTAAAGACTATAAACTAATCTAGAGTCAAGATTTTAGACTGGTCTATAGACTAGTCTAGCGACAAGCCTGTAAAGCAATGTATAGATAAGGCTATAGAATAGTCTAATCTATAGTCAAGACTATAGTCTGGTCTATAGACTAATCTACAGTCAAGAATATAGACTGGTTTATAGACTAATCTATAGTCAAGACTATAGAATGGTCTATAGACTAATCTATAGTCAAGACTATAGACTGGTTTATAGACTAATCTATAGTCAAGACTGGTCTATAGACTAATCTATAGTCAACATTATGGACTGATCTATGGACTAATCTATAGTCAAGACTATAGACTGGTCTATAGACTAATCTGTAGTCAAGTCTATGGTGAAAATTCTAGATTAGTCTATGGACTAATCTGTAGTCTAGACCATAGAATGGTCTATTGACTAATCTATAGAATAATCTATAATTAAGACTATAGACTGGTCTATAGACAAATATACAGTCAAGAATATAGACTGGTCTGTAGACTAATCTATAGTCAAGACTATAGAATGGTCTATAGACTTATCTATAGTCAAGAATATAGAATGGTCTATAAACTAATCTATAGTCAAGACTATAGAATGATCTATAGACTAATCTAAAGTCAAGACTATAGAATGGTCTATAGACTAATCTATAGTCAAGACTATAGAATGGTATACAGACTAATCTACAGTTAAGACTATAGAATGGTCTATAGACTGGTCTATAGGCTCATCTATAGACAAGACTATGGACTGGTCTATAGACTAATCTATAGTCAAGACTATATACTAGTCTATAGACTAATCTATAGTCAAGACTATAGAGTGGTCTATAGACTAATTTATAGTCAAGACTATAGACTGGTCTATAGACTAATATATAGTCAAGACTATAGACTGGTCTATAGACTAATCTATAGTCAAGACTATAGACTGGTCTATAGACTAATCTATAGTCAAGGCTATAGACTGGTCTATAGACTAATCTATAGTCAAGACTATAGACTGGTCTATAGACTAATCTATAGTCAAGACTATAGACTGGTCTATAGACTAATCTATAGTCAATACTATAGACTGATCTATAGACTAGTCAAGATAGTAGACAAATCTATAGTGAAGACTAAAGACTGGTCTATAGACTAATCTGTAGTCAAGTCTATAGACTAATATATATTGTGTAGACTAATATATAGTATATATACTAATCTATAATTAAGAATATAGACTGGTCTATGAAAAAATCTATTGTTTAGATTATAGACTAATTTATAGTCAAGACTATAGACAGGTTTATAGACTAATATATATATGGTCTATTGGTCTATAGACTTATATATAACAAAGACTATTAACTGGTCTATATTTAAGACTATAATTTCTAAAAAGAACTAGATCCAGTTATTTATTCTATTAAGTTGGAATTTAAGTCAGTTATAGGCAAAATTTGTAGACAGATGTGAAATAAAAATATTTGCATAAAAAGATCATTGAACAATTTCTAATGAAACTTAAAACTCTTGATTAAAATCAATTGTCATTATCTTTATATAACAGTTTTCTCAATTATTTCGCTAATCAATAGAATCTGCACAAAAACTCAAATTTAGCAGATTTTCTGTCAATTTCAATTCAAGATAATTTCACATTGAAATCATATAATTCTTTTTTTTGTTCACATTTTGTGACAGCAACGACATGTAAATGTCTTCTAAATCTTTGACAAAGATATAAAAAAAAAGAATTTAAAACTAACAACAGCAGCAGCAGCAGCCTAACTTTGACAATTGTGCCAAGCAGCAGCCCGTTCGCAACAAATAAACCAACCAACCGTTGAATGTGACTAAAAATAAATCTTCAACTAACAACAAATACAACAGCAACAAATCGAAATCGAACATTCAAACTTTTGAAATTGATTTTTACGACTCAAGGTCGTCAAACGAGTTATAAAATACTCTGGGTGATGAATTTTTGTATGTGTGTATTTTTTATTTCTTATTATTTTTCTTTATAGATTTCTGTTTAATACTCGTAAACATCATTAGATTTTAGTTATGAGATACGATTTCGTCAAAAAAAAAAAAAAAAAAAATAGTACGCTAAGTTTATGAATTTATACACATTTATGCGACAAATAAACCTGAGAGACGGTTGAACTGACATATAGTTAGAAATTTTTTTAAAGCATCGGATTTAACAACAGACAAGAAATGGAAAAAAACGGTTTCAGCAATGATGCGATACATTCTCTATGAGTGACAAATGTAAAAATTAAGCAGCAGCAAAAAAAAAAAAAAAAAAAAAAAAACAACAACTAATAAACGTAATAATCTTAACGTTTTTTTTATATAGTTTAAAAACAACAAACCACAAAAATCCAACAACAAAAATCAATTTTTAAATATGATCATTTGGCACACTTGGCGCCGCATTAGAAACTCATTCGTAAACACATACACATATGCTTATTAAAAAATATTTATTTATACGATTCAGCAAAATAAGCTTAGACATCGATTTGATGTTTTATGAAGTTAAGGCGACTAGGAGGTGTACGCTACATTGATTAATCTGAAAAATTTCTTTAGAAAATGTTTTGCTGTAGCAATGAGAACATAAACTCTGGTGGTATGTTTCACCCATAGGATAGACTTCAAACAATCTCTTATAGCTCCAGATTCTCATAAAAAATCCTGCAGATGCCAATCACCAAACGTGACTCAAAAGATGAAGCTAACATTTTGCTCAAGAGCTTCTCAAACTATCTAATAAATCTGCCACAGAAGTCCAACTGAGGGATATTTCAACATGGTGCCAGAGACAGCTGAGGCTTCTAATAAACCGCAGACTGATGAATTTATGACCGCTTGTCACCAACTTTAACACGCTTTAAACACCATATTTTCCTGGATAGTAGTAATATGAATAATATCTTTACCTAGCACATTCCTCGAAAGAATCCTGTGATGTACACCTCTTATGTGTTTACAGGAAAAGTACCTAGTAGAGTGCAGCTGGTAACATCAGTTATAATGGTTAACATCCTCTTATATTGATTTTGGTTCCAACCGCAGTTACCAAGTGATCCTCAAAGAATTAGAATAAATAAACGGAACAAATCAGCGTGCAACTGATCAGTCGTGAATTTGAAACTCTTTAAAAAATGGCACCCATGGGGGGTCCTGTGTTTTTTTTTTTAAATATCCACCTTAAATTAGTTTTGAAAATTTCTTCGGTTTCTAAAGAATTTCAAAATTTAATACAATTTCCGAATCTTAAAACAACATAAATAAATACACAGCCATCACGTGACCTCCATAAGAAGCCTTACAATTAACAGAACACAATCCTACTGACAACTGGTTTCCTTTGTTCCAGATGAGGTAAACGATCCACAAATATCTAATCACTCACACCACTCACACCTATTAAAAGCCTTAGAAGTAACCGAAACAGAACACTATCCCTTTACCCCAAGAGCAAATATGTTCAGTCGTAAATTTAAAACTTCCTCAGTTTGAGGAATTCGGTTTTGGTTGGGCGGGGCAATTTTCCTTTTCCCCCATGTATCCGTGCTTGATCTACAGTATGGGATTTCTAATGTATGGAATGTGTAATGTTTTAATCATTATCAAGTTGATCTCTGTGGTGCAAGATGAGGTAGCCAGATCAACCGTAAGTTACAAAACTCCCCCATTTTTAGATCCCGCAAATCCAGAAGTTCTAATAGCACATCTTTTAAAAGATAACTCTGATTATAAGTACCCGCTTTTTTGGAGAAAAGTCCTATAAATATATTCACCAGTGTTATCACTCACTTTGATGCAATCATCTATTAACCTCAATAAGATCTTATAGCTTTGATTCAATATAGAAATGTCCGAACTTGTGGACTACAGTCTGGGATATCTAATACCTGGATTATTCTCAAGCAAACTCAACTTCTTTAATAACGAAACTAAATGAATCTGTAGCAGTCTTTTTAAAAATAGCAAGAAGCTTTTTCACCGCATGTCAAGCATGAAGACTTAACACAATCGTTCGATAAGTTATTGCACGATTGCCGTTGAGCATTTCCGATTCCGATAATGCCTATTAGATTTGGAATGTTCCAGTTGACAAATGAAAAGACTCAACGCAATCGATCGATAAGTTATTGCACGATAGCCGTTGAACATTTCCGATTTCGATAATGTCAATTAGTCATCATAAAATTATGATGGAAAATCGTTCGAAGAATAAAAAGTTGCGCAATTTCTGCAAAACTGAGAAGTTTATTGATCAGATCATATAACTAATATACCTAATTATAAATCTATTGTCACATATCATTCGATTAACTAATTATAACTTCTCAAACTCATTAAATATCCAGATACAATACGTATAGATATTTAACATTCAAAACTACATAGATAATGACGCCGTCTAAACAATCTATAATGTTTGTTGGCAAAAAACAAAAACAATACCTGTACAAATAACAACAACAACAATAAAGACTAAAAGAGCGTTAACATCAGAAGCCGTTAATATAGAGGAATAGGAATCCGCAATAGAGGCAAAAAACAATAAGAAAAAGTCTTGTGTTGTGAGAGTGTATTCAAATTAAATTCATGTATCAAGAGTTAAAAAACGTCTCTAAGCTGCACCGGCACCAGTAACAGCTTTAGCTCCAACGGCAACAACTGCTACAGCAGCCCCAACAACAGCTCTAAATACAATTGCTGCGGCTACTGCTGTTTTTTTTTTGCGCGCGCACGTGTGTATTGATTCCTCACAGTATTAAGCTTGGAAACTGTTAGTTGTAGTGATCGTAGCCAGCGGCAGTGATGGCCACAATAACAAGAGTTTTGTCTATTTAACTGTCGCCAGTCAGACAGTCGGCCCTCAAGCTACTAAAAAAAATATAGAGACACAAAAAAAAAACGTTTGCCTCCCAACTTCTCCTCCCCCTTTACAGCCCTTTAGTAAAACAACAACAACTATTAGAGCTAGAAATATTTTTAAGACTATTTCAGAAGTTAAGCAGAGTATAGCAGAGAACAGTGGAGAGCGGTTGAGAGCGGCCGAGAGAATATTTAAAAAAAAGATTAATTAGTTAAAATGATCGTCAATTGATTTCGAAATTTTTCAATAAATCATGATAAGAGTGTAATGCATAAAATTAAAATACTGATAGAAAAAAAAGAAATATGTTTTAAAACCAATTACAGTTTAATTTATTGTTTTATTAAGGTATGAAAGCAAAAAAAAAACTGCAATAAATTATAAAAGCAGTTACAAATCGCTATTATGAAAATGTCAAGAAATGCTATTTGTAATTCTATAACACCGCGCGCATATGCAAAAGTAATTAGTTTAAATCATAAAAAAAAAATCTATAAATGTTTTACATATTGGGGGTTTGAAAGAAATGTTAATACGATTATTTCAACCATTCCTATTGCAGGTCAATTTAGTAATAAATAATTTTAAAATATATTAGATAGGATTGTATAATTAATTATATCCATATCTTGTATAATTTTCCCATAAACCGAAATTGAACTCTTTAAATTTAGTGTAATTTACAGCATTTTAAACACAATGAGAAGTTTTTCCGTCCGGTCCTCTTGGCCCTAAAATTATAAAGGTATAACTTTTTCATATTTTTACTTTCAGTATCATTTGTAGATAAAATAAAGCCCCATTGCTTATAAATAATCTGGAAATCGGTTTCCTTGAACCCATATTTAACGGTATATCAAAAGTTTTAATAAAATATATCAATGTGTTATGAGATAAGAAACCCAACAGATAAATAACTGATTAATCCGAAAACATGATGGATTCGATAAATTAGTTCTAAAGTTTGTCAAACTATATACCCCCGAAGCATGTTAACAAGATGAACTTCCTGCACCTTGGTGTAATTACAATCCGGGGGTATAGGGCAGCATAATAGCTCCATCAGGACGGTAAACCGGTAAAGTCAACTCAACTGCTTTATGTTTTAACCACAATAGTTACCACATAACACATAAGAGAAGAATTACACATTAAACTTTAGATTTTTGTGTGTGAGAGAAAAAGAAAGAAATGTCAACCATTTCCTTCTCTCACACACAAAATCAGAAGTTTCTCAACAAAAGTTTCCCAGTGTGAACAAGGTCTAACCAGAACAGAAAACAAACCGGATTTCTTGTTACCACATCGCGTAGGTACCCTGTTAAGGGGTGAGTTGATAATTTCCTCAGTTTTGGGACCCACAAAACCCAAGGCTCTAGTAACAGCTTTTACAAAAAGATTAAACAATATAATACTCATCGGAAGAACCTGGTTTTCGGAGAATTCATCCGTCAATCTATAAACGATATAAAAGACTATATTATAACTAATGCAGTACAGTCTAGGATTTCTAATGCATGAATTATTCGCAAGGAAACTCAACTGCTTAAGGTATCAATCACAGTCAAGGAAATGGTACCATGAACTAGTGTACTTTACTCGCCTACACAAACCCCCATCTTCATAAATGCTTAATAAAGTTATTGATGGTTAATTTTGGGATTTTTGTATGGAAAATGTGCGTTATAAACATAAAATAAGCGATTAATATCATTATGAATACGGTGGCAAGGCTTTACACTAAAGTATCTCAAAATTTGTATTCGATACAAACTAGGGATGTACCGTCTGGTGAGTCTGAAATATGGATCATTTAGTAGTTATAGTCAAATGCATTCTCGGAATTTCCTTGGAATTTCACCGAATTAGAGAGCCACATAATCTGATACCATGGCAACTGATATCCGACATGAGCAGAGTCTTAGACTTTGTCTTCAGATATTGAAGTCATAACTTCCAGATGTACTTGGAGCTGTGGTTTTAAGCCAAAGACGCGTTTAATTTAGTATTTTTTATTCTGGCGGAACTGAAAAGTGATGGTGTCAAATGCATTCTCAGCTTTTTTGGCTTATGACCAAGGAGCCCCATAATCTGTTACCATGGGAACTTGTAGCTCCACTTCAAGTTGCACTTTGGACAATGGTTTAAAGCCAAACCATCGGGAAGAAAAATGTTTGTTAAAAAACAAATGCACCGTGGAAAGTATATTTCAGTATAAGCTCGATGAAGTTGTCGAAAAAGATAACAAATACCGGAAAGAAGATGTACTTGCCAAGTGCATACGAAACAGAATGAATGAAGGGATATAGGTGGCTCGTTCAGCCGTCTACCCACAATGATGTTTTTCTCCATAAATGTGTCGGATAAATGAGTAGAAGGCTGGGTTGAATGGTGACGGATGTGCGGTGTCTTATACAAGTGACACAATTGAATTATAACTCTTCTATATCAAGGTATGCTCAAGGTTTGTACTATTCATATCAGACTTACTATAACGAGATAAAAATATATCTTATTTGATAGGTCCGTATTTTCGTCCACCGATTACGTATCGGGGTGCCACTGCCAAATCAACAGAGATCATCCAATTTCCGTGGTTGTTAACGTATGTGATCCTGAAAGTGTAAAACTGCTAGCGTGAAATAAGGCTACGGATTAGGCCTTAGACTAGTCAATATACTAACTTATAGACTAGTCTTTTGACTACACTTTTTATTAGTCTATAAATTAGTTTCACGACTAGCCTATAGACTACTTATTTGTCTAGCCTATAAACTAGTCTTTTGACTAGCTTATAGACTAGTCTTTTGACTATCATATAGACTAGTCTTTTGACTAGCTTATAGACTAGTCTTTTGATTAGCCTATATAATAGTCTTTTGACTAGCCTATAGACTAGTCTTTTGACTAGCCTATAGACTAGTATTTTGACTAGCCTATAGACTAGTATTTTGATTAGCCAAGAGACTAGTCTAAAGACTAGTCTATTGACTTGCCTATATACTGCTCTATTTTGAGTATGGACTACTTTTTTGATTAACCGAAAGATTAGTTTTACGACTAGCCTATAGAACACTCTTTTGATTAGCCTTTTTTCGATTAGCCTATAGACTAGTGTTTTGATTAGTTTGACGACTAGGCTATATAGAGACTAAACTTTGATTAGGCTATATACAATCATTCAGACTAGTCAATTGATTTTTCTTTTGACCAGCATATTGACTGGTCGTTTGACATGCCTATTAACAAGCCTATAGACTAACTTTCCGACAAGTCTATAGATTGGTCTTTTGACTACCTTATAGACTAGGTTATTACCTATCCTATATACTATTCTAATGACTAATACACATATAGACTATAGACTATTTCTTCATAGTTTTGTGATTTTGTGCCAAATAATTTTATCCGTAGATCGAACTAGTGAAATGTTTTGACACTTTTCGGTTGTAGTATTATCTTAACTACATCATTTATTTAAATTGATTAGATTTTTCTATATAATGCCTTCAATATTGGGGGGGGGTCTTTTAACGATTTAAATCGATTACATTACTTTCAAATACTTAACGATTACATAAAAAACTCTTAAATCGCTGTTTAAATGATCATTGATCGATTTGAGTCCCCTCTCCAATTAAGTCTCACTCTCACTTAAGTAAACGGTTAAAAAAAATAACAACAAACATAAGAGACTACTCTTAATGATTTTGATTTTAACTGTTCTTGTTGTTGTTGTTTTTGTTTTGCTGTTTTTGCAGACGTCTACATCTTTGATTGTGTTTTAAACTTGGTGTTATCTAGTTGTTGTTATTGTTTTTGTAATTTGATTATTTCTGTTTTTTTTTCAGTGGGCGTAACCAAAAATATGTGTTGGCGCCACCTTACTTTAAAAATCAGTTGTTGTTATTGTTATTAAATATTTTTGGGGGGAATTTCTTGTTTGTTGTTGGAGTTTTGTTTTTTGTTTTTTTTTTTTTTTGTATTGATCAATTATTGTTGTAGTGAATTGAACTTTTGTTTCTTTAAATAATTCATCTGTCTGCTGGTTTTTTTTTTAAATATATATTTTTTAATAATTTCACTGTCGTTGACTTTGATTTGTTTGGTTTTTTTTTGTTAATCCATTGATTGTATTTAATTTATTTAATATGTTTGTTTTTGTGTCTGTAATAATTTTATATATATTTTTTTAAAGAATTGTTTCTTAAGAATTATTTTTTTTTATATTTTTTAATAAAAATAGTTTTTATGTTTCTTTTTTTTAAGAAGGGATTACAATTATTTCACAATCGGCTTCACAATCAGTTGTTCGTATATTAAATTCAAAATTTAATTAAATTCCATATATTTTGCCATTATTTGAGCGTTTTTTTCTTTATCTTGTTTTAATTGATAAATCAAGGTTGTATTTATGGCATGAACTTCGAAATTGCAATATATTTTTATTTTTGTTTAAAAGTCTAAAGATTTAATTAATCGCCAATGACAATTTAGCTTAAGAAACAATTATTTCAAAAAAAATAATTTAATAAAAATTTCTTATTCCATTTTAAAGTTTTATATCTTTAGTTTAAAATCATATTTCTTTAAATTTATAAAATTATTAAAAAAAAATCTCAAGCATTTAATTCAGTAAAATATTATTTTTGAAATATTTTCTTGTGCCACTATTAAGGGCCTTATTCATAACAATTTATCAAAGGTTTATAAGACAAATTTTCCTATAAAAATTTGTTCTAGAAACCTTTGTTAAATTGATATGAATAAGGCAATATTTGCTAAAAAGTCAATACCAAAAACAACAACAACATTAAATAAAGAAATTATTATTTCTAAATATTTTCATATATATTCCCTTCAATTTGGCAACTTCTCAGCTTTAGCTAAATGGTCAGTTTGTGTGTGTGTGTGTGTATATATGTTATATTTTTTATATTTTTAAAATCTAAAGTTTTGACCAAAGTTATTGACCTGTTTTATATACATATAAGTAGTTCAGCTAAAAACTTTACAGTTGAAATATTTTAATTTTTTCTCTCTAATTCAAGCGAAAAAAACTTATCACTGCTGTTAAAACTATAATAATTTTCTTTAAAATTTATTTTCTTTTTTTTTCCACAACACAACTTTACGCATTTTATTATAAGTTGCAGCAACATAATAATCTCATGCACCCTGAGTTTTAAAACTAGAAAGAAAAAATACAAAAAACTAAACACAAATGTATTGTCATATGAGGCGCCACTTTAGATAACTTAACAAATTCCTTAGAGAATGATTCAGTTAGCGTATTGTGCTAGGGTTAGGATACCCTTTTCTGTGGACTGGGCATTGAGTAGGTACTACCATAAAGTCAACAACTGTCAACAACTCATAATTTGTTTTGCTGATATTTGTTGTTATTATTGTTATCATTTTTATTAGTACTGTAGTTGTATTTTGACCATTTTGTTCATCCTTAAAACATGATTGTTTATGGCCTCATAAATATGAAAATATTTTATATAAAAATATTAAATGGCATTTTTTTATATTTGTTATGTATTTGTTTTCTTTATATGTAGATGTATTATAGAGAAATGTAAAAAACTTAAATATAAACAAATTTGCATTTATATAAGGGGGATCATACACCATAGGGGCACATCTACCAAAGCGAATAACTTGAAAACTGAGTTAACGATCTTATCGCATTATCAAATTTTGTTTTCGTTTATAAATTATCTATTATACCTAAAAATTTGAAACATTAACTTTACATATGATAGGAGGCAGACACGCAGCCCGAAAAAATTGAAACTAAACCCTAGTACTGCCCGTGGAGCACATGCGCCAAATATATGGAATTCTTGTGATGTAGAACCAAATTTGGTTATAGAAAAAAAGTAATAATTTGTTTTAATATTTTTGTTAAGTTTTGTGAAATAAACAATTGTTCAATTCACAATCAAGTTGTATATTGTACCTACTAAAGGGTAGTAACAGTGATTGTGAACAGATCTTTGCAGCAAGTCATAAGTTTATGTTCCCAATGAAAAAAAAAAAAAAAACAATCAAAACAAATACACATAACAATGTCAAAAAATTTAATTTTATTTTTTGTCTTTGTAAACGTTGTAGCATACAACGCTACAACATCGATTGTGATTTGAACAAATAAATATCTGGTTTACTTATTATACTTTGTTTAATGAATTAAAGTATAAAACAGCAAAATAAGTTTTTATTTTTGTATTTTTTTCTTTTATTTTACTAATGACAAATCTGCCCCATCCGCTTGGCGTATTTACCCCATGGATGGGGCGGTATCGCCATTTTTGGTCAGTGTGGAAAAGTTAAAAATATATGTACATGAGGATGACTTAGGAAAGATTGAAAGGAATAAAACTAAAGCCAATATATCTAAGTATCCAAACCAAGAAAAAAACAAGTAGGAAAGTATAGTCATGGCATGGAATGGCCGACCATATAATACCCTACACCATGAGTATATTTTTAAAATTTTTATTTTTTATAAAGAAACTTTTATGTTGAATATTACCATAATTTCAAAATATTTATGCAATTTATTGATAAAAAACTAAAATTTCTAAATGAGGCTTTATATAGGTCAAATATGGGCCGGTCCTCGGTAAATTTGGGAAAAGGATATATTTTTAAATAACAGTTAGTTTTGTTGAGTTTCATTGTGATACCAATGGTTTAGAGGCTTAAGAAATTTCTTTGAAGGGGGGTTTGTATGGGGGCTAGGGTCAAATAAGGACCGATCCTTACAAAAATCTGCAGTGTCATTTTTACTTATATAAAACCAATTTATGCCAATTTTTAGAGAGATAGTAGAATATTTGACGTAATTATGGCATAAAAAGTATAAATCGGGAGGTACGGTTGTATGGGGGCTGGGTGAAATAATGGACTGATTTCAACCATTTTCAATAGGCTTTGTCCCTGTGCCAAAAAACATGCTTGGTCCAAATTTCATCAAATTATCTTTAAAATTGCGACCTGTACCTTGCGCACAATGTTTACATGGAAAGCCAGTCGGACAGACGGACGGACAGACATGTCTTAATCGTCTCAAAAAAATGATTCTGAATCGATCGGTATACTTAAAGGTGGTATTGGACCAATATTTTTGTATGTTACAAACATCAGTGGTGTAGGGTATAATTAAGAATTTGTATTGTGGTTTTAATTTGAGGCCGCCTCAAAAAAAGTGGCGTATGGTCCCCCTACATAACTAACTAACTAACTAACACACTAACTAACTTGTATTGAGACCTCCTACCTTTTGTAGTGCACATGGATGTCAATGTTGTCAATGTTGCAAAAAAACTTTCGTGGCAAATCGATTTTCTGAAAACATTCACAAATAAATTTTTGGAGGCTAATTTTGAAATGGGAATAAACCGCTGCCCCTATGCTTGATTTTTCTCCGTATAAATATCGTGATCGAACTATGACACTTCTTTATATCGAAAATGTTCAATTATAAAAAAATTTAAATTTTGTTTACATTATCTACATTAAATATCGAAAACTTCATGCCATTTCTCCGGAAACTTTTTTAACTTTTTTTATGCTCTATGTGGAATGAATAGGGCAGTTTTGAAACTGTGGTCATTGCCATTCTATACCACTGTGTGTCGTTGTTGTACATACAAAATTTGGGTTCTCTAACTGTAGCAGTTTCTACACTACTTAAAATACTTTCTTTCTATGTGGGCGTGGCACTTTACCTACTTGAAATGTCAAAATTAAAAGTAGCCTACAGTTCCTTTCAGACATATACAATTTTTATTAATTTATTTCACTATCGGGCTTCTTCGAGCTTGAGAAAGGTTGTGATAAACTATTATTTTTATTGTAGATCAATTTGGTAAATTTCTGAGATTTGCACTAAATTCTTTGTTGCATTTTATTCCTATCGACCTTTTTAAAAATGACAGTCTCTGCAGTAGTACATGACCGTATTAGTCGGTAACAGAAAATATAATTTCTGAAAATTACTATTATTGCATTTTCGTCAACGTCAGGGCATCTTTATTTGAGAACATTTTACAAAAATTCCAAAAAAATAATATTTTTATAGCAATTTAATTTCACATAAAAATTAAAAAGTTTTTCTATTCTCTCAACTAATCCTCCTTAAGAATCAACAACTAAAGGCACCAATAAAAATCAACAGAATATTGATTATTAAAAAAAAATATTTTTAAAAACAACTTAAACCTTTTGCCCTCTCAACAGCCTCTGCAAAAACCAAATTGCTGAGAAAAAAAAATAAATTTTGTGACAACACCAAATGGCACACGGCCAGGTCAAGTAGTTAAAAGTCAGTTATTGCCAAAAAAAATTAAAACCAAAAACAAAAAAAAGCATACAAAATGTGTTTTGAATGAAACACGTACATAAGAGAACAATAATAACAACAACAACTATACTTAAAGAAATTTTTTAGCAACAGCCAGATTTTATTATTGTTGTAATACTCATTCATTCAGAACATTTTTGGCAAAACGAGGGCAGTTTAATAAAGAACAACATTGCTATTGTAAACTTTACAATAATTTTGCAATAATTTCTAAAACAACCCTCCTAAGAAATTGTGTAATACATATCAACACTAACGCCATATATGTTTACATTTCCGGTATACAATTTCAAAATAGAATTTTACAGCAATATGCATAAATTATTTATTTAGTTATTCTTTTTAAATATAATGAAAATAAATAAAAATAAAATTTCTTTAAAAAGAACAACAATTATTGTTGTCATTTTGTGCATGAGTTTTTAATTGTTATAAAT
Organism: Lucilia cuprina; assembly: GCF_022045245.1. NCBI lineage: Eukaryota > Metazoa > Arthropoda > Insecta > Diptera > Calliphoridae > Lucilia > Lucilia cuprina. The sequence goes on from NC_060954.1 coordinate 41,355,408, forward strand.
TTATTTTCTTATTTTCACAAAACATTTTGAAATTATTGTCACATACCTCGCAGGCACATTTAAAGCATTTGGAATTTTTTATGGCAATTTGAACTTCTTCACCTTCATTGGCACACGATTGCAAAATACCTGTAATAAAGAGAACGAACACATGAGAAATAGAAACATTTTAATATTTTTATTGTTATTAAATTATTATAATTTTGTTGTTTTCATTTTCTTATTTTGTAATTTTAAGCTAGATTATAATAGGAGATAAAATCATAAAAGATAACATGAAAATAATGGAATTTTATTTAGACAAATTTGGCAGAGTTTTAAAATATTCCTATAACATTACAGTTATTTTTCATATATGGAATGTTAAAAATGTTATCGACTCTAGACTAAATTATGGAATACTACAGACTAGACTATAGCCTAGACTATAGACTTGACTAAAGACTAGACTATAGACTACACTATAGCATAGATTATATACTTGACTAAAGACTAGACTATAGACTAGACTATACACTAGACTATAGACTAGACTATACACTAGACTATATACTAGACTATAGACTAGACTATAGACTATACTATAGACTGGACTATAGACTAGACTATAGACTAGACTATAGACTAGACTATAGACTAGACTATAGACTAGACTATAGACTAGACTACAGGCTAGACTATAGACTAGACTATAGACTAGACTATAGACTAGACTATAGACTAGACTATAGACTAGACTATAGACTAGACTATAGACTAGGAAACGGGAGAACCCGCGGTGTTAAGGACAATTAAAAAAGGAATGTAAAAAGATGTTCATTAAATTAAAGAAACCGACGAACTTACGAATAACTTAAAACCGACTGAGAAAATGAATTTCAACCGATTATAATACCTTAATGTGGGTGTGGGATTACTTTCTTAGTTTAAAGCTGTGCATGTTATAAAAATAAACACTTTGGTGGTCTCAAATTTGATTTCCTTATACGTACATGATATACTATTTAACTAAGGTTTTTTCAAGTGGCAACGTTAATTTTTATTATTATTTTTTTTTGCACTTTCAACAAAACATGACATTTTGATTTCATTTGTAATGGGTTTTGTAAAATTTGTAGCGCTTTTTATACTTAATCAGACAAAAAAGAAATGAGAGCGAATATAAAACACTAAATCAACACGATTTATATACAATAAAGTGGAGTAAGTAATTTTAAATAATACGAAAAAAAACAAAGTGTAGAAAGACAAATATAAAAGAAACCATATTCAAACACACTTATTTTAACCACTGTCTGTGGTAGAAAAATCTATAAACAGTGAAGAACAAAAGGGCTTAGGTGTATAATATAAAAATAGCTGAATAGTTAAGCCAATAGACTTAAGTTTGTATAGCTTCTTTTTTAGTTCATTCCGGCATAGTATACATATTCCGTAATCCACAATAGTGGACTGCAGTATAGACTATAGTCTGGTCTAGCCTAGTTTAGTCTATAGTCTGTACTATAGATTAATCTGTAATCTAGTCTATAAATAAGTCTATGATCTAGACTATAGATTAGTCTAAAATCTAGACTATAGATTTGTCAATAGTCTAAACTATAAATTAGAATATAGTCTAGACTATAGATTAGTAGTAGTTCAGTCTATAGTCCAGACTATAGTTTATGGACTGTACTTTAGTCTTTAGTTAAGACTATGGTTTAGTTTGTAGCTTAGATTATAGTTTCGTTTATAGATTATGCTTTAGTTTAGTTTAGTCTATGATCTTGAGTAAAATTTAGTCTATAGTCTAGACTATCGATAAGTCTATAATCAATAGTGTAGGCTACAGTTTAGTATAGACTTAACTATAGTCTAGACTACAGTTTAGTCTATAGTGTATACTACAGTTTAGTCTATAGTCTAGACTACAGTTTAGTCTATAGTCTAGACTACAGTTTAGTCTATAGTCTAGACTACAGTTTAGTCTATAGTCTAGACTACAGTTTAGTCTATAGTCTAGACTACAGTTTAGTCTATAGTCTAGACTACAGTTTAGTCTAAAGTCTAGACTACAGTTTAGTCTAAAGTCTAGACTACAGTTTAGTCTATAGTCTAGACTACAGTTTAGTCTAGACTACAGTTTAGTCTATAGTCTAGACTACAGTTTAGTCTATAGTCTAGACTACAGTTTAGACTATAGTCTAGACTACAGTTTAGTCTATAGTCTAGACTACAGTTTAGTCTATAGTCTAGACTACAGTTTAGTCTATAGTCTAGACTACAGTTTAGTCTGTAGTTTAGACCATAGTTAAGTCTATAGCCTAGACTATAGTTTAGTCTATAGTCTGGCCTATAGCTTAGTTTATATACTAGATTATACTTTAGTCTATAGTCTAGACTATAGTTTTGTGTATATTCTTGACTATAGTTAAGTCTATAGTATAGCTTATCCCATAGTCTAGACTATAGTTTACTCTATAGCATTGACTTAGATTAGGTATATAATCTAAACTGCAATTTAGTATACAATATAGACTATAGTTTAATCTAGACTCTAGCCGGTAGTCCAGAGTATAGTTATGTCTAGAATATGGACTATAGTTATGCCTATAATTTGGACTATAGTCTGGTCTGCAGTTATGTCTATAGTCTATAGTATAGACTATAATCTAGTTTATAGTCTATTCTATAATTTAGTGTATATTTGATCTACAACGTAGTAAAAAGTTTAGTCTGAATTATTCGGCTTTATTTATGATCTGTCTACTTTTCTCGCTCACTGTAACTTAAACACATGTATGTATGGGAGAGTGTTGAGTGTTTTTTGTATCTTACTCTATACAAGTATCACACTTATTCGCTAAATATGTACAATGCTCTAGCCACCAGTACTATTTATTTAAGATTTCTGTAGTTTGTAATTTGTTTTCTGATCATACTCTGCGAATGTCTTTCATTTCATGTCTACAAGTCAACATTGTGTGGCTTGTTAGAGTATTTTTTTGTCTTCATTATTTATTAAAGAAAAACAACTACAACAAAGAAATGAAACAGAAACAAAACCAAACATGGAAAAAGTTAAGCGCCACTTCAAAGGTTAAATAAAACCGCATAATCATACGAAAAAAAATTAACTAAACTAAATAAATAAATAAAAACTTTAAGTAAAAATAAAAATCATTGTGCGTTTTTCTTTGTTTTCTTTTCTTTTAAAATCAACAATTGTGTTGTTCGTTATAAAAATTATACTTCAATATTGAGAGTTAAAAACCGCCTACATGTCTGCTAAACATTTGGAAAGGAAAGTTTATGCTGGAGATCTATAGAGATCATAAAATCAACAACAACAGTACAATAGGCGCCACACATATACACACTACCAATGAAACACTATTATATTTTATCCAAACAAATAAATAAATAAATAAACCAACAGGAAAAACATACATATATTTAAAATTTGGTTGATTTTAAGCCGCATTTACCACAATGTTAAACAAATATAAAACATACATCAATATAATTGTTTAATAGGCTGCATGCCACAATAAAAAACACTAAATAAAAACACGCTGGCAGACACACTTCATAATACTGATAAGATTTTTTTTGGTTTAAAAATTTCTTTAACCAAAAAACATGTACCCTACTGTTTTATGGAACAAAAAGTTTGAATTATTACAGTAATATGATACTGGTGGAAACACATTTTTATTAAAAAAAACTTTAGTACATGAGGTGTTCAAATATTTAGCTACTATTCAACGGAGAGTGTATTAAGTTGTTGTAAAATTGGCTTTTCATAGACTTGTGTATTACTTGGTCTAAAGGGAGGACTAAAATCCTAAAAATATTATGCGCTGACAACTACACTATATTTTAGTAATAGCCTAGACTATAGTTTAATTTATAGTGTAGCATACAATTAAGTCTATAGTCTAGACTATAATATATTCTAGACTAAAAATTCGACTATAGTCTCGAATATAGTCTGGGCTATAGTTCCGACTATGTCTGGACTATAGTTTCGACTATAGTCTGGACTATAGTTTCGACTATAGTCTGGACTATAGTTCCTACCATAGTCTGGACTACAGTTTCGACTATAGTCTCGACTATAGTTATGTCTATAGTATAGACTTTAGTTTAGTCTTAAGTTTAGGCTATAGTTAAAACTATAGTTTAGTCTAGACTATAGTTTAGTATAAAGTTTAAACCATAGTTTAGTCTATAGTCTAGATTATTGTTAAGTCGATAGTCTAAACTATAGTTTAGTCTGTAGTCTCGACTATAGTTTAGTCTATAATCAGGACTTTAGTTTAGTCTATAGTCTAGACCATAGTTTAGTCCATAGTCTAGACTATAGTTTAGTCTATAGTCTATACTATAATTTAGTCTATAGTCCAGACTACAGTTTAGTCTATAGTTTAGTCTATAGTCTAGACTATAGTTTAGTATATAGTCTAGACTATAGTTTAGTCTATAGTCTAGACTGTAGTTTAGTCTATAATACAGTTTATTCTGTTGTCAAAACTAGTATAGTATAACTCTGAAATTTAGTTTAGTCTATAGTCTAGACTATAGCTAAGTCCATAGCTTAAACTATAGTTTAGTCTATAGTCTTAACGATAGTTTAGTCTAAAGTCTAAAAGGTAGTTTAGACTATAGTCTAAACGATAGTTTATTCTATAGTCTAAACGATACATTAGTCTATAGTCTACACAATAGTTTAGTCTATATTCTCGACTATAATTTAGTCTATAATCTCGACTATAGCTTAGTTTATAATCTAGACTTTAGATTAGCATATAGTCTTGACCATAGCTAAGTCTTTAGTCTACATTATAGTTTAGTCTATATTCTTGACTATAGTTTAGTCTTTAGTCTAGACTACAGTTTAGTCTATAGACAAAACAATAGTTTAATATAGACAATAGTTTAGTATAAAGTTTAGACTATAGTTTAGTCTATAGTACAGACTGTAGTTAAGTCTATAGTCTAAAGTATAGTTTAGTCTAAAGCCTACACTACAGTAAAGTCTATAGTTTAGACTATGGTGTTGTCTATATACAAAACTATACTTTGGTCTGGACTATAGTTTAGACTATAGTCTATATATTCTTGACTATAGTTTAGTCTGTAGTCAAGACTGTAGATTAGTCTCTGGTCAAAACTATAGTTTAGTCTAGACTATAGTTCAGTATGTGGTCTGGACAACAGTTATGTATATAATCTAGAATATAGTTAAGTATAGTCTAGAGAGTCTAGTCTAGTCTTGACTATAGTTTAGTCTATAGTCTGGACTATCGTTTATTCTATAGTCTAGACTATTAAGCCTATCATATAGTTAGAGCTATCTAAATCTATCTAAACTATAATTATGTATATTATCTAGATCCTAGTTTAGTCTAAATTTTAGTTTAGTCTATATTCTACACTATATTTTAGTCATTAGTAGTAGACAATAGTTTAGTATATATGTAGCTTAGACTATATTTTAGATCATAGTCTATTCTACTATTCAATCAATTATTGAGACTAGAGTTACGTCGGTTATCTTGACTCGATAGCAATTAATTTTAAAGTCTAGAGTTTCGTTTAATCGGTAGTCTAGGCTGTAATTAATTAGGGTATTAGAAGTTCGTATATTTCTTCTCTCTAACGTTCACTAATGTACGTTTTTCCCATTTTTTCTATTTTTTTTTTTTTTTTTTTTTGAGAATGTATATTCAAGTATCATTTAGTCAGTCAATCTTCCGTAAACTTGTAAGAGGCCCACTTAATCTGTCATTTTAAATTCGACATATATTCGTATAAATAAGTTAGGAAAAAAAATAAATAAACATAAATATTTTAAACAGATTTCTTTCACCATAGAACGTGTGCAAGCATTTAATTTATTTATATTTTTTTTTACAAGTTTTTCATTTTTGTATTTTAAATATTTTGTTGCCCCCTTCGAAACAAATTTACAATTTTAATATCGTTGATGTTAATGTTGTTGCTGTTTTGTTAAATTTATTGTTTAAATTATAACTTTGTTTTCTCTCTCTCAAATGTTTATTGTTGTTTAATCTAAGATTTTGACAGCCAGTTTAAGATTTAGTATTCATAAATTTTATTTGAAATCTACGTATAAGTTTAATTTTATTTATTTTTTTTAGTTTGTGTTTTTTTTATTTTTTTGTGGTGTTTTTTTTTTTTTTTGGAAAATGTTTATTGTAATGAAATGTGTTTTTTTTTAGTATTATATGTAAGTATAGCTAGAGAATATGCATATAATATGCATTTAATATGCATACATTATGCATTTAACAACATTTTATAATGCATCCATCCATCTGGTTAAAGTTCAAATAAACACTTGGTCTTTTACAAGCAGCACAGGGGGAAAAATCGATGTGAAATGTAAAGAAGGTCTATAAATTTAAACATGAATAAATTATCGATTTTAAGGAAATATACACGCAATGAGGTGAAGTATAATGAAAAAGAGAAATAAGTTTAAATAAACAGTTTTGTTAATAATTTGTAATTTTAGACAAATGATTATAAAGTTGTACTATTTACATAGTAAATGTAAAATGTTAAGTAGTAAATTAATATAGTACTAGAGACAAGGTGTCTGGTGCTAAAGTGGGGAAGTGATTTAGTTAAATTGGTAAGTGTTAGATGAATTTTTGTTTTGTAAGCAAATAAATTTTTAAGAAAAAAATTAAAAAAAATTTTAATTTTGAATTTAAAATTTTATATAGAAAATGTTTTAATATTGTAAGATATTAGGAATACTATATACGATAAAATCCCCAAGTATATGCTAGTGATTTTGCTTCGATAGTCCAAAATAACTTAGTCAATAGACATTAAGTCAATCAACATTATCATGACTATGGTCTAGTATATAGTAGGTGACAGAGATAACTTCATAGTGTAAACTATAATAGATTTAGTTTAGACAACAGTTTAGGCCTTAAGATAATTAGGATTTAGGTCATGGATTAGACTATTCTTAATACAAAATTTAGACTTTGGTTTAGTATATAGTCAAGATTATATTTAAGTATATAGTGTTGACTACACTACAGTCTACACTTTAATTTGGAATTTAGTCTACACTATAGTTTAATTTATAGTCTGAAAGATTCTTTAGTCTATAGTATGGATTATAGTTTAATCCAAAACCTAAACAATAGGTTAGTCTATAGTCTAGACTATAGTAAAGTCTATAGTCTGAATTATATTAAAGTATATAGCTTAGACTATAGTTCAGTCTATTGTCTTGACTAAGGTTAATATAAAGTCTAGACTATAGTTCAGTCCATAGTCTAGTTTATGATCTAGGCTATAAATTAGACTATAGTCTGGTCTGTAGTTAAGTCCATAGTCTGGACTATAGATTAGTCTATATACCGTGAATAGTCTAGTCTACAGTCTAGAATATAGTTTAGTCTAAAGTCTAGACAATAGTTCAGTCCATAGTTTAGACTTTAGTCTACTATTGCCTAGAATATAGTTTAGTCTATAACTTAGACTATATTTTATTCTGTAATCTAGATTGAGTTTAATCTATTAACTAAACTACAGCTAATATAAATTCTTAGCTATAGTTTATTCTAGATTAGTTAGTATAAATATGTCTATAGTCCAAAGAATAGTTTAGTCTAGACAGTTTAGTCTATAATCTGCACTATAGTTTAGTTTATAGGGAAGACTATTAATGAGTTTATAGGCTGTAATACAGTTTAGTTTATAGTCTAGACTATAATTTAGTCTACAGTCTAGGCTATAGTTTGGTCTACAGTCTAGTCTATAGTTTAGTCTAGAGTATAGTTTAGACTATAGTCTAGACTAATGTTTAGTCTAGACTATGGTTTAGTCTATAGTCTAGACTTTAGTTAGGCAACAGTTTTCTATAGTTTGGACTATAATCTATAGTTAGGTTAGCTTAGACTATAATTTGTTCTCAAGTTTAGAATAGAGTTTAGTCAATAGTTTAGTGCTATAGTTTAGTCTAAAGTCTATTCTAGAGTCTATAGTTTATACATAGTTTGTATATATCAGTCTATAGTCCGAAGAATAGTTTAGCCTACAGTCTAGGCGGTTAAGTCTAGACCATAGTTTAGTTTATATTGTAGATTATAGATCAGTCTATAGTCGAGACTACAGTTTAGTCTATAGTGTAGACTATAGTTTAGTCTATCGTCTAGTTTATAGTTTAGAGTCTAGAATATAATTAGTCAACAGCCTAGACTATAGGTTATTGTATAGACTATAGGTTAATCTATAGCCTGGACTATGGTTTAGTCTATAATCTATACTATAGTTTAGTCTATAATCTGGACTAATCTAAAGTCCATACAGTAGTTTAATCTATAGTGTGGACTGTTGCTTCAATTATAGTGTAGACAATAGTCTTTACATCCGTTGATGGCTTTAACTATAGTTTAGTCTATAGCCTATAAAAATACTCATAAACACACCTATTTTTGGTTGATTTTTTAATTGAAATTTTGTGAAAAATTTTTATTAAATATTAAAAGAAAATGTCGTTTAAACCACCTATTAAATGGGGGCTTTTTAATTAAACTTTATTTTTTTATCTCCACTGTCACTAACTAAAGACACTTGTTGAGTGAAGAATAAAAGTAAACTTGATAAAATATCTAACATTTTCAAGTTGTAGGAGAGGTGTCAGTCATAATGTTACAATGTTGCTGATTGATGACCATTAAAGACACACCCGATTTTGTTTTTTTTTAGTAACAAATTGATTTAAGACCAAAAACTTACGACATGTCTTATATCAACACTTTATGTTTTAATGAATCGACGAGAGATTTGCTGTTGCGTTCACATTAAAGAACTTTTTTTAGATTATAGTTTTAACTAAAAATATTTTAAATTAAAAAAATATTATAATGCAAGTTACAAATATTTGTTAAATGTGAACATACTATAGGTTTTAAAATTCTATTAAATTTCAATTATTTTACTTTAGCTCAGCTAGAGGAATAACTAGTTGCAAAAAGCATATGGCACGCGATCCATTGGGTTTTATAAAAATAAATAGTAGAAAAAAACAATAATTTGTTTTAAAGTGATATTAAACTATTGTTTATTTAAATAGAAAATATTTAATTTTTTGCTAAACCTAGAAACAAAAGAATTAATTTGTAATGAATTACTTCATACTGTGCTGAAATCAATGACAAACTAATTTAAAAAGCAGTTAAAATCTATTTAAAAATTCCAATGCTGGTTTGCACAATATTACTTATTTTTAAAAGTTTTGTCGTGTTAGTAAATAAGATTTTAATAATTTTATACACTTCACCACAGGCAATAAAATTTTGAAATATTAATTTGTATTTAAGGTTTATTAAATAGGGTGGCACTACAAAAAAACTCAAACCCATAACATGAAATCACAACTTCTTCACTGAAGAGTAATCTTAGAGAAAGATCATTACAATTTTTCTCATTTGCTTTAACGTTTAACTTTAGCACAATTGTTAAAAGAGAGGGCAAAATTATATATTTTACAAACTCTTTGAATACCCTTACTATATACATACATATATTTCTGATCTTTTCAAATTCCCCACAAAATTTCTACCAACTATAATTAAAAATATATTTGTTTTTTATTTTTTTTATATTATTAAAGGTTGTATTTATTACTCGTCCCACCCACTGTGTAAATAATTTGTTTGATGATTTTCAATTATTCAGCTCGATTAGTTGTTGAGTGCATATTAAAAAAAAAAACAAGTACATAAATACAATTGTTTAAATAATAACAAAAAATCAATAAAAATTGATTTTAATCAATGTACATTAATTAGCCTAAAGGGCTTGTTTAAACAATTTTCACAGCAGGACATTAAACAAGCAAATAAGTGTGTTTGCTTTGCTTTATTCTGGTCATAATTTTTACCAGTCATTGGGTGTAAAAAAGAATGTAGTGATTTAAGAAAAAATAATAAATTCCATAGAATTTGTTATCATTATTATTTTTTATTTTTTTTTATTTTTTTTGAATGTGTAGCAAAGATTAATGATTTAGCGCCAGAAAATTGGAAAGTTTAATGATATGGCATTTCAAAAACAGGAGTAATCATATGTTTTTATTCAACATTTCATTTAATAAATGTTGATTGCACTTAGTTTTAGTATAACTTTAAAAAAGTTCAGTTTAAGCAAATACATATGCAGACTGCAATCTTTATCATGACAATTTTCAAAAAAAAAAAAACTTCGACATTTCAGTTCTAGTTAAATTCCAGTTCAGTTCTAGTTAAATTCCAGTTCAGTTCTAGTTCAGTTCTGGTTGAGTTCTATTTTAATTCCTGTTTATTTCAGTACTAGTTCAGTTCTAGTTCAGTTCTAGTTCAGTTCAAGTTCAGTTCTAGTTCAGTTCTAGTTCAGTTCTAGTTCAGTTCTAGTTCAGTTCTAGTTCAGTTCTAGTTCAGTTCTAGTTCAGTTCTAGTTCAGTTCTAGTTCAGTTCTAGTTCAGTTCTAGTTCAGTTCTAGTTCAGTTCTAGTTCAGTTCTAGTTCAGTTCCAGCTCCGTTCTAATTAAGTTTTTATTCAACTCTAGTTCGGTTCTTAGACAGATGATACAACAAGTAATATTCCACTTCATTAACCAAAAGTCTTCCTCAACATTTACAGCATTAGAAAAAAAACGTGCATATGCGGTTATCTGGAAATTTCTTTGTCTGTAAGTCTGAATATTTTTTCCTCAATCCGCTATAAAGTGTGTTACGAAGTATGTTTGTGGTCATAAAACAACGAAAAAGTGTTGGATTACAAGATTAAGAAAAAAATTAAACTTTTTGTTTCCATTAGACAGATAACATTATAGATATGTATGTAGTTAGAAAGACATACATTATAAGAGAGAGGTTAAGGGGAGATATATAAAAAAATGTAGCACTTACCAGTTAAACTGTCAGCAGCCTTTACTGATGAAGTGTTGACAACACAGACAACTAGTAACAGCATCAAAGTCAATAAAAAATGCCGTCTATGACTGTGTCGTCTAAGGCTTTGACATCGTCGATCACCACCACAATCATCACAATAATCATCAGCAGCAGCACCACCACAATTATTTCGTCTTCTTGTACTACTTGCAGCATGTGGCCATAATGATGTCGTAGTAATTGTTGCAGTTGCTGTTGGAGTTATGGATTTTGTGTCTAGAGATGGTGTTTTACTTGTGGTTCTGCATAAATTCCTTGAGATTATTTTACCAGAAATAATTGAGGAGGAACAAGAAGACAACGACCACAATGATGACAACAGGGATGACGATGACGACGATAATGATGTTGATGGAAAAATGTTACAAGACATAGAGAGATTTTTAATACTTTTTATAGATTTTGTAGATGTTGTGGCTGTTGTATGATGTCTGTTGTTGTTTTGTTTTATAGACAATGTCTTTGTTGTTGTTGCTGTTGCTATTTGTGATAATGATAATGTTGTTGCCACTTTTTCTAAGGAAGCTGTTGATGTTGCTAGTATAGCCTCTGTTGCTGTTGCTGACAATACATTTCTCTCACTTGATTGTATTCTATTCCGTCGTCTTTTTGAATTTTTATAATTTTCCAAGGTAAACATTTTACTTTTTTTTGCAATTTATTTGTTGTTTTGTGGCAGCCACCAAATCGTTTTTCCTCTTGGTCAATTTCACCTCGCCCGCCTGTCTTTACGCTTTGCCTGCAATTATAAATTAAACAAATTTTCTTTTTAATTATTATTTTCATCATTGATTTTTAGATTGATTTTGTGTGTAAATTGTATTTTTCCTCTTTAAGTTTTAAATGATCGGGCAGGTGTTTTATTGCTTAATTAAATTGTAATTTGTTGTTGAAATAATATGGAAAAATTCACTATAAACAATTTCATAATAAGGAAATTTACAGCGAATTTAGAATTACTTATAAATAGAGAAAATAACGGGTGGTATGGGGGATTTTAATGAGAAAGTGATATAAGTCATTTCATAGAAAATTTCTTAATGAAATTTTGTGGTTTACCAAAAACTACTTATTTCTTAAAATATTCTAAAAGGGAGGTCGTCAATGGTATTCCACATAAACTAGAGTATAGACTACACTATAGAATAGACTATAGACTAGACTATAGACTACACTATAGAATAGACTATAGACTAGACTATAGACTAGACTATAGACTAGACTATAGACTAGACTATAGACTAGACTATAGACTAGACTATAGACTAGACTATAGACTAGACTATAGACTAGACTATAGACTAGACTATAGACTAGACTATAGACTAGACTATAGACTAGACTATAGACTAGACTAGACTATAGACTAGACTATAGACTAGATTATAGACTAGACTATGGACTTGACTATACACAAGACTATAGGCTAGACTATAGACTATACTGTAAACTAGACTATAGACTAGATTATAGACTAGACTCTATATACTCTATAGTCTAGTCTATCCATATCGTTCTTTTATAGATTTAAGCAAAAACTTTTTATATTTACAATAATTTTTCTTCAAAATTAAGGTCTTAAAAATTGAAATAAAAACGTATTGCAATTAATTGCTATAAATTTCTGCTGCTCGTTCGTCTTTGTCGTCGCAAAAAGATTTATAAAGCCGTTTATACATATTATTTTCGATTTTATGGACAAGTACAAGTTTATGGCCAAAAAAAAAAAAAAAAAAAACTGTAAAACAAAACATCAATCGTTTATAGAGGACACATTTTATATTTTATCGTTATTTATTTTGCTTATCCATTTGCCAGTAAAAATTTCAACTGTAAAGGCAACGTTAAAAGAAACAAGAAATGTGTTGTATGTAAATCAAAGATCATTGATTTGTTTTCTTTCAGTTGTCATTTATTTTACGACATTAAAGATCGATTTTTCCTTATTTGTTTTTTGGGATATCTCTCTTGTCTTTTCTTTCCCTGTAATGTAAATGTTTTAGTTAGCAAGTTTAACCTGAAGTTGCTTTTAGTTCTAGTGCCTGAGCTTTTGAAAACTGGGTTGGTTGTGTTCTCCTAATCTCTAGCTGTTGATCTGTTGCCACAATGTCAACTTTAGCATCAACAACAGTTTTTCCTTGTTGTATTATTCTCTATAACTCTATAAATTTTTGCAATTTATGTTGCTTCGTTTTTGGAGGGATCTCTGTGAAAGTGAAGGAATTTTTCTTGATCATTTCTTCATTTGTACGTATTTAGCTGTAAGCCTTTTCTTTACCACTTTAAGCCTTTAAGGTTTATGACTTACATACATATTTGGAGTAAAATATGTGTTTATTTTCAAAGTAAATATTTGTTGGCGCCATTTGTTTATTATCGCTGCTACTCCGGGGATTAAAACACACACTCTCCTTCTCTAACTATCTGTTTTTAGTTCCTCTTACTATTTCCACTTCTGATCTCAGTTTAATGACTTGTTTTTTTTCCATTGTTGCTTTATTGCTGCTCGTTATTTAGTTGAATGTATCTTTCTTTCAATGTTGTGGCCTTCTTTTTTTTAACGACAAAATCCTCTTTTATCGCTGTTGTATGTTTTATTTGTTCCTGTAACTTGTTAATTGAATTAAAGGAGCAGCAACAAAACGAAATGGTATGATTTAAATGAATAAAATATGTTGTTTAGCTTTAAAATCCAACTAAACGATTTTCGAACAAACAAAGCAATAAAGTTTTATTTAGGTTTTCTCTTTTTTTGTGTTCTGCAACCCATACCGTCAGCAACATTTTTAAGTTGTTGTTGCCAGTTTCGGTTGGTTAGGGCCGGCTGGTCGTTTTGTCATTGATTTTATTGATTGCTGTCGAAAGCAACATGATTTCGTTTAGTCTTAAAGTTGTTTTTTCTTTTTTGAAATAATATCAAAGGAGCTTTGGAAATAAAGGAACAAGCTATTTAAAGATTTGTTTTATATGTTGGGGACAATTAAATTGAAAGCTTTACATTAAGGCTAATCACAGTTAATTGTTTTTTATTTATTAATCTAAACCCATACTAATTCGTGCAGTAACCACCATAAGTAAGAAGTCTCTCTCTCTATTCAGCCTTTTCTTGTACACTGAAGGATTGTAAAGTAATCATACTTGTGATGCCTTATTGGACCTAAATCAATTCTGCGGAATTCCGCCTATGATCCCCGATCAATTTTGTGGAATTCTGCTTTGAAATAATCTGAGATAAGAGAGGATAATGAATTATTTCTTTTTAGTCTGGTAGACCGGAGGTGATGGGTTCGATTCCCACCTCCAACAGGCCCGAAAGAGGCCTAGTAACTAAATAATTATGGCCTTAATTGTGGCCTCCGGAAGGTTAATGGTTAGTGATCTAGTAGATCGGAGGTGATGGTTTCGATTTCCACCTGAGCTATTGGTTAAGGAGCGCACAACAGACCTGACGGAAGCCTACGTGTATTTCGCCGGATATGAAGAACTAACTGACTTACTAACTAACTATCTATCATCTAACTAACTAACTCAGTAACTAAATAACTAACTAACTAACTAACTAACTAACTAACTAACTAACTAAATAACTAACTAACTAACTAACTAACTAACTAACTAACTAACTAACTAACTAACTAACTAACTAACTAACTAACTAACTAATTAACTAACTAACTAACTAACTAACTAACTAACTAGCTAACTTACTAGTTATCTAATGAATGTGTCGTATGATTTTCTCTTATGAATGTGTCGTATAAATGAGAGAGTTTACTCTGTTCATATCAGAATTACCGCAGTATGTCCCTGTGAGTAAGAACAATGTCCACGGCTTATTGATGATCGTACTTCGGTTTACCGGTTCAATGGTCAAGAGATTAGATAGCTCGAGTACTCCAGCAATGTACTTGTGCATGGACCGGTCAGGACCAATGTACAAAAATTGGAACCGGCGTTTTTCATTGAAGAACAAAGTCTACCCAGTGAATGAAATAGACCACCGTGAGATTAGGCCGTCAAGGCAGGTGCTCACGTTAAAACTCTCGACATTCCTGTACCTTGCTAGGTGAAATAATGGACCCATGCAAATCATTTTCAGCAGGCTTCATCTACGGTACCATAAAGGATTATGTGCCAATTTTTATTGAATTATTTCAAAAATTGCGACCTGTAGTTTGATTACAAAGTTTAAAAGACCTATTCGGGGGTTCAGTGCGGGCTAGGTGAAATAATGGACCGATCTTAACAATTTTCAATAGGTTTCATCCCTGGGACATTAGAAGATCATGCACCAAATTTCATTTAATTATCTTCAAAAATGCCTCCTGTAGTTTGATTACAAGGTTTACATGGTCGGACAGACGGACGGACTAAAGCTAAATCGTCTCAGAAAACAATTCTGAGCCGATTGGTATACTTTAAGGTGGGTATAGGACCAATATTTTAGTGCGTTTTAAACATCAGCAAAACCCTATATACTCTCCCCACTAAAGTGGTGTAGGATAAAAACATTTTAACTTTAAAGCGAATGTGTCAAAATCTGCATACATTTATTATATCATCCTTAAATGCATGAATACCCATAATTACACTTAACTTAAGTAAGTCATAAAATTTATATTTTTATGTCTCAATATAAATAAATATTTTGTTTATTTCTATCATAAGAAATCATGTTTAATGATTATAAATGTTTTAATAATAAAATAAATTTTTAGAAGCACCACCAGATCCACTATATAGTACTTTACATATTTTATGTTTATTATCTCTATATTATGAAGATGGTTGTTATGTTTTGATTAAAATGTATAAATATTTACATTTACAACTGCTACTTATAGATTTACTGATGGGAACAGACGTTTACTTAAGTACTTAAGGATTTAATGTCAAAATTAAATCTAATTTTTTTTTATTATAAAATATTACAGTTTTTTTATTAAAATTCTAAGTTAATTGTAGTTATAATTGCCATTAAATAATTTTTAATATTCCCTTTAAAATATTTTGCTTAATGTGAACGTCTACTCTTACAACTTAGAAAAAACGAAACATTTTTTATAAACACAAAAATAATTACATATGTAGTACATGGTATACATATGTATATGTGTATTTATACGTCACTAAATACTAGTATGATTACACATGTTTTAACAACATTTAAAATTTAATTTAGTTTTAATTTGAAATTGTATAAAATTGAAACCCTGTGTTAATGCTCGTTACACGTAACCCAAACAAACAACTGACAATATGAAGAGTAAGTAAGCAACTGAATGTATCATGTTGCGTCTAGGTGGCGACAATTTTTATTTATATATAATTTTTTTAATAATTTATTATTGTTGCTGTTGTTGTTATTATTTAGTGTTCAACACGTACTTACGTGTGTTGTTCTCTTAGTTAAAGTCTGTAATATTAAATATGACTTAAATTGAATGGGAAATTCGTTTAAAAATTAATAGAATGTAAAAATAAAAGAACAAACCTCTAATCAAATCAAAACCTATGATTGTGTTGTGTATTTGACAAGTTTTCTTGTGTTGTATTTAATAATTGTTTAAAAGACACCGATCGTAATATAGAAGAAAAATTTACATACATAATTGATATTTAGACAATGTACTGGACACTGCAATAATGGTTGGTAGAGTGGTTGGTGGGTGGTCATTCGGCAATGTGCGAGAAATATGTAATTATAAGTAAATAAAACATGCATTTTTAAGTGAAATAATTTAAATAACCCAGCAAATGTTTTCCCTACCGTTAAAGGTAGGGAAAACTGAACTAGAGCTGTACTAGAACTGAACTAGAACTGAATTAGAACTGAACTAGAACTGAACTAGAACTGAACTAGAACTGAACTAGAACTGAACTAGAACTGAACTAGAACTGAACTAGAACTGAACTAGAACTGAACTAGAACTGAACTAGAACTGAACTAGAACTGAACTAGAACTGAACTAGAACTGAACTAGAACTGAACTAGAACTGAACTAGAACTGAACTAGAACTAAACTAGAACTGAACTAGAACTGTACTAGATCTGAACTAGAACTAGTAATAAAATAGAATTGAACTAGAATTCAACAAGAACTGAATTTGAACTAAAATTTTCATTTTTAAACCCCTAATTCTGACCCTCGTATAAATTCGTATTAAAATCATGTCAATTTTATTAACAAGCTCTTAATCTAGTTTATTTGTCTTGTTGTTTTGATTTTTCTTTAGTTTAATGTCTTTATAGTCATGTTTGTATGTTTTACTTATTTCCTTTGGCCAGCAGTGGTTAGTTAGTCAGTTAGTTAGTTGGTTTTGGTTGACTTTGCCTTTAGGCCATACTATCATATTTAACAATCAATTGGTTCATTTCGTTCGTTGGTTGCTTTGATTACTCGAACATGCAGTGACACCCCCATATGACACAATATAATTTAATTAAAAATTCTAATTTATTTATTTTCAATAATATTAACTATAAATTATTTATTTATTTATTCGTATGTACTACATTGGTAATAAAAATGAAAAAAATTTAATAAATTGTAATTGTTAAAGGAAGGAGCCAGAATTATGTATTATCATTATTTAGAAGATAATTAATAAATTTATTTTATAGCGACATAAATATATGTAAAAAACATAAATAAATATGAATAATATAATAATTAAACAGATAAATTATTTATAGAAATATTAAACAGAATAAACAAAAATGGATTAATGAGTTTAATATCAAACAAATGACTATTGGAATTTTACAGTATTCGTAGCAGAAAATATATGTTAATATTTTTATGTGAATTGTTTACTGTGCTGCAATAATTATTGCAAAAATATATGTATTTATTATTTGCATGGAAAATCATTATTCTAAATCATTTCCATATCCACCACGAAGTGTCACAAAGTTTTTTTTCGTTTTTATTATTCTGCTCACATATAAATATTATTATTCGTAGTACATGTCTGAAAGTGTGATTTTTATTTTCTTGGCCCAGTTTGGGTTTTTCCTGCCATTAAATAAAAATCAGGAAAACAATACATAAACACGATTTATGCGAATACAACGAAGCTTATATACCATTCATCGTTAATTCTAGGATTTAGATTTGAAAAGAAAAATAAAAGAATTAATATAGAACTGAACCAGAACTGAATCCAGACATGATCTAGAATAGAACTGGTATTAAATTAGAAATGTTCCCCATCTAAACTTGAACTAGAACGGATGTAGAGCTAAATAAAAATTGAACTAAACGAGAACTAAAGTAGAACTTCACGATAACTAGAATTGAACTAGAACTAAACTAGAACTGAAAATTAACTGAACTGAACTAAAACTGAACTAGAACTGAACTTGAAATGAACTAGAACTGAACTAGAACTGAACTTGAAATGAACTAGAACTGAACTAGAACTGAACTAGAACTGAACTAGAACTGAACTAGAACTGAACTAGAACTGAACTAGAACTGAACTAGAACTGAACTAGAACTGAACTAGAACTGAACTAGAACTGAACTAGAACTGAACTAGAACTGAACTAGAACTGAACTAGAACTGAACTAGAACTGAACTAAAACTGAACTAGAACTGAACTACAACTGAACTAGAACTAGATCTGAATTAGAACTAAACAAGAAATAAGCTAAAACTGGATTAGAACTCAACTGGGATTGAATGTTGAGATATTTATTCAAATATTTTTTAAATTAAAAAAAGGTTTTTTCGAATGTATGTACTTTAGTATAGGAACATATCAATCCCTTTTTGGTTGTCACAAACGCGGTAACAAATTTATAACTCACTAACGTTTTAGTATTAATAAAAAATAAAATAAAATATTTCTGCTCCAATGACTAGAGTTAATAATATTAAATTGAGAGAATTGAAACATATGTATGTATCAGCAAGATACAAGTATTTATAGCTATTTAACACCTCAATAAATACATGCTATAACCAAATCAATAAATTATTTAAAAACCATAAAAATCATGATTTATACATTATTTAGACACTGATATTTATATATTTTTTCCTACGACTACTACGTGGACTACATACAACAACAATGACAGTTGCTGCTGGGTCTAGCTAGAGAGAGACGCTAACGACTAAATACGACGACAACAACTACTACTACTACTATAAGTCGTTCTTACAAAACAATTTTAAGATTTCAAATAGTAAATCTCATAGAAAATAATAATAATAAAAAAATAATAATAGTATTATTAAACATTTCCTAGTCCATTAAATTACGAATAACAATAATACGAGGTAAGAAAAACATTTTTTTAAAAAGGTAAATAAATATTTATAATAAAGAGAAGTCTATGATATTTAAGTTGATAATATGACATTAAACAAAAATCAGTAGTATGACAAATGGTAAAGTAAACAAAAACAATTCAAATTAAAATATTTATGGTCTATTGATTTTTTTCGACGGATGGATGGATAGATGAATGTATGTTGGAATTGGCTGCTGACTGGCTCTGTATATCGGTCTTTAGGTTTTTATAGAAAACTCTTAATAAATAAATTAGTAATAAAAATATTGTTTGATTTAAATTTTTGAAAATAATATAAAAAATTTACTATACAACACCTTACCCTACAGCAAAATAAACAATACCTTAGATTTGACAAAAAAAAAAAAACACTTTACTTGTAAATTCTGTGGCCGGCTTTACACGATCACACAAGTAATATGATCTGTCAAAATTTTGTGTAGAAAAAGTTTATAATGAAACCATCACACATTAAGAGAGAATACGCATGGAAAATTTGACAGTCATATGGTTCTCTTCATTTTTTGAAATGATTCAAAAAAAAAAAAAAAACAAGCAATTTTTATGTAAAGTGAAACAGATGTTTCCATCTTACTTTGTTACTGTTTTATACCAATCGTGTAAATACAAAAATGTAAATCATACGACTTTTACTACGTATGTACATAAAGTGTGATCGTGTGGAGTGCCCTTTAATGGTTTTGAGCACTTTTCTAAAGTACACTTTTCTAAAGTACTCCAGCTATCTGTTCTATGAACATTCGATGGCCTCTGTTGATTCGGCAACAGCACCTAGAGACGTAACCGGTGGACCGAAGTACGGATCCATCAAATTAGTCGAAGACATTGTTCTTACTCACAGGGACACATTGTGGTAATTCTGATATGAACAGATTATACTCTAAACATATCTGGACAAGGATAGAAAATTCAATGGTATCATATGTATATGATACCTTTCATCCATTATCATTCAACCCAGCACACATCTCATTCATACGAAACATTCATAAGAGAAAAACATAGGACACATTCATTAGGTAGACAGGTGGGGTGAGGCCCGCCAAACCTCACATTCATCCCATCTGTGGGGTATCTGTTGTTTTCGGCAACACCGAACTTATCCCGAAATATCGACTTTACCTTACATCAGTATTTTAACCGCCACTTTCTCTCCCCGCGAATATGGGTTTAAACCACAGCCACTACGTGGATCCCGAAGAATTTGTAGGCAATTATCTAGAGAATCAGTCCAATTATCTAAAGCATCTACCCAACGTTTATGTTTCAAATCATAGTTGATATCAGTATTAAAAAAACGTTGTAAGATCTGACAACCACATTTTTCTATTACTCTAAGGTTTTTGATTAATGTCTTTTTATTAGAACGTTGGCAGTAAACTGTGCATACAATGTCTTACAACAGTGTCAACTTACAAAATTTGTCCCTCAACATTACCAGTAATGCTTTTTCTAACAACATTGTTAAAGAAAGTTTGTATGTTCAAACGATTTTTAAAAAATTTTGGAACATTTTACTGACAACGTTGTAAGATTTGACAACCGTGTATCAAAGTAGCAGAATTCAATTTTTTCGTTTAAGAATACATTATGTAGTTGTATTTTTATTACAACGTTGGTAGTAAACTGTGCAGAAAATGTCTAACAACGGTGACAACTTACGAACTTTGTCCTGCAACATTGTCAGTAATGCTTTTGCTGACAACTTTGCAAAGGAAAAAAAATTACTGACAACGGTGTAAGATCTGACAACCGTATATCATAAGGTTTCTATCATTCAAGAATTACATTATTTATTTGTTGTATTATTACAACGTTGGCAATACACTGTGCAAAAAATGTCTAACAAAATGTCAACTAACAAGCTTTGTCCTGCAACTTTGTCAGTAATGCATTTTCTGGCAACGATGGAAAAGAAAAATTGTATGTTCATACTATTGTTAAACATTTTTTTTTTTATTTTACTAACAACATTGTAAGATCTTACAACCGTGTATCGCAGCAGCAGATTTACGTTTCTTTCTATTACTCTAAGGTTTATAAGTTTTCTCTTTTATAAAAAAAAGCTTTCAAAGAAGTGTATTCTTTATTCGTTTACTATCGTTTAAAAATTACATTATTTTGTTGTATTATTATCATTTTTTTTTTTTTGTTCATTGTCATTTTATATTCAAATTCATTAGTTATGCGCTCACTAAATACGAAATATTTTTCAAAAAACGATCTGTTATAATACATATATTACGTTAGAACCCAATATTGGTGCAAATTACTTCATTAGTTACAAATATAACAAATATATTTGAATAATATTAAAATTACTAATTTCGTTAGAAAAAAAAAATAGAAATCTGGGTATGGTTTTTGTTCTTGTTTTCTTTAATAGTTCAAGCAACAAAATAAATAATTTTAAAGAAAAAATTTATATATTTTGGCGCCAGTCAAAAATCATTAAATATTTGTTATTTTTCGTCTTTTCTTAAAATAATTCAAAATAACATCAGAAAGTCATAAATATTGAATTATGGTTTTTTAATAAAGAACAACACCTTGTTTTTGTTGCTTGATTTTTTTCCTTTTTATTATTATTTGTAGTAATTCTAAGAATGACAATTAAACAACAAAAGAAATAAACAAATTAATTTTTTAACTAATAACAACAAATCGTATTTATGTGTTTGACGTAATTAGTAGTTTGCGTTTGAAAAAGAAAATCAAATTAAAATTACAATAGATGTCAGAAAAGTTTGAAAGACATCATTATCATCATCATCACCATCGACTGTCAAAAACTAGTTCAAAACTATGAAAAGGTTTGTGATCATTTTTTATAGTAAAACTAGCTATACCCAGTGTGCTTTGCTACCCAAAAAAAAAAAATACAATAGTTTTCAGATATACGAAATTTTGTGGTTGCCAAGATCTTTATTGAAAATTTTAAGATTCAAACTCCAGTAGGGGGCTTTAAACCACTTCCAGATGTAAGTCCTACATGTATAGTCCGTTATTCTTCAAGTTCTTTATTGAAAATTTTAAGATTATAACTCTAATAGGGGGGGCTCTAAACCACCTCCAGATGTAAGTCCTACATTTCTTCCAAAAAACGTTCAGAATAATATTAAAGTTCTTTGTGCAAAATTTGAAGCATCTAGTTCTTTAACTCTAGTAGCGGGCTCTAAACCACCTCCAGATGTAAGTCCTACATGTAAAGTCCTTTATTCTTCAAGTTCTTTATTGAAAATTTGAAGATTATAACTGTAATAGGGGGGAGGGGCTCTAAACCACCTCCAGATGTAAGTCCTTCTACAAAACGTTCAGAATAATATTAAAGTTCTTTGTGCGAAATTTGAAAAATCTAGTTCTATTTGTTTTTCCCAGATAAACGGATTTTAATTCATATGGGAGGTTCAAAGCCCCCCATGTAAAGTCCGTCCGTTATTCTTCAAGTTCTTTATGAAAAATGTAAAGATTTTAGCTCTCCATTTAATTCATGTGGGCGTTTAAAGTCCGCCAGAACTTTTGTATTTAATTCACATGGGAGTTGCCAAGTCATCCATGGAAAATTCGCCCAATATTCTCCGTAAAGGTTCACATACATGTCAAAATTCTTCATGTAAAATATAAAGATTATAGCTTTAATAACTTGTCAGATATACAAATTTTTCTATTAAATTCATATGGAGATTCAACGCCCCCTCCCTTAACTGATGAAAGTGTTGTCCGCCAATTTATTACCCAAAATGTTAAAATAGATGATAAAATTCTTTGTGCAAAATTTTAACATTCTAACTTAAATTGTTTTCAAGATAAAAGATTTTCATATTTTATTTATAAAAGTGGTGCCACGCCTCCTACTGCTAGTCTGCCCACTTCTTAACCTAAATAATCATATTGCTACTAAAATGGTTCTGACAAAATTTAAGGACTTTAACTGTTATATTATTTTATATTATAAGGAGTGAGATCGAAAAATTCTTAACATACATATATGTTTATAAAAAAGAAACCACTAAACTTACAGCTTTATTTTTTTTTATTTGATTCAAATTATTATTA
>NC_060954.1:41378862-41380651 GCF_022045245.1 Lucilia cuprina
TATAGACTAGACTATAGACTAGACTATAGACTAGACTATAGACTAGACTATAGACTAGACTATAGACTAGACTATAGACTAGACTATAGACTAGACTATAGACTAGCTGCTATGAAAAAGTGGGAAATAAGTGTCTTCCCATAAGTATGTCTTAACATGACGAAACTTTGAACAGTGAAATTCAGTAAGCAAATGAAAGAATCTTAAGATTGCATCGACTTCGAATTACTGTCTTTATGCCTCGACTCAAGAAGTGTCGTGTTGTTGTTTACACCCAAAAATATTCCTCAAAAGACTCCCCAAACTGATCATAATCTGATCAGCCAATACGTGATTGTAAATAATGATTAACAAACACAAATGCTAAATTATTTCTTATTGATATTGCAGACTCGTCTTGAAATTGTAACTTCTTTTTAAAGAGAGAGAAATTTCAATAAATTCATGATTAATACAGAAATTTCTTAGGCCATTATTCAGTCATTGATTTAGCAGTAGACATCCAGCCAGACATTTGCCTTCCAAAAAAAGTGTTAGTCATATCAAAATTTGTGTTTTTTTTTTAGGAATTTCTTGAGATTGTTGTCGTTGTTTTTTTTTGGAATATCAGACATGACTTGACATATTTTATTTATTTTTCATTTATTTATTAAATAAAGATCATTATTTGCGTATGATTAAGAGTTGTTGGAATTTTCAAAATAAAATTTATTTCAGACAAACAGAATAATTTAAATCGATTTATAGCTCTGTAAGTAATTTTTTAATTTATTGTTATTGGAGGATTTTCAATGTACGAATTTGATTCATCAAGTTAGAACTATGTTAAACTAAACTGATCTTTAAATGTTAAATTAAACTAAAATTAAAGCTTAACTGAAAGGTTGGTAAAAAAATGCTAAGCTTTTCGTTAACTAAGTTTTTTTGTGATAAGAAAGATTTCGATAATTTGAATGTTTTTTTAGAAAGTTTTTTGATATTTTTAAATATTTTTAATTTTGTGACAAAGTTTTTAGTTTTTCTTTATTACGACTTTACTTCAAATTCTTCCTTTCATTAAAAGCTTCGCATTAAAGCTTTTGTAATTTTCATTATAAGGAGTGATATCGAAAAATTCTTAACACACGTTTTTCATTACATTTTTCAACCAAAGTATTATTTGATTTTTTTTTTTGATCAAGTTACCTTTGAAAAACATGTCAGTTATTATGTGTAATGTAAATTATATTAATTTTTTTGTTAATCTGATTAAAATGAGTGACCAGAAAAAAGTGCGTACTGAAATTATTAAATATTTTCAACTAAACCCAACTTGGTCTTACAAAAAGTTGGCCAAGCATACAAAGGTCTGCCGTCAAACTGTTTCCAATGTTATTAAATAGTACCGGGAGAACTTGTCAGTTGATAGAAAACCTGGTTCAGGTAGAAGGAATGGTCCACATGATGTTTCTAAAGCCAAAAAATAGAACGCATTTTCAAACGAGCTCCCAACACATCCGGTAGGAAAGTAGCTCGGTTAGCTCAGTGCTCGGACTATTTGGTACGAAAAGTTAAAGCTAATGCAGGTTTAAAAACATACAAGGCTCAAAAAGTTACTGACAGGAACGCTGATAAAAATTTAGAGGCCAAAAACAGAGCACGGAAATTGAAGTCAAGTTTTATAAAAAAATATTCTTGCTGTATAATGGATGACGAAACGTATGTTCTGGCAGATTTTTCGCAACTTCCAGGTCAAAAGTTTTATGTTGCTGATGCTCGAGGGAATGTTGAAGAAAAGTTTAGGACCCAA
>NC_060954.1:41380751-41436988 GCF_022045245.1 Lucilia cuprina
TAGTCTAGTCTATAGTCTAGTCTATAGTCTAGTCTATAGTCTAGTCTATAGTCTAGTCTATAGTCTAGTCTATAGTTTAGTCTATAGTTTAGTCTATTGTCTAGTCTAGTCTATAGACTAGTATATAGTCAAGCCTACAGTCTAGTCTAGTCTATGGTCTAGTCTATGGTCTAGTCTATAAGGAACAACTCTTAGAAAGTAAGTTTCTAAACATCGTATGATGTTTATTTTCCGTCATAGCGGCTTGGTGTATTTTAGGTCCAACTTCACCTATTTTCTTTGTAGTGAGTGTTTTATTATTGCAAAATTTTTTTTATTAAGAGAATATTTGTGTCAAGATATAATTCTTCCAAAAAAGTTCTAATATTTGTAATACATAGAAACTAGCTTAACATATCATTAACTATCTATTTTATGTTGTGACATTTTAATGTCAAGATGAATTCTTTAATAATTTCATTTGTAAACATACACATACTCACATAATTCTTAAGTTTATTGACATTAACACTTATCTATAATAATTCAATATTTTATGTTTCATTTAAAATACCTTCATATCAAGCATTTTATAAATAAATTTTAATTTGAACATCTTCAAGTCAATCTTTTTTCTTTGTAAGAAAACAAAAACAAAAAAACACAAACAGCAATATTCAAAATTTTAAAATGCATCTCAGGTGATTTTGATTTAAATGAACAACATTTATTTTTTATTTATTTGCAATGAGTTTTTGTTTTTGCTGTTTTTGTTTTGTATGTTTAATTTAAATTCTTTTATAAAAGTGCATGCATGTCTTCCTTTAAGTTGATTGTGTGATCACTACATGTTCATTTAATTTAAAATCTAAACATCACATTTAATTCTCTATATGTCCGTCTGTCTATCTTATTTTTTTTCCGTTCATCTGTCTGCTCGTTCATTCATATAAACGTCCGTCTGTCTCTCTTTCTGTCATATGTCTGTACATTTTTGTAATTGTTGCCATTGTAAAAAGTGTAAACGAGTGTCAATCATTTGCTCTGTTGCTCCATTGACCCCAAATGGGGCGAACGTATCTAAAACAGATTTTCAAATTTTCAGCTCTCACACTCACATAAATATTTAAGTTAAGTTTTTTTTTACTTGATATTTACATACAAACAAGAGAATAAATAAATATTCATTTTTTTCAATGCTATTTGTCTACCAGTTGTGTTGCTGTTTTTTTTTTTTGTAATTGTTATTTAATTTTGTTTTTGCTATACGTTTTCTCTAAGTGTTGGCGAACAAAATGCAAATGCCAACAAATCTTTAGCAGATGTATTTTACAATTAAGCTTAACATCTGTTATGGAAACTATTTAAAATAGTATTTTGTTGAGAATTTTTGCAACAATAAAATTGCCAATCTAATTACCGAAGAGATGAGATTTAAAGGTTAAAAATGTTTTTAAAAATATGTTTATAGATGTTTGAAATTAAAAAAAAATTCAAAAAATTTTTAAAAAGTTTTTAAAAAAAGCTTTCTAGGAAAATAAGACATACTAACTACTTTATGTTTGTAGAAGGATGTATACTCAAATCCGAAGATATACACCTATGCCACTGTCGGGCCTGTTGTACGTTGTTGTTTTTTGAATTATTTTTTTCAATGTGTTCAGAAACTCAGTTTTCTGGAAGAATTTTTTGAATGGTTTCCTGGAAGAATTTTTTAAGCAGTGTTAGTGAGGAATGTAATTTCCGTAATAACATCACTTCCAAGATACTTAAATCTAATTTCGACGAATGCCTAAAAGTGGCAAAGGAAGTGCTACCAAGATTCACTGTTTTCTCCACATGCTCTACAATCGTCTGAGTCGTAATCCTGTGTGTCCCTTCAGAACACGTACCATCATACTAACCACAAACTTGATAATTTTGCGGAAATTTCTCGTCTTGCTCTCATCAGGGTCACTGCATAAGATCTTTGTGATCCTGTCAATCGTTTCATTATTTCAAGAAACCTTATGGGATTCTCTCACTTATATTTTAATTTCAGCTTAAGTTGCATCGAATGGTTTTACGTTCATCAGTTTAAGTACCTCAAGCTACCTTCCCTTTAAAATAATTACATTCGCCCTTTCGCCCTTTTTTGCCGACTACTTCCGAGTGTCCTAGTATGATGTAAACTTTATCTCTGGGAGAATATTCAATTAAAACTTTTTTACAATCCGATTTTGTCTTAGATTTACTGCTATCTCCTGATATTGCACTAATTGTCTTCTGGCTGTCGGTAAATATATTTGCCATATTTATTCCAATTCAATTTACACATTCCGTTATCGGACGGACTTCAGCTTGTGTTAGGTGTATGGTGGTATTATTCAGTTTCTGGGTCTTTAATATAGAACTCTTAGGTCCACATTGTTCGCCAATTTAGAGCCCTCCGTGAAGCCATCGATTCCGGCTGATAATACTCTTATGTTCCGTTTGACCAAGTCATTTCATGTGGAATCAGCGTTTCAAAGTTTTCGACACATTCTGTATTTGGTATGCGATCATGCACGTGCAATCATTAAGTATAACCTTCCAATGTTTGGCCAGTTCGTCTGTAAGGACCGCCTCATAGATATTTCATCCATTAAAATATGTTTAAATGGGTAAAATACCCAGAGCCATGGTAGCATGTACGCTGAACTACTTGTAGTAGTTTGATGTTACATTTGTTGTCCAAAAAAGTCCACCAGATTTTTGATGCAAAAGCTAGAATATGCCTAATAACACATTTATAAAGCTATGGACTAAGAACCTATTCTATGCCTATAGTCGTTCTATATATCGCCCAGCACCGATGTGCCTTGTGTCTCCAACCTTTATCTTCGGCCAAGGATTACACCAAAGTACTAAACTTGGACATTTTTTTATATATCGAAAGTAGCTAGGAATTCCTCTGCAGTACGTTTATTCCACATACGAACAGTGCGGCGGAAGAATGAATATTCTCTGTAGTATGTTGTGCGTATGCTACGCAAGAATATATGGGTATCGGGAACAAGTCCCTAATTTCCGAGGAACACATTTCATTGTAGTATCGATGTTTCGACAGTGCTCCAGTGAATCAATCGAGTTGGTTACTCTACTGTCACTTATAAGTGCATTCTCCTGTACGTAGGGTAGGGGAAAGAATGTAGCCTTGCGGTAACCCTGAATTAATCTATAACTCGTTTGATGAGATCCCATTTATAACAACTTGTATAGTGCGATCTCTGTGAAAGCTTGAAATTAATCGATAGAGAAGTTATTAAAGAACATCTCGGTCGAGCCGAGGTCGAGCTCAAGGCCGTATTCATAGTCTTCTAAGCTCTTCTACAAAAGTATTTTGGATCCCTTTTCTTAACGACATCGTTTACATAACAGTCAAATCTAAGTCCTTTTTCGATTAGGGTCCTTATAAAATATTAATCGTGGTAATCCAGTGTAAAGGTAACAAAATGTCAGTCAGTGGTATAACGCGAAATAACTTTTTCCTGATTATTATATCTTTTCGTATAAGAATACTATATGTATCTAGGGAAATCAAGATTAAGAAATAAAGCTTTCAAGAGATAAGTAAAACTTTAAAAAGCTTTTTAAGAGATATTAATTACTGAATGTTTAAAATCTTGAAATACATTCTGCTGAAAGATTAAATTGGATTTATTTAAAAGATTTCTTTTAAAAATCAAAATTAATAAAAAGCTTTTTCTTAAAAAAATTTAAATAAAAAATAGAGGATTCAAAATTTTTGCACTAGGTATTCTTAAGAAATTAACCGAACATAAAAAGCTTTTTTTTTAGATTTCAAATTTAATTGCAAATTTTTTATGAAAACTTCAAATAATCAAAAAGCTTTAATGTTATGTAGAAAATATGACAATTATTGTCAATAAATTCAACACTCTAACTAGATAAATCTTTGACAGAGATCTAACTGTCAAAGACTTAATGTTAAGCCTATTAAAGGATTTAACACCTGGAGAAAAAAAAATAACTATAAATTTGAAGATTTAAAGTTAAAGCTTTCAACACCAATTGCTGACTTTGAAATATTAAAAATAAAAAACAAAAACATTTAAGATATTATTTTTGATAAATATATGCAGATCTCTGTCTGTCTGTCCGAATGTCCGTCAATCTATTTGCCCCGTCTGTCTAATTTATGTCATTGTATCTATTTATCTAATCAAGCAAAAGACACAAATAAAGAAAAAAAAACGAGAAATAAAACAAAATCTACAAAAGACCCATTGTGGCCACGTGTTACATGTACAATTTAATATAAAATTTATGATTTTTCATATGACCATTTATGGGTTTTGGGACAATTATTAAAATCAAGTCAACAACTACTGATGGCTGCTCACTTTTGAACACATTTGTTGTCTATTGTACGATTAAGAGGCTTAAAAGACTCGAAATATTGTGAAATTTTTTTTATCGTTTTTTTTTTTGTTTGTATTAAAAAATACTTTAAAAACATAATCTTTGATTGGATTGAATTTCATCGAATATTGTATTTTAGTTGTTTTTTTTTTTCGGACAACAGCAGCCAACTATCATAAAGAAAATAAAACTAAGAGAAGATGAACAAACAATAGAAAAAAAATTTTAACGAAATAAAAATGACAATCAAATGCTTAAAGTCAGTCAAAATCTTATCATAAAACTCGCATATGTGTCAAAATCTATAATTTTAAGTATAAATAATATTACAATAACAAAAAAATAACAACAACAACATAATAGACATAGTTAATAGTATGTAGACAACAATATCATAAATATGGTAACAACAACAAAGCTTATAATATTAACAAAAAATATATAAATAATTAATAACTGAAATTAACATATTTCGTAGAGTCATTCGTACATACATACATATATGTACATAAGTTGTACGAATAGAGTACAACTTGAATACTACAAACAGCTGGGGAACTTAACCGATAGATGGACAATCGCCTGAAAAGTCATAATGGATGGACGGACATACAAATGTACATCATTTTACACTTTGATTGTTTGGTTTATTGTATTATTTTTCTCGCTATTAACAAATTGACACATTTAAATTGTTGTTGTTGTTTTTGTAATTTTATTTAAAGAGTTAAATTTTGGTTTTATTTGGAAAATTTAAGCTTTATATTGAAAATTAATATTATCGTTAGATTTTTACTTTTAAAATCAAAAAGCTTTCTATGTCAAATACAATTTATCGAAATAATTTATACAGAAAAACAAAGTAAATAACATTGTCTGAAAGCTTTCACTGTAAAATACAAATTATCAAAGTGGAATATATGGTAAATAAAGATTATACAAATTAAAATGTAAGGGAAAGCTTTCAATGCAAAGTGAAAAATATTGAAAAGATTTTTTTAGAAACTAACGATCATATTATACAAAAAGCTTTCTATGACAAAAGCGCAAATCATAAAAATATTCCGTTTACAATTTATAGAATCAAAAAGCTTTGTATACATTGCCTGCAAGCTTTCTCTAGTTAGTTAGTTTGAAAGGAGGATTTGCATATATACATCAAATCCGAAGAAATACACCTATGCCTATATCGGACCTGTTGTCCGCTTCTTAACGAGTGCTCAGAACTAAAACACTTGCCACTAACCTACCGGAGGCCAAGCTTTTTCTAGAAAAAAATTATCAAAAAACTCAAAAACTATCGAAAAATTCTCTAGAAAAGTAGAAAAAAACTTTTTGAATAAATTTGATCATGAATTTTATAATGAAATTTTATCAAAAATTAAAAAAAGAAAAACTCTCTATTAAAAGTATAAAATATTGAAAAGCTCTAATAAAAAAAAAGCTCCGTATAAAAAATTAAAATCATCAAAAAGCTTTTCAAAGACAACTAAAAATAGTTAAAAGCTTTTTGAAAAAGTTGTATAATGTCAATATTAGTAAAAGCTTTTAATATTAAATACAAATTGTTAAAAACCTAGTATTATTCATTAAAAGCTTTTCAAAAATTTTTATTTAATATTTAAAGCTTTTGGGTATTTTGAACCTTATACTCTAATATTGGCAGATATTGTAATGAAAGCTTTTTGATTATTTGCATAGAAAATGCTTGAACAAAAAAAATAAATAATATCTATATGAGTAGAAAAAGCTTTCAATATAAAACAGAAATTATAAAAAAAATGCAAAAATAATTTAAAAGTTTAGAAAAACTCTCTATGAGTAAGTAGAACATATTAAAAAGCTCTCTTTAGGGAATAAGAATAATGCAAATGCTTTTCATATAGCAAAAAGCTATAAATATATAAATAATTTTTATAAGCTAAAGCTTTTAATATAAAATATAAATTATTAAAAAGAATAATACAAAAGTTTCATAATTTGAATTAAAAAAAAAAACTAAAAATTAGAAGTTTTCTATAAAAAATATTACAAAGCGCTCTATACAAATAAGATAAATTAGCAAAAAGCTTTGTATATTTAATTAAAAATATTGAAAAAAAATTGAAAAATTTTCTAAATAATATTCAAAATTGTTTAAAACTTTCAATAGGAATTTAAAGTACTTTAAAGCTTTCAAAATAAAATTAAAAATATCACAAAGCTTAGAGTTTAAAATTACGCCAAGATACTTAGCTTAGCTTGAGGTATTCAGAATAATACTGAATTCAAAGATTTTATGTCTGCTATTCAGTTTTGGTTAGATTGACACCCAGACAATTTTCCTTGGCCCATGATAGTAAAACGCTGAGGATTGTTTGCATTAGTTCACTTAGTATGGAAAAAAACTTTCCTCAATTAAAAAGCACACTGTCGACAGCATATGCGACTACATTGAAGACCAGAGATCAGACTTCTATCTCCTAGTATACCTCATAATGAACAGAACCAGTTCTGTTTCGGCAAAATTGACATCCAGACCGTTGTGGGCTAATTGCATTAGTTCGTTAGCATATGCGACTACTTTGAAGCCCATCTAATTGTAGAGATCAGGCTTCTCCCTCCTCATGTACCTTCTGATAAAAAGAACAGTTTCGTTTTGACAGTTTTAACAACCAGGCCGTTCTCCCCATGGCCCATGCTAAAAAACGCTTAGGGATGATTTCATGTGTTAAGAAACTTCTCCATATTAGGGCCAATTATGTACAATTTTTAATAAGGAGTTTGTTCCCTTTTGTATGCTTTATGTATACAAGAGGGAACAAATTCCCAACAAGTTTATAATTCAGAATAAGCCTGATTATTTTAATGTCAAGTGACCTCTCTATAGGGCCCACATAAATTGAGAATCCAGAATTACTTTAGAAAGCAATTCTGAAAAATTTCTTTTGAAATTAATAATGAAAGGGAACATGTTTAAAAAAAATATATTAATTATTTAAAATATTGCACATTTGTTTGTTTTCAAGTTTAATTGTTTTTTTGATTTGGTTTTACCAAAAATTCCACGACCCTGGCTTAATACCAACCACATTCCTTATTTGTTATTTATTGTCTGTAAAACATGCTTCATCTTTAAATAAATTCTTTTACTTTAGAAATATATAATTAATTAGACAGCAGCCAATAACTAACAAAAAAATATAAATAAAATTTCTTAAAATTAATTAAAGCGAAAGTAAAACAAAAAAAATCTAATAATAAAACCGGATTGAAATGCCATTGGACGATAATAACTTTAGGTGCGTTTTTTTGTTTTCTGTGTAAGAAATAAAAATAAAATAAAAATATTTGTTTATTTTTATTTTTTAAATATATATATTTTTTTTCTTCAACAAGAAATTGGGAATTCCGCAAAAATGACGCCAGTTTTGTTTAATATTATTGTTATTTATATTAAAAAATAAAAAAAAAAATCCACTTGTTTAGACAAAATTATATAAAGAATGACAATGCAAAATAAAAAACTGTAAAATATTTAACAGAAACTAATAAAATAAAAACAATAGTTAAATATTGAATATTGAATCCAAAGTTTAAAATTTTTTCATTACTATTTCTTTAGGGAAAGAAATTCCTCATAGAAATATGAAAAAATTATTTTTGCTTTAAGAGATCATAAAATAAATAGATTTTATTGTTAATATAGAAATATTTAAATATAAATAAAATGTTTAACAAAAAATATTTAAGAAAAGATGATAAAAAAACGATACTAAAAGAGATATTAACACTTGAGTGTTAAATGACAGTTATTTGATATACCGCCAAACAATAATAACAACTGGTTTGACAAATACCCATGACAGTTGCTTTAACTGACATTCGATTTAGTATAGAACAAGTACAGAAGTACTTAATAGATTTTACCGAAAGTTGTTCTTTGAAAATTTGAAAGTTTTTCATTGTTTACTTAATATTTAAGCTGGAAGTTAAAGTTTGGATATTGTCACCTAAGCGTTAAGTGATCTTACAATGGTTTGTCAAATTCCTTTCAAAAGCTAATTTTTGAAATTCATTTTTGGTTCTAAGTCTAAAGTGCTAAAATTGTTTTTAAATAGAACTTTTTTAAAATGTTGTTAATTTTAGTTTATTTTAAGAAGAAATCATTGAAAAATAAACTTTCAGTAGTTTCGTTAAAACAACAAAACTTATTGTTAATAGAATAAACACTTTTAACAACAACGAAAAATATTAAACTTTGATCGAGTGACATGTCTTCTTCAGTATTTGAATATGACTAGAACTGAACTAGAACTGAACTAGAACTGAACTAGAACTGAACTAGAACTGAACTAGAACTGAACTAGAACTGAACTAGAACTGAACTGGAACTGAACTGGAACTGAACTAGAACTGAACTAGAACTGAACTGGAACTGAACTAGAACTGAACTAGAACTGAACTAGAACTGAACTAGAACTGAACTAGAACTGAACTAGAACTGAACTAGAACTGAACTAGAACTGAACTAGAACTGAGCTATGCAGATCGACAAGG
Organism: Lucilia cuprina; assembly: GCF_022045245.1. NCBI lineage: Eukaryota > Metazoa > Arthropoda > Insecta > Diptera > Calliphoridae > Lucilia > Lucilia cuprina. The sequence goes on from NC_060954.1 coordinate 41,389,674, forward strand.
CTGAGCTCTATATAGCTGAGCTATAAGAACGAAGCGTGGCTTTAGTGCCTTATAAGAAGACACTTTCGTTTCATACAAGTGTAATTCGACCAAATTCAAACTTATTCTATAATAATCTGGTGGGTTTCTTAGGACACAAGGTGTATTCTCAAACTAGAATGTGTAAGTACTGTCAATCTATGCTCTGGAAATGTTGCTAAATATTATACGCATTGAAATATGTCTGCTGACTAATGGTTCTTAACTTTAGACGAACAGCGGTAAAAGGAAACGTCATCAATATATGTACACATTGGAAGGCTATACACAAGCATCGGATGTGCTCGCATACCAGACACAGAATATGTCGGTAACTTTGAAACTGTGGTCCCAGATAGAATTTCTTAGTCCAAAGGAAGATTAGAACAAATACCCGTAGAAATTCATTGCTACACGGTGAACTTCGCCCAAAAATGTTTTTACCAACAAACTTTTTCCATGAAAAGGTGGGCTTAACAAGCCCTCCCCTGTAACCTAACCATTTCAGCATTAGTACACCCGATTTTAAACTTCCAAGAAAAAAGTTTAACATTGATCTCTTGTACTCACTTGCAATATCGTAAGGGAACGAAAAAAATCTCAATTTAAAATTTACTCAATTTTTAAATTATATCCAAAATCTTAAGACACAAAACAAATGTCATTATAATATTTCTATAAATTTCAAATAATTTGTTTTAAAATTATTATTACAAATGATCATTTAGTAAAATTTAAATACCATTGTATTCCCACAAATGCATTCCGTTTAGACACAAACATCTATTGTCTATTGTTAAACTTTCCATACAATTTCCTTTTCTATATTGTTTTGTATATATATTTTTTCTATATTGTTAAGTATTTATTTTTTATTTTAGTTTTTTTTCTTTTGTTACTGTTTAATTTCCACGAAAATAAAAACGAAACAATGTTTTAAAATTTTATTTATAATTTCACTGAAATTTATCTGCTTGTAAACATTAATTAAAAATGCATTTTCATTTACAGAGGCAATAACCAACTATAAAAATAAATATAATATTAATTTTCATATTTTATTTATTTTTTTTAAGTTTTTCTTATTGTTGTTGTATATTTTTATTTTTAATTAATGCGATGAAAAATAATAGATACAAACAAAAAATATTATTATAAATAGAATGAAAAAAATCTACGTAACGTGAGTAAAATTTTTTAATAACCACAATAACAATTAATACAAGTGCGAGCAGTAGTAAAACGTGATAACTGCTTAGGGTGTAATAGTCGGGAAGAGGGGAGTTGCTGATAAAAATTATATGCCTTCAAATAGGGGTCTTGAAAAGGGGCAAATCTTGTTTTTTTACTTCGAAAATGAAGTTTTAATTTAATCTTCCACAGAAAAGTCTAGGGACGTTTCTGTGGTCTATAGCCGAGTTTATTGACAATAATAGTCTAGACTTTTGACTAGTCTATAGACTACTCTAGTCTATAAACTTGTCCATAGACTATTTTATTGACTAATCTATGAACTATTCCATAGCCTAGTCTATTGACTACATCAACGACTAACCTATGAACTAATTTATTGACTAGACCATTGACATGTCTCTGGGCCTATGAACTAGTCTATTAAATAGCCCATAGCCCAGTCAATTGACAAGTCTCTGAACTATTGACTTATCTATCGGCTACTCTAGTCTATAGACTATTCTATTGACCAATTTATGAACTAGTGTATGGCCTAATCTATGGACTGGTCTATAGACTAATCTATGGACTACTGTATGGACTAGTCTATTAACTAATCTATTGACTAGTCTATGCATACGTCTATTGACTAAGTGCATAGACCCTTATCTATGGACTGAACTATTACTTAGCTTCTGGACTACGGAATAGTCTATTGACTAATCTATGGACTATTCGTATATGGACTAGACAATTAACAAGTCTCTGGACTATACTATGGACTAGTCTATGCGCCTATATAGGGACTATTCTATAAACTAAGCTATGGATTAGTCTATGAACTAGTGTAATGACTAGTTTGTGGACTAGTTTATAGACAAGACTATTGACATGTCTATGAATTGAACAATCGACTAGTCTATGGAAAAATCTATAGCATAAACAAATCTATAGCCTAGTCAAGTCTATAGCCTAGTCCATTTAGAAGCCTATGGCCTAGACTTTGGTCTAGTCTATGGCCTAGTTTATGCACTATTCTATAGGATAGTCTATGAATAAGTCTATTGTACAGTTTGTGGACTAGACTATGTACTACTCTACGGACTAGTCTATGGACTACTCTAGTCTATAAACTTGTCTTTAGACTATTCTAATTTATAAACTAGTCTATGACCTAATCCATAGACTAGTTCATTGACTAATCTATGGGCTCCTCTAGTCTATAAACATGCCTAAAGACTATTTTATTGACTAATTTATAAACTAGTCTATGGACTAATCTATAGAATAGACCATTGACTAATCTATGGACTACTCTATAAATTAGTCTATGAACTAGTCAATAGACTAGTATATGAACTAGTCTGCATAGACCCTTATCTATTGACTGAACTACTAACTAGTATCTGAACTATGGTCTAGTCTATGGACAACCTAATCGATGGACTATCCTTTGGCTAGTCTATGGCCAAGTCTATGGATTGGACTATGGACTAGACTATTACCTAGCCTATGGACAAATCTGTCTCGTCCATGAGATATTTTTTCGACTAGTCCGCTTACACCTCAATAGACTAGTCTTTGAGCTAGTTAGTTGGCTATTCTTTGAAGAAGTCCATTGGCTAGTCTTTAGACTAGTAATTATTTATTGAAGGGTCTACCGACTAATCTATGGACAAATATTTTTACTTGGCTATTGATTAGTTATTGAAAGAGTCTATTGACTAGTATACGGACTAGTCATTGATCAGTCCTATTGAATAGTTTCAGATGAATAGTTTTGAATAGTTCATGGATTAGTCATGGGAAAAGAGTCTTTAACTTTGACTAGTTATTTGAATTCGTTTATTGGCTAGTGTTGGAATCAAACCATTGACTAGTAATTACACTGATCAATTAACTGATCATTGTACTGATCATTGGACAGATTTGTGGACAAGACTGCTGAAAAGTCATTGTACCTTAAATCCAACTTTATAATTTTTATATTATTTATCGCTCAAACTTTTCTTGGGTTTCTAACGCTTTAAATTTAAGCAATTCAAAACTTACCTCTTTAACAAGTTCCGTTTCCGTAATCCGTTAGTGATCTTTAGAGATTTCCGTTTTTTTAGAACAAATCTAATTTATTTTCATAAGCAGCCACATTTTTGCACAAAAAGACACTTTTTATAAAGCAAAACAATATTAACAATTTATTCACTTATTTTTTTTAAAAATATAAATTTAATGCAATTTTTTTCTAAAAACTCATGTTTTTTGTTGTTGTTTTAGAGAATTTATAGCAAATGATTCATTTGTAAATGATTTAAACAGAATTTATTTTGTTGATTTTTTTTCGGGGAATTTGATTGATCTATTAAATAAAATTCAATGTTGAGACATTATTGTTATTGTATGTGTTTTTTTTTAATGTTGAAAGAATCTGTCAGTTGATTTAATTTTATTATTTATTTAAAAAATCTCTTTTTTTTGCACTAAAACCATTTATTTTTAATTTAATTGTTGCTGCTCGGCTAGTGATCAGTTGGTTGTTTGATTACAGCAGGTGGTGGTTATATGCTTAAAGTGTTTAAATGATGTTGCATATATAATATCAATTTGTATGATTTTGTTTTTAAGGCACTAAAAGCTGTTTTATTTGATTTGCTAAAGGAATTCTACATTTCAAATGTCACTGATCTCTTTTCTTTTATATATTTTGCTTTTTTTTCTTATTTATTTATAACTTTTTTTTGTTTAATTTATAGCACGCGCTTCTGTATTTTAACACAATTTTACTTGTTATTGTTGTTGTTTTGCTAAATGATCAATTTTAAATAAATACTGATCATTGATCTTTAAATGACAACATTTTGTTTTATTTGCTTTTTTATTTATTTATTATTATTTTTTTATATATTAAAACGCGTTGGTGCGATATTTTTTTTAATTTTTATTTAAACAATTAACACTTTCTTCTTTGGCTTCCAAAATCCAGCAGCTTTAATAAATTTATCAAGCTTGTCTGAAACTCTTAAATATTTGTTTAAGAGTTATTTGTTTTTCTTGTTGTTAAATGTTAAATATTAATAAATTTTTTCTCTTTATTGATTTTTAATATGGAAAATTTCTCAGAGTGTAATAATTTGGATTTTTATCCGCTCCATGAGTTCTCTGTTGTTGTTATTTTGAAATCTCTTGTTAGATTAAATACTGTTTTTTTTTGTAAACTAGAGTTTAAAATTCATTTGGTTTTTTGCCCAAACTTCTCTCGGTAGCAGAATTGTGTTGCTGTTGTACCTAGTTGTTGTTGGTTTTGCTGCTGTTTCATCTTTGTTCGTTTAGTTCATGTTCGTAACAATCGGTTCGTATTCCCTAGATCTCGCAAGTGACGTAGTTTTGTTTTTGTTTACACTTTACACACACACATACAGACACAATCTTACAAATCATTGAACATGCCTAGACCTGCTTCTGTCTCGACTGCATCACATGCCTTTGTGCCTTCCTGCCTGCTGCCACCTTTCTTTCTTTTTGTCTTTCTTTTACTTTTAACAATTTTGTTGTGTTTGTTTTTGTTTTTGTTTTGTTTACTTCTTGTACTATTATTTTCTTTTTAATATACAGCTCAACTAACTCTCAGCTACTCAAGCACACAACACACCGATTACACTCATTCGCACACGCACACCGCAATCAATAAAAATAACAACAAGAAAATAAAAACAAATTTAATTTTTAATTTTTATCCATCTTTTGTCCATTTAATTTTTATTTAACCACCTGTTGTAGTGTCTATTCATACACCTGTGTTGGAATGTACAATTTAAGTGCTAGAAAGGTACTTTTTTAAAAAATTTCAAAAAGTACCAAAACAGCTCACATATGTAAGTAATTGTTGTTGTTATTAAGCTGCAAAGAAACAGAAAGGAAAAGAATATTAGAGTGAAAGAAATTAAGTTTTTTTTAATCAACAATAACATTAAAATATCTCCAAAACAATAAGAGATATTAAATTATTGGTACCCTTAATATCCCCTAAAAAGTACATTATTTTTGTAACTTTATACTTCATAATGTCACTATTTATCAACTTCATAAAGTATCTTGCTCACCTTAAGCAAATCTGCTCATATAACATGACTGCTACAGATCTAGACAATGAAAATACCAACAATTACAAATCGATATAAAAAACAACAATAATCACTTCACTTTACCAAACAACAAGTGCATTTGTACAAATGAGTATTATTTTGTATTCTTTGTTTTGTTTTTGTTTGAAACAGACAGACACTCACTCAAACGTATTTGAGTACAAATAATAATGTGACTTTGGCTCGTGATCATATAATTACAACAATTTGAAAGAAAAAACTTTATTTTTGTATCATTGACTTTAATGTTGTTGTTGTGTTATAGTTTATCCGTAATGTTATTGTATTTTATGTTTAAGTAAGTGTTTTTGAGTTGCAATATTTTCAAAAAGACAAGTTATTTTTATCTTTTATTATTAGTAAAAAGAAAATCTTAAGGAAAATAGTACAAGAACACAAAACTGCCAAAGAAAAGAGTCACAAGTTCAAAACACAAAATCTAGTGTCGTCACACTGTGCTGATTGTTGAAATTGATCTTGTTGTTTTTATTGATCTTTTAAGTAAGAAAAGTAGTAATGATAGTGCGCAATAAAAGAAAAACTACATAGAATTTCGTTAGAAATAACTGATGAAATAAACAATAGAATTAGAGAAGCAATAAATTTTGCAATTAGAATTGTCATTTCTATTCTACCTGGGAATAATGTTTACAGGTGAGTGATTGAGTGAAAGTGTGTGTGTGTGTGAATTTTTAGGGTGATTTTCAAAACACTTGTTGTCGAAACATTTGGGATTTAACGTAAAGTAGTAAGTGTATTGGTTTCTGTGTAAGATAATCACTTTATGACCGCGATTAGTTCTAATTACAAAAACTACCTGGAGAACATCGGATTTGCGTTTTGTTTTGGCTGGAGTGTAACAAAAGTCAATTTATTGGGAAGGAGTTTACAGAAGTTGCCGTTAGTGCTATGGTAATGTGTTGTAGACATACTGCAACTAACTAATTAACAAACAAACTAACTAACTAACTAACTAACTAACTAACTAACTAACCAACCAACTAACTAACAAAAAACTAACTAGTCTATCTAGCTTATCTGCTCTACAATGTAGGCTACTTTTCAGTCTAGTCTAGTATATAGTCTAGTTTATAGTCTAGTTTATAGTCTAATCTATAGTCTACTCTTTAGTCTAGTCTATAGTCGAGTCTATAGTCGAGTCTATAGTCTAGCCTATAGTCTAGTCTATAGTCTAGTCTATAGTCCAGTGTATATTTTAGCCTATGGTCTAGTCTATAGTCTAGCCTATAGTCTAGCGTATAATCTAATCTATAGTCTAGTCTATAGTCTAGCCTATAATCTAATCTATTGTCTAGTCTATAGTCTAGTCTATAGTCTAGTCTATAGTCTAGTCTATAGTCTAGTCTATAGTCTAGTCTATAGTCTAGTCTATAGTCTAGTCTATAGTCTAGTCTATAGTCTAGTCTATAGTCTAGTCTATAGTCTAGTATATAGTCTAGTCTATGGTCAATACTATAGTCTAGTCATGATAAATCTAGGGTCTAGGTATATTAGTTTTGTACTTGGATATCTAAAAAACTATATTTATTGTAAGTTACTATGTTTTTCAAAATTTCAAATCACCGAATAGAGATCTATATAAGTTTTATATATAAGTCTTATATTATTAGTTTTTTTCTTCTCCCTCCATTTCCCCTCGTGGATTCTTGCCTACCTTCTAATGTACAATATGGCAATTTATCTTAAAGCTTTGTGTAACAGAAAAACACTTTCACCATTTAAATGCCGCTTAATATTTCTTTATTTCAACTAAATATTTTAATCAGTTGACAATGAACTTGTACTAAGTACGTAATTCAAATATAAAAACCCCCACATTGACGTTTCCTTAATAAAATTTATCGTTCGAAACTTCTGTCAATCTTATACGTATGAAATCCTGTTCATGCGATTATTACGCTCAGCAATCTATCAAACAATTTATTCATGATCGGACTTTTTACTATTAAGTTTGACGTAAGAGTTCTGGCTTTCCTTGCGATAATATAAGAATTTTTTCCAGTTGTTTGTAAAGAAAATGATAAAGCTAATTTGTGCTGATATGGAAAACTTAAAGCTAATACACTTGAAGAAATAAATATTGTTTTAGAAATTTTATTTTAAACTTGCTTTTTTTAATAATTTGTTTAAATAAGATTATTTATTATGTTTTTTTTTTATAAATTATTTTGACAAGTGTTCATTTTGTATCCAATTGAAAACGGGTATTTATTTTATTATATGTATGTATGTATGTTATTTTTTTAATTTGATTGTTATGTTTTTATTTATTATCAACATTTATTTATCATGTTTTTTTTTCTAATTTATATTTTTTAACTTAAAAATTATTTTTAATAAAAAAACTTCCATTTAGATTGCATGACAATAAAAAATATTTACATATGACTTGTGTCATAGAATTTCTCTATGTCAAAGGGAAATGTCACAGACTATTATCACGGCTGATTCTTTAAAGAACAGAAACTGTCAATTTGACATAACCTTTTTGCAAAAAATCGGCATGTTGATCTTTAAAATAATAACAATTTTTAAAGTTCCTTTTTCCCTTAAATTTCAAAGATAACCCTTATTGATTATAAGCCACCTCATATAATTTATTTGCAAAAATTTACACTACAAACATAAACACAATTCACACATACTTATGTATGTACATATTTTTTTTTTCAAAATATTCATTCGAGTCAAACAAATCGTGACAGTTTTCATTTGGGGTTTTTCGTTATGATGATGTTTTTGCTGTTGTTGTTGTTTGTGTCTGTTACCAGTAGTCAGTTGTTGTTCATGTTTGGTGACATAGAGTCTACAATGTGAGTGAAAAAAGAAAAAAACTTTGTTAAAAAATATTGAATTGAAAGAAAATTACAACTGCACGAAAAATAGGTTGCTGCACTTTTTTGTTTAAAAATTTTTAGCGCGTACATAGTTGTAGTACGAGAAAATTGCGAGAAAAAAACATACATACATACATACATACGTACATACATATTTATTTACATTTGTTGTACATATTTGAAAATAAAACACTTATGTATACATAACATTACATCTGTACAAGTACAATATTGTAAATAGGTTTATTTCCATTTGTTCTACATTACACTTTTATAAACATTTGAATGGTTTTACTTGCCAAATGGATTAACTCTCTTAATTATAAAGTTTAGAATAAGCTGTAATTCATGATTGATTATCACACTTTGTTTCAATTATGAGTTTCCAATACGGCAATTCCAACTTCAAACAAAAAGTGTAGTTAACCACTTTGACGTATCATATTTCATAGCTAAAGAAGTACATTTTCTTAAGGGGAGTTTGTATGGGGGCTAGGGTCAAATGAGGCCCGATCACTATGAAAATTGGAAGTGTTATTTATTGTTGTATAAAACTAAGTATAGCAGATTTTTGTTGACATAATAGAACATTTAATGTAATTATGAGTCTAAAGGCCCGATTCGGGTGGTACGGTTGTACCACCCGAATCGGGCTTGTATCAAGAAAAGAATATGTACCAAATTTCATCAATTTATCCTGAAAATTGCACAGACAGACAGACGGACGGAATCGACTCAGAAAGTGACTCTGAGCCGATTGTTATACTTTAAGCTGGGTATAGAACCAATATTTTTGGGTGTTACAAACATCAGCACAAACGATTAATACCCTCCCCACTATAGTGGTGTAGGGTAAAATAAATACGTAACTTTAAATCGGAATATTCAAATGGTGCCAATTGCAAATTGATTCTTACAAGATTTATTACTCTCGACATACATATCACAATGGATTTATTCGATGAAACAATGATTTATGTTATAAATAAAGAGAATTTTAAATTCATGTTCAGAAGACCTTGACAGATCAGCATTCGCCTGTAAAAACGCTTAACATGAGAAACAGACATAGGGATGGGTCCACATAACCTAAAACGATATAATGATTCTATGTCAATTGGTATTTTCAATTAAGGGCGATAAACTCGAAGAAGAAATCGTAACGTAGACGAATATCCGGTTTTTACAAGAAAGACAAAAGTCTCAGCTTATACTGAAACCCGAACCGAGATTCCAGAACCAAAATTCCACGTTTTAAGCACTATGTAGGATAATCATAGATTCGACCTCACGTCTTAGTCCAACTTTGACGTAGTGGCTTTTTAAAACAATTCTACGATTATATTATCCGGTAGATTTCCATACATTCAGACATGCCCAATGGCATACCGGAATAGAAAATTATAGTCAACTGTAAGATATTGATTCCATAAGGGAGAATGTAGTCAAAGAACAATATCTAACGAACCTTTTAGCAATTTTTTGTCACACAAGAGGATCTAAAACGTGACACAAAACGGATCGTGGAATTTACATTAAAACTCCGGAAATTGAGGCACTGAAATTGTAAGGAATTGGCCCCATTAGAGAGAATTTAACGAACAATATCTTAAGAATCCTATAGAAATCTGTAATTACACAGAAGGCTCTAAACCGTAACACAAAACAGGTAATTAAGATATTCTACCGTCTTCTTAATCACAATGCTAGGTTCTAATCGAAAGTTCATGCGATCAAAAATTGTGCAAAAATGTTTGTTAATATATTTGCCAGGATCCAAAAGACAATTAGTGCAATATAAACAGATAACATGATATCTATGTTCTAATTTTATGTAAAATAGTCGAAACCGAATTTTCTTCCAGAGATAAGCTCTGAATTATATGGGTACTAAGCCATTCGGCGATATTTGTTTATGAAAAAGCTAAAACAGTCGCTGAAAAAGGAAGAAGAAATTATCCTTACAAATATAAAACCGTTAAATGCAACAAGAGCTGAATTAAAATATGGACTAGAGAGTTACAAATGACCAATATGGCGATGGGCAAAGACCCTATAGTGTGGCCCGAGAGGTTATGCAAATAGTTATTAGATACAGAGGTTTACGACCACATTTTTGCAAAGTTGAAAGAACAAATTCAGACGCGGTGAGGGTAGTGCGACATTCTTTCTAACCTTGTAAAGCTTTCTAAGAAATTACATTCAAATATCTATATATCCGATATAAAAATACCTCTAGAACATTTTCTATAGGTTATATACTTCCCCGAAGTATTCTAAATCAGTAGTAATCTTTAATATATGGAGACTTTCTCAATCGTTCACACACAGCTTTGTACACAAACCCATTCGTAACAGAATTATTAAACCACAGCCTCTACTTGGATCCCGAAGGAACCTCAACAACTGACCAGCCAGGACATAGTCCTGCGGACAACTGGCCACCCGTAGTACCAGATTATGCGGTGCTCTAGTTTGATCTCTTTCAATCTATGTAAGGACTAAGCCAGGCAGTAGACTGTACCAATTTATAGTGCCGGCTTGACTGAGGTATTGGAAACACCTCTTTTTCCCCGGGATTGTAATCACACCAAGGTGGAGCTTCACCAAGGTAACATGCCCCCGTGAGGAACATATGTGGAATGCTGAACGCTTTCAAAAAAAAGTATGTGAATCCCGCCCGATGGACCAGCCAAAGTCAGATATGCATTGCGCTAACGTAAGAACTGAAAGGGTCCTATCTCAGCTTCTGCAATCTTGAAAGACCATCACAGGACACCAGTACTGAATACAATTGTTTCGTTTGAAGTGATCGAATGAGTTTTTCTTCACACACAACCGATAGATTATGTAGTGAAACACATACTAAAACCACCGGAGCCAAATAGCAGAACTACTGGGTTTACATAAATAGTTCAGGGGACAAACTAATAAAAGTACTCACTCACCCACACTTGACTTCCATAAGAGGCAAACATACATCTTACATAGTTTGAGGGTGTTTTAATTTTGGGTGTTTTTTTAACAAATGTTTTTATTAATTTAAGCTTTTTTATTGTTCTTAATATTTTCTTCTGTAATCGCTATTGTTTAGATTTTTATTTTCATTACATACTTATTTGTATTTATATATTTTTTTGGTTTTTATTATTCAGTATAAATATAAACAGTTTGTACAAGACAAATAAATACAAATAAACATTTGTGCTATTTAACTTTAGAAAAACCTTCAATGTACTTATGCTATCAGAGGCTTAAAAGTATTTAAACTATTTTCAAGGGTATGGTATTCAAAAGTTCTTTAAAGAACTTCTTCAGTTTTACTAATATAACATTCTCATGCTACACTTTCTCAAAGTTTTATTTTATTAATTTTTGTTGTTTACAAAAAACACTCCTTTACTATTCTGTCTCATTACAATAGCAAATACCTATTTATTTTTAAAACCAATTGAATGTTTTTGTTTCAATTTCAGTTTTTAGTTCTTTTTTCCATAATTTATTAAATCATAAATAAACAAATAAGTAGAGTGTGTTAATAAAGTTGTTTTGTTTCTAAGTACATTTTTTTTGTAGAAACTAGTGTTAGAAACAAATAATTATACTCCACACCACTTGGCAGTATGAATGGTATTATGGTTGTGTATTGATTTTGTAATAAACCTAAAATTATGGATCTCACACAATTACCCTAAATGGAACTAATAAAAAGACTCACTCTCGAAATTAACTGTCATCGATTATTTTTATCGGTTCTTTAGTTATATTACATTATTTGATAATATAACGAGAGGATATGTTTAGTAAAGGTGAAGAACACGCTTCAGGAAAGCTGATTTTGACACAAGGTACAGAAAACTTACAGGCCTTAAGGATTTGAAGGTTCCATTAAGATTGCTGTCAAACTTAATATAAGTATCAATTCACATTGGAAGCTACTGAATTAGCAACTTTTCCTGTTGTTCTTACGAAGCGTAAGACATCGTATAAGAAGCTCGACTGACCAGTCGAAGACATGTATACATTGGTTTGCAACCAAGAGGGTCTTATCTGTTGTTAAATGCGAACATCTAGCCTGTTCCCAAGAAACCAGTTTTTACTTCGATAGCTGCAGAACACTCTCTTTTTATGGGCGTGGACCTGGTCCACACTGGGAACCTTTTGCTGAGAAATTTTTTTCTTAATTCCCTTTTTAAGTTTCCTTAAACTACGAATGAGAAAAATAACAAAAGAAAACAAGTTTCCAAGTACAAGAAACTTCGTACCGCGAGAGAGATGAATATATATATCAAAAAAAACAAATTCTTTCCTTCAAGGATCATGATTTCAAACTTTAAACGAGTTTAAAGAACTGCGTAATTTTGATCAAACTATAAGAATCCGTAAGAATTTTCGTGTAGATCTCTATATATTGTTTAAAAATCAGCTTGTATTAGCAGCAATCTGACCAGAATATCACAGGGAAAAAGTATTGAATACAAATGTTAGGTTTGAAGAGAGCGAGAAAGTTTTGCCTAAAACACCTAATAGTCTAGAACTTTTTCCCTATTTCTGCTATTTATTTCGATCGCTTCAGAAAGCTCTCTTTCTCTGGGTTGGACTCTAAAAGTAAGCAGTTCTTTTGAAACAGAATTTATACCGGAAAACGTAAAAGCTAACAAAGACCGATTCTTTGAATGAACTTTTGACAACGAGGATCACGATTCCAAACATTAACCGCGAGTAAAAAAAAACTAGCCAGACTATAACAGGAAATCAGTATTAAATACAATTGTAATGTTTGAAGTGAGCGAGCGAGTTTTGCCTTACACACCTAATAGTCCAAAACTTGTTCCGTTAGACTGCAATTTATATGATCGATGCAGAACGTTCTCTTTCTCTGGGTTGGACTTAAAAGGTAAGCACTTCTTTTGGAACAGATTTTATATAGGAAAACGTCATAACTAAAAAAGGCCAATTCTTTGAATGAACTTTTGACAACAAGGATCACGGTTCCAAACATTGTTTATTAAAAACATGCGAAATTCTTTTATCGATCTATCAACACCTCAAGAACTTAATTTTAAATCAACTATATTTTTAAAATGTTCAGAGATAGCACCTTATTCCTATTGACCTTCATATATATCGAAGTGCTGCTAGGCTGAACGATTTGAATGTCAAAGATCAAACAAGTATGTTAGGTCTATTACTCTCAGTATTGAACTGACCATCTGACTACACACGAACTTTGATAGTGTTCGACAGCCAGGCTTTGCAAGGTCTTCTGTCTGGCATTTACATGGAAATTTACAGACGAGCTGGACAGATTCTGTTGTAAATATCTCCAACGCTTTTTTAAACACAGTTTCCCTAGAGTTTATTAAAAGTTATATCATCAGATTCACCCTATCAAAATAATAATCCAGACCTATGAACTTCTTTCAATGTAAAAAGCGCTAGAGTAAACCACTGCGGTTACCAACAAATCATTGGATTTGTACTACAAAGCGAGACGAATAGACTCCGAGAGTTCTAAATTGGGAACATTCCCTATAAAAGCCTTTAAACTAAAACATTTGATGAAGTTAGCTCTAAGTATATAATATGTACATTTTTGTTTATCAATTCTGAATGGATCGGAGGATTCGAACCAAATTTTTACAGAATTCAAGTTATATACACATTAAACGTTTTAATTGATTGGGATTGTCAATATAATTCAACCGTAACCAGCAAAAAAAGAACATCCAAAGAGGCGAAAAAGAAGTAGAATCTACTCCATGGAAGTACTGAAAAAGATCTGAAGAATTGATGATTTCAACACAGGCTGTTCTTTTTATTTGATCCCAAATTCACTACATCTGAAGTCATTCTCACTAAGCAATTTTTATGTTCTCTTTTTGAAAGTTTTTAGGAAGTGAAATTGTAGTATTTTAAACAAAATTGAATTATTTTCGCTTCTTTTGAAATCAATAAATATCACTTCCACAGAAGGTAATTGGGATCGTTGATATAATCCAACTCTAAACAGCAAAAAAACTTCCAAAAAAGATAAAAATAAGTAAAGAAAACAGCTGAAGAAGTTATGATTTTAACACAGCCTTGTCATAGAAGGGATATTCTTTTTATTTGATTTCAAATCACTACATCTGAAGTCATTTTCACGAAGCAATTTTTATGTTCTCTTTTTGAAAGTTATTTGAATGTGAAATTGTAGTATTTTAAACAAAATTAAATTATTTTCGCTTCTTTTGAAGTCAATAAACATCACTTCCAAAGAAGGTAAACAAATTTACTTAGTGCTATTTTTTAAGTGGTGATACATGCTATTCCTTTGGAAGTACTTCGTTTGCTTTTGAAATTTACTGTAATGAACAAAGTAAAGTTCGGTCTCGTAAAACTCTTAATCGGTATAAATAAGCTTCATCTTTGTCAAAATCAAAAAAAGATAGAATCGTCTATAGGTCTTTAGATCCCTTATAACTCGCTTTTTATTAAGTTGCTGCTTTAAATAAAATTAAAACCTATTTCGATCGGTCGATATAAGATACGCAATCATTTCTAAATCAATCTCATTTCATTCGTCAACCAAGGTCGCAGTGTATATTTCTTAAACAGAAAAGAACGAACGAAGGACAGATAAACTCCTCCCAATTGTTAACCAATCAAAATATTGTAAAACTTAAACTCGTTTTATTAAAATATTAATTGAAAAAAAATGTTTTTAAACAAAACAAATTTTGTTGTTTATTTCTTAATTTAAATTTTTATTTTTATTTTTTTTTTGTTCGTTAAATATATAAAAAAAGTTTTATCTCTAGACACCTAATATTCCCTTACTCTACACCTGTAGCAATTCAAGTATTTTTGGGCGTCATCACATTTTTATGATGTCGATTTAATAGATTTTTTACAGTTTTTTTTTTGTTAAGTATTATTGTTGTAGTATATTAATAATTATGTAAATTATTTAAGTTTTTTTAAATCAATATCAATATTTGTGTGTTGTTAACAAAATTCCTTAATTTTTACGACATTTTTATCTGACTTCAAATTTTTTAACAAAAAAAAAAAATAAACTACTTAAACTTTTTTTGTTTTACAAATTCGTTGAAACCCATCTTTTTGGATTAGACTCATAACTAGTCCAATAATACTTTATATGTAGTTTCAAGTTAATGAAATGAAATTTTGTTAAACATTAAAAACAGAAGATATCTACTTTTTTTATTTAATAACTTAATAAATTTGTTTTCCAAAACATTGACTGAAGTTATGAAAGCCCATGTTGGTAATAATATGTATGATCGTAAAAAATTTTATGACAAAAATGTTCACGGGCATTTAGAAAAGTTATAAACAAAATATTTATACAAAAATAGTTTTGTTTTGTATTTTTGTTAATAATTTTTTTTTATGAATATCTATTTGTCAAGATGTTGTAATTGATTCTATTGTGCGGGTTTTTTTATTATACTTTTTAACAAATTAAGCACGAGTTTATAAAGAAGTGAAAGGAGTTTTGGTAGGAATATCATTTGAAAGCCTTAAATAATTGTTTCTTCATTGAAAGCGAACAAATCTAAAGTATTGTTTGCAAAACTAAACTATTGAAACTATTAAAGTGGTCCTCAAATCAACTCAATTTAATCTAGAGATCTAAAAAGTACAGTTTTTCTATATCGATAGCTTAATAAGTCCATTCTAGGAAATATGTACAATAGGATATCGAGAGATGGGAAATTTATCTGAAATTTTAATATCCATAAGGCACCCACGCTTAACTAACTAACTAACTAACTAACTAACTAACTAACTAACTAACTAACTAACTAACTAACTAACTAACTAACTAACTAACTAACTAACTAACTAACTAAATAACTAACTAACTAACTAACTAACTAACTAACTAACTAACTAACTAACTAACTAACTAACTAACTAACTAACTAAATAACTAAATAACTAAATAACTAAATAACTAAATAACTAAATAACTAAATAACTAAATAACTAAATAACTAAATAACTAAATAACTAAATAACTAAATAACTAAATAACTAAATAACTAAATAACTAAATAACTAAATAACTAAATAACTAAATAACTAAATAACTAAATAACTAAATAACTAAATAACTAAATAACTAAATAACTAAATAACTAAATAACTAAATAACTAAATAACTAAATAACTAAATAACTAAATAACTAAATAACTAAATAACTAAATAACTAAATAACTAAATAACTAAATAACTAAATAACTAAATAACTAAATAACTAAATAACTAAATAACTAAATAACTAAATAACTAAATAACTAAATAACTAAATAACTAAATAACTAAATAACTAAATAACTAAATAACTAAATAACTAAATAACTAAATAACTAAATAACTAAATAACTAAATAACTAAATAACTAAATAACTAAATAACTAAATAACTAAATAACTAAATAACTAAATAACTAAATAACTAAATAACTAAATAACTAAATAACTAAATAACTAAATAACTAAATAACTAAATAACTAAATAACTAAATAACTAAATAACTAAATAACTAAATAACTAAATAACTAAATAACTAAATAACTAAATAACTAAATAACTAAATAACTAAATAACTAAATAACTAAATAAATAACTAACTAACTAACCAACTAACTAACTAACTAACTAACTAACTAACTAACTAACTAACTAACTAACTAACTAAATAAATAACTAACTAACTAATTAACTAAATAACTATCTATCTATCTATCTATCTATCTATCTATCTATCTATCTATCTATCTATCTATCTATCTATCTATCTATCTATCTATCTATCTATCTATCTATCTATCTATCTATCTATCTATCTATCTATCTATCTATCTATCTTTCTATCTATCTATCTATCTATCTATCTATCTATCTATCTATCTATCTATCTATCTATCTATCTATCTATCTATCTATCTATCTATCTATCTATCTATCTACATATCTATCTATCTATCTATCTATCTATCTATCTATCTATCTATCTATCTATCTATCTATCTATCTATCTATCTATCTATCTATCTATCTATCTATCTATCTATCTATCTATCTATCTATCTATCTATCTATCTATCTATCTATTTATCTATCTATCTATCTATCTATCTATCTATCTATCTATCTATCTATCTATCTATCTATCTATCTATCAATCTATCTATCTATCTATCTATCTATCTATCTATCTATCTATCTATCTATCTATCTATCTATCTATTACTATGGATGAGCGACATACAGATCGGATATAAGAAAAATATTACCGCAAAACTCTTGCTCTGTTTTGTATAAAACCTTTTTCGTGGTCTGGACTGTTGCAAGTATGAATTCCTAGCATGTCATCGTGGTGAACCGCCCTCAACTTCATTTTATAGCAATCCTGGCGGAAAAATGGTGCTACATCTGTCAAGACTATAAACTGGGTCAGATATTACCCTTGCGGTCTGTCCAAAATGCCAAAGCTATTCGAAAAGAGAATTCTGATTTAATGACTTCGCTGTGCAGTCGTTTTAATTTCGGTGCTGTTGTCGTGACAAATGAAACTTCTCAGAGGAGTTACTGGCGAGATTTATGTTTGGAACATATTCAGAGAACTGATGGAGTTACAAATACAGAAAGTTTGGATTGAAATCCTGTCTGAGGTAAATTTTTATCATTTAGTTGTCTTATAAATGTTTCAAAATAAAGTTGAAATAATGGACCTATCTTAATCATTTTCAATAGGCTTCGTCGATCATGTACCAAATCGATCATGTCAAAATTGCGACCTGTATTTTGATTACAAATATTACATGCACGGATGGACAGACGGACGGACATAGCTAAACCGACTTAGAAAATGGTTCTGAATCGATTGGTATACTTTAAGGTGAGTATAGGACCAATATTATTGTGCGTTACAAACATCAGCACAAAACCCAAGTGGTATAGGGTATAAAAATTCGATAGCTTTAAAATTCTAGAATTTGGAACCAGATTTTCTATTTATTTCCTGAACTTTGTCTCCAGATTAAGTGTAATTCTTAAAAAATTTTGTTTTTATTTTCTTTTTTAAAAACATTTATGACCATTTAATCTGAAGAACATTAATATTTTTTTAATATCTAAATTTTTATGATGTTGCGATTTGTTTGAACATTTTACCGTAAAAAAACATGTATTTAAATGTTTATTTTTTTAAGAGCTCTTAAAAAACATCAATAATTTTTAATTTAAAAATACTTTGAAAAGCAGACAAAAGTAATAAAACATTTATGTTTTATTTTGCTTCACTTGTTTACGTAGAATTCTAGGAATTTAAAGATTTTATTGGGGATTTTTAACTAGACAGTGTAGAAGTTAGACACGATTTCTTTATTTAAATATTTTTAATGACATTGTTATTTAATTAGCGAAAAAAACTAATTACATTTTAATTTCAGAAAGCTAGAGGGTTAACACCTCTAAAGAAGCCTTTAAACTATCCGTGTTACCCTCTAAATCGAACAAGAAAATAATTCCAACATCTTATACGTTTGATGGGTTTTGAACCCATTTTCTTATTCTACTCAAATAAGAACTTTGATAGCATCACCTTAAATAGGTCTCATCTATTACGATTAGTTTAATAACATTCAAAATTTCGCCCATAAATTTTAACACACCTCCTGGTCTTATATCCGTATATAGGCATAGTTTTTGACACACCAATTATATTTGGCTTATATGCAGATTTCGTTTTTCCCCCCGAAGTCTATTCATAAAACTCTTAACTTTTGTAATTAATTCATGTCACGTGTCGGTTACTAATGATCTCTTTTCTTTAAATTTCTCATATTATAATTTTGGATTAGTTTAATTAAGACGATCGTAAAACTAATCTAGTTTGTTAAAGTCATAAAAAGATTAGTTATAAATATTAAAATATGCTTTTAATAATCAGCTATAGTTTAATATATAAGAAACATTTTCAAATACACTGCAGATGCTTAGAAGTCTAAAATGCTACTAGTTTTGATAATAATTACGTAAAATTTAAACAATAAAATTAAGACCATTGTTTAAAAAGACACAGGCCAACAAATTTTAAAGTCAAATGCTAAACTAAAATATTTTGAGGATTGTAGATATAATCTGCTATACGAATTTCTTCATCACATTTGCTAAGAGGGGTTCTTAACCTTATCTTGAAGAAAGAATATACATTTTGCTACCAAAATAACACTAAAGTGTTTAACATTTTTCAATAACATCCGTTGTCAAAGTATAAACATACGTACGACAACTCTCGCTGACGAAATCTAAATTTTACTAAGGCCAAGTCTATAGTCAATACTATAGAAAAGTATATAGTCAATACTAGTCTAATGCCAATACTACAGACAAGTCTAAATTCAATACTACAGAGAAGTCTATAGTCAATACTACAGACAAGCCTATAGTCAATACTATAGACAAGTATATAGACAAGTCTATAGTCAATACTATAGACAAGTCTATAGACAATACTATAGACAATTCTATATTCAATACTATAGACAAGTCTATAGTCAATACTACAGACAAGTCTATAGTCAAAACTAAGTATAGACAAGTCCATAGTCAATACTGTAGACCAGTCCATAGACAATACTATAGACAAGTCCATAGTCAATACTATAGACAAGTCCATAGTCAATACTGTAGACCAGTCCATAGACAATACTATAGACAAGTCCATAGTCAATACTATAGACAAGTCTATAGTCAATACTATAGACAAGTCTATAGTCTATACTATAGACAAGTCTATAGTCAATACTATATACAAGTCTATGGTCAATACTATAGACAAGTCTATAGTCAATACAATAGACAAGTCTATAGTCAATACTATATACAAGTCTATAGTCAATACTATAGACAATTCTATAGTCAATACTATAGACAAGTCTATAGTCAAGACTATAGACAAGTCTATAGTCAATACTATAGACAAATCTATAGTCAATACTATAGACAAGTCTATAGTCAATACTATAGACAAGTCTATAGACAAGTCTATAGTCAATACTATAGACAAGTCTATAGTAAATACTATAGGCAAGTCTATAGTCAATACTATAGACAAGACTATAGTCAATACTATAGGCAAGACTATAGACTTTTCCATAGTAGTATTACTATAGACAAGTCCATAGTCAATAATTTAGACAAGTCTTTTGTCAATACTATAGACAAGTCTATAGTTAATACTATAGACAAGTCCATAATCAATACTATAGACAAGTCCATAATCAATACTATAGACAAGTCTATAGTCAATACTATAGACAAGTCTATAGTCAATACTATAGACAAGTCTATAGTCAATACTATAGACAAGTCTATAGTCAATACTATAGACAAGTCTATAGTCAATACCACAGACAAGTCTATAGTCAATACTATAGAAAAGTCTATAGTCAAAACTATAGAAAAGTCTATAGTCAAAACTATAGACTTGTCCGTAGTAGTATTACTATAGACAAGCCCATAGTCAATACTATAGACAATTCTATACTATAGACAGTCAATACTATAGACTATATACAAGTCTATAGTATAGACTATGGACAAGTCTATAGTCTATACTATAGACAGTACAATAGACTTGGCTATAGACAATAGCATATTCACGACTACATTCACAAGATTATAAACAAAACATTAGACAATATAAGACTATAGTCAAGACTGCAGTCAAAACCATAATTAAAACTTTAGACTATGTAAAACTCTATGAACAAGTGTATAGACAAGGCTATAGTTAATATTAGAGACAACACCACAGACATTACTATAGATAAAACTAAAAATAAGATTATATGCTATAATCCTGGCTATTATAAAGACAGGTTTATGCCTATAGTCCAGACTAAGGACTAAATACAATTAAGATTATAAACTACAGAATAAGACTTTAGGTAAAATTATAAATATACTATTTAGAAGACTTTATATCATTATCCGGACTATTGTCAAGAGGGCACTATTGACTCTAGTATAATTTTGTTCTGGCTATAGTCAACTGTCCAGACTAGAGCCAGGATACACTCAGTACTATAGATAATAGCCTTGATCATAGACAAGTGTAAAATTAGGACTAAAAACAGGACTGTAGTTAAAACTATAGTCAAGACAACAGTAACAATTTACAGACAAGATTTTCAGACCTACAACATTTCCTTTAAAATAAGTCTTCAAGTTGGTGGTACCATCATCATACTAAAATTTTGGAATCACAATTTCTTGTAAAGTTAACTACAATGGTATTATTTCATTAATCATAAGCATCAATCATTAATGGGTTAAGGTACTATTGAATATCTGATAAAGTTTTGCTAATATATTTGAAATCACGAGCTACAAGCAAGATATGACTATTTAATCTCATAGATCTTATGATATGCACCTCTGGAACTCTAAGAAATAACTAAACAAAATTAGACACTATGGTGTCAATTATCTATGGAAATTGTTGGTTTAACACAAGAATGAAGCGGAAATTAGAACTGATCACAGAAGACTAGAGACTATGTCATACAAGTGTAGTCTCTAGTATACCAAGTGTAATCCTAAAGAGATTAAAACCATTCATGGTCTTGTCAAATTGGATTTGTTACAAATCCTTACAAGCCGATTAATGCATATAACCGATTAATATGCTTGCTTCTTCTTGTTCTAAGCCCCACACTTTCTAACCAACCCAAAGACACTACAAAGTATTTCTTTCGATCTAAAAGACATTAATAAACATTACATCTGTACTTCTTTATATACATACATACATACATACATACATACATACATACATACATACATACATACATACATACATACATACATACATACATACATACATACATACAGATATTTATTTATTTCTTACCAGTTTAAATTTTAAATGATCTTGTTAAATATCTGATTAAATGTCTAAATCTGATCAAATCTTGTGCATAAACTAAACATGCGAGAGCAATGTATAAACGAATTTTCGACATGCATTCGAAAGCACATGTGTGTACAGATTTTCAGTTTAAAATACAAAAAATTCAAAAAAATTAAACAGATCTACATTACAAGAAACTAAATCCAAATCTTTGTGATTTGTGACCAAATAGTAACGAATTTATAATGCGTCTAAATAAGAGAAAAATGCAACCATACCAGTTTTGTACGCCTGCCATTGAGACAAATGAACCACAATTCAACTGCTATGAAAAAATAAACTAAAACAAAAACAGCAAAAAAAACTTCCATACACTTGGAGCAAATGTCTACGAGTACGTTTTATAGCTACTCTGGATAAACTTTTTTTATAGAGATTTTTATATATAAAATTTTTTTGTATAACAAAAATATGCAGTACTAGTTTTTTGTTGTTAATACAAAAAAAGAAAAGAATTTCTTAAAAAAAAAAACTTTAAACACTTGACAACAAAATTATATCAGAAAAATAAGGTATATTTATTATCCAGATTATGTAATAAGCTGAATTCCATAACCCTTGGTAATCAAATGGGAATTATAAAACAAGTTACCAGCTTACTTAGAGCATGGGCGACCAAATATACTTACATAAATATATAGTCTATAGTCTAGTCTATAATCTAGTATATAGTCTAGTCTATAGTCCAGTCTAGGCTATAGTCTAGTCTAGGCTATAGTCTATTCTATAGTCTAGTCTATAGTCTAGTCTATAGTCTAGTATATAGTCTAGTCTATAGTCTAGTCTATAGTCTAGTCTATAGTCTAGTCTATAGTCTAGTCTATAGTCTAGTCTATAGTCTAGTCTATAGTCTAGTCTATAGTTTAGTCTATAGTCTAGTCTATAGTCTAGTCTATAGTCTAGTCTATAGCCTAGTCTATAGTCTAGTCTATAGTCTAGTCTACAGTCTATATATAGTGTGATCTATAGTGAAAATGCAAAAACATTGACAACACTGGTATTAAACTCATTTATACTCGATTTGGTAGATCTTTTAAGGTCTCATAAGAACTTTCACTTCTTAAAACAGTGAAAGGATATCTTCATGTATCACTTTTTCACTCATGAAGATGCAAATCAGTTCTACTATAAATCATATACTTAGATCGTAATCAATATCATTTCACAATTAAATAAATATCAAAATGTCAGTTACATTTTGACACCCTTTCACTAACGTCAGAGTAGAAAGAAACATCTATTGTACTCTTTTATGCTATACATACCTGCGTGGGACTTTATATTTAAATCTACTCGTCAAGGTCAGTGGACACTCTTTCACTTCATTAAACATTAAAGTTTAATGAAGCAAAATGTCATTTCGTAAATAAAAACAATTTGTTGTACTTGCTGTATGTAGTTTCATATTTCAGTGTCAGCAACAATGTTGCATTGAAATGATTGTACATTTTGCGCTAAAACATAATATCTTGTTGCATTTTGTTTGCCAGTGTAGAAGCATTTTTAATGTTGGATTTTTTCTGTTGTTGTTGCATTTGTTTGTAAATATCTGTCAAATGAAAACAACTAACCGGTATGACGTTACAGCAGCAGCAACAACAAAGACAACTACAATAATAATAATAAAAATTGCAATATCAACAACAACAGCAACAAAAAAAAACAACTTTGCGGCAAAGACACACAGACTTTAGTCCAACACACAAACTTTAATAAAACGCACTTGCTTATTTGTACTTGCTTACCACAAGTTTAGATTTTTTTGTTTGCAATGCATCTGTAAATTGTTGCTGTCGTTGTTGCATTTTTTTACATAAGTTTTCTTATACACGCACCTGTCATATGTTGCACAGACGTGCCAGTAGTAGCCACAGCAATACCTACAACAACAGCAATGCAGCAGCCAGTAAACAATCGCTACAACTTAGTTTAAATGTTGAGTAGACAGTCGGACAGACAGCAGAGGCAGAAGCAACAACAACAACAACAACAACAACAACAAACCAAAATCAGACAGACACAGCTACAGACCATGGAATGGCAATCAGATGTCTGCCTAGAGATTCCCATTTACGCTCTATGAATGTGAACACATTACTCTAGTTGACCACAAGATACTCGTACCACAACAATTACAGCAACAACAATAGCAATAACAACATCAAGAGTAACAACAGAACAGCGGCAATAACATTTTTATTTACAAAATAAAAAGCCAGGTGTTACATGTGTTTAAGAAATTTTCAATGATGATGTTGTTGCTGTTGTTGCAGTTGCAACAGTTGTTGCTATTGTTGGCGATGACGATGTTGCCACTTTGGCTGCTTTATAAACATAAATAAAATTCGAAACAAAAACGGCTGCAGAACCCGTCTTTTTTTTGAAAGAGTTATACAAAGAGTTATTTAAGTAATAGTATTCAAAAAAAAAATACAGATTGATGTATAGTTAATGCTAAATACACCGTAAACTGATCTATAGTCAAGAATATGGACTGATCTAAAAACAAGACAATAGACTTATTTATAGTAAAGACCATAGACTGATATGTAGTCAAGATTATAGACTAATATATAGTCAAGAATACAGATATAGACTGATTTATTGTTAAGAATTTAAACTGATCAAAAGCCAATACTATGAACTATATACCTCTTTATAGACTAAAGACTTTTCTACAGTCAAGACTTTTGACTTTTTCTATATATTCTATGATATTGAATTCTCTACAGTCAAGACTATAGACATCTCTATAGTAAAAACTATGGGCAGATCTTTAGTCGAAACTATAGACTGATTTATAGTCTAAAGTATAGACTGATCTATAGTCCAAACTATAGAACTATCTATAGTCCATACTATAAAGTGATCTGTAGTCAAGACTATAAAATGACATATAGTATAGACTATAGACTTCTCTATAGTCAAGACTGCACACTTCTCTGTAGTTAAGACTACACTTCACTACCATCCAGACTATACACTTTTCTATATTCAAGACTATAGAATGATTGGTAATCAAGCAAATAGTCTGACCCATAGACCATAGACTTATCTTGTACAAGACTATAGACTTACATATAGTCAAGAATATAGACTTACATATAGTCAGGAATATATATTTATCTATAGCCGAGGCTATAGACTTCTTTATAATTAAAACTATAAACTTCAGTATAGTCAAGACTATAGACTTCTCTATAGTGAAGACAATAGAATTATCTATAGTCAAAACTATAAATATCTCTTTAGTCAAGATTAAAGACTTCTCTATAGTCAAAACTACAGATTTCTGAATATTCAAGACTGAAGTCTTGACTATACACCAGTCTATAGTCTTGACTGTCTATAGTTAAGACTGATATATGATATATGATATATGATATCAAGACTGGTCTATAGTCGAGACTAATATACAGTTAAGAATACAGACTGGTCTATAGTGAAGACTGATATACCGTTAAGACTATAGACTGGTGTATATTCAAGACTATAGACTGACCTATAGTCAAGACTATAGACTGACCTATAGTCAAGACTATAGTCAAGACTATAGAATGACCTATAGTAAAGACTTTAGACTGACCTATAGTCAAGACTATAGACTGACCTATATTCAAGAACTATAGTCAAGACTATAGACTGACCTATAGTCAAGACTATAGACTGACCTATAGTGAAGACTATAGACTGACCTATAGTCAAGACTATAGACTGACCTATAGTCAAGACTATAGACTGACCTATAGTCAAGACTACTGACTAATCTATAATAAAGAATATAGACTAATTTATAGTCAAGAGTTTAGACTAATCTATAGTCAGAAGTTCAGTCTGTGACTGACTGAGTAACACATATTTAAAACACACCCTATATTATTAAAAACCAAATGTTCTTCCTTAATGTTTCTTCATCTAGATGGCTTTGTGAATATTCTTTCATATTGGATGGCTTAATGTGGCAATTTGTTTTGTCTTGATTTTCTTATGATATCCTAACCTTAACAAACTATACCCTTTGGCATAATGCAACACCTTTAAGTGGACCTCAAATTTAAGGAAATAAAAAAAGATTTTAGGTAAATAATGTTTATATTTATGACATCTAAAAATCATAAACATAGAAATTTAAATCGATAAGGAAATAAAATAATAATTTATTAAGATTATGTTGCAGAGGATGTATTAATTTTTTGTTTCTTAAATTTAGATATTAACTGGACTGAGTTGGTTAATAATAAATAGTTTTTTAATTGAATTAGTAAACATATTAAAGAGTTTTAACTTACTTTAATATCTTGGGATGAATATTTTGATCAGCCGAATTTATAAGACGATGGAATCTGTAAGAGAAATATGTTATTAATAATTTATAATTAAACTAGGTCCTTTAATGAACTATAAACTATAGTATATTCTATAATACGCATCTGAAATAAAGTGTACCTATAGTGTAGACTAGACTATAGTTCAAACAGTAGACTTCATTACAACCCATCCCAAGAAAATCCAATTTGGAACTGAAAAGACAATATATAGCCCTGTATTGAAATGAAAAATTACTTTTTTATCTTAATACAAAAGCCTCAGTATATTTTGAAAATCAATTATTTAAATTTTTTCAAATAAATATAAATTGTCTTTATATCTGTGAAACATTTAATATGACATTTGATTTATAACCTAATTTTATATGGAAGTATAACTTCGGAAAAAAAAACGTTGATGTTTATAAGTATGTATGAGTGTGTGTGTTTTTTGTGGCTGTTAATCTTAAACCGATATTTCATATGGCATATAGTTAAAGTCCATATACATACATATATACTTAGTTGTCTTGTAAAGTCAGACGTATGATTGCCTTTTGTAAATTAGCATATTTTCATAAATCCATTTATATGTTTTTTTTTTCTCTTTCGTTCTTTTACAACATATTTTTTCCTATATCGATTCATTTTTTTATTATTATCTATGTATAGTGCTGTGGTTGTCGTTGTATTTTCCCAATTCCACAAATTTTTAAGTTTTTCATTTCAAGTACGATTATTTTCAGAAAACAGTGAGAAGTAAAATATAATAAAATAATAAAAAAAAAACTACATGACATGTGAACATGTTATTTTGATAATTTCAAGTCTTACATTTAACTATTGTATCTAGATACTTTTTTGTCTTGATGACGCCGTTAAGTCCTTTAAAGCATCGCATTGTTATTGTAACCATAAGCAACATCATCAAAATCCAGCTACCAGGGGAGAGAAAGAGAATTTGAGTGGAATATGAGAGCCACAGTTTATTATGACCTAAATTATTGTATTATAGAATATGTTATGGATTAACTTACGACTACTATATATGAATATACAGACTAGCAGACTGACAGACGTTTGAATAGACCGCCCGTATTTTATTCCATACTATACTTGCATAGTCATATTGAGGAGTTTTAGCAACAAGACCAAGCAAAAAAACACAATTGGCTTCTTCATTTATGACGTAAACTTGTCGATTCATGTGGTTGAAATACTTAAATGCCCTAATTTTGTTTGATACAAGTACTCACCACCATTCTTAATGATTTCTTCCCTTCTTTCCGCCGTTTTATTTAAGTATCTCTTATTGTGTTTGAGGAAACCCCATATTCTTCTTCGGGGGTACCATCTACATTATTGTGACTTTGGAATATTTGTGCTATTATCAACATGTGTAAACTGTGTGAAATAATTATAAGGTTCATTGTAGTAACACATCAAAATATTTACTTTAGACTCCAAAAGAAGAACGTGTGTCCGTTCGGACTTGTATGGATCTACATTAATTTTAATTTTTATCTTATCCGTTTTTTGTTTTAGAGCCTGTTCCCATAAAAGGCATTCGAAAATTGATAAGATCGACAAGTCCAATTCCCACTCAAAAATTTTGTCAAAACTCTAGACACAAGAGGCGATCAACGGTTAGTTTGATAGGAGTATGTGTACTACGTCAAATACGATGTAGTCCCGATATCGGGTCTGTTGTGTGCTCCTTAAAAAAGGTTGACTGAATGTATTATTTTTCAGTGTTCAGAAACTCTGTTTCCTGAAAGTTACTCCTAAGAATCTTTCAATCAGTGTTAGTCAGGAATGTTATTTCTGGAATAACATCACTTCCCAGATACTTGGATCTAAGTTCAACGAATGCCTAACAGTGGCAAAGAAAGTGCTACATAGTTTCACTGTCCTCTCCACATGCTCTATATTTGTCTTAATCCGCACGTCCAATTTTGCATAGATATTCTCGTAATCCTGTGTGTTCACTAACTCATCTTGAGGAGATTTTTCGTCTTGCACTCATCAGGGTCACCCCATAGGATCTTCGTGGTTCTACCCACTGTTTCATTATTCCGAGAGGCCTTATGGGACCTCTCGAATAATGAAACAGTGAATAGCTTTGCGTTCATCACCCTTTAAAGCCGTAACATTCGCACTTTCATTGCCCGATACTAACTAACTAACCAACTAACTAACTAACTATCTAACTAACTAACTAACTAACTAACTAACTAACTAACTAACTAACTAACTAA
The DNA here is from genome assembly GCF_022045245.1 of Lucilia cuprina. NCBI lineage: Eukaryota > Metazoa > Arthropoda > Insecta > Diptera > Calliphoridae > Lucilia > Lucilia cuprina. The sequence goes on from NC_060954.1 coordinate 41,418,424, forward strand.
TTAACTAACTAACTAACTAACTAACTAACTATCTAACTAACTAAACAACTAACTATCTATCTATCTATCTATCAATCTATCTATCTATCTATCTATCTATCTATCTATCTATCTATCCATCTATCTATCTATCTATCTATCTATCTATCTATCTATCTATCTATCTATCTATCTATCTATCTATTTATCTATCTATCTATTTATCTATCTATCTGTCTATCTATCTATCTATCTATCTATCTATCTATCTATCTATCTATCTATCTATCTATCTATCTAACTAACTAATACTAACTAACTAACTAACTAACTAACTAACTAACTAACTAACTAATTAACTAACTATCTAACTATCTAACTATCTAACTAACTAACTATCTAACTATCTAACTAACTATCTAACTAACTAACTATTTAACTAACTAACTAAATAAATAAATAAATAACTAACTAACTAACTAACTAACTAACTAACTAACTAACTAACTAACTAACTAACTAACTAACTAACCGAATAATTTCGTTTTCGGCGCTGATCGCGGTATAAGCGGAAATGAGTCCTTCCAATAATAAATGGACTTCATGCCAGGTAAGAACAATTCAAACCACTTTCGCTATCATGTTCTGAAATTAAACGTGTTCGGAAAAGAACGATAGAAACAACATGTTATCGAGGGCGCGCAAGGTCCGCTCTATAAAGGGCACCAAAGGTACCTCTAAATGAAAAGAGTAACATTCGGTGATGTTGTGGACAAAATTTCAATAGCTCATATTAGATAGAACTCTTTCGGTCTCAGCATGTACAAAAAATTAGCGCCATAGATGTTTGGTTTTGGTGTCAGTTAGACACAGAAGATCCCTTACTCTTCGACATACCTATCATTTATTGAACACATGATTTGAAGTCTTTCAAGATCTCACTTCATCAATTATCATTTACTCATTAGCGGCAAAATTGTCATAGGATTGTTTAAGATCGAAAAATATTTTTACAATTCTTATAAAATGATTTAATGTTATAAAATTTGTCAGTTCTTAGGTTATTTCAAATTACTTTATAATTATTTCCACTACTGTATATGTTTTTAATTTGTTTGTTTTCAAATTATAAGTGTAGTTGTGTATCTTATCAATTGAATTGTGTACGACTCTTGTTAGATGCCTCATTTATAACGTATTAAATATTATGCGTCATTCTAAATCAAATACAAAGTGCAATTTCACCACTCACTCACATTTTTAGCAAAGAATCAGTTGTGTTCTAATACAATTCAATATACTAGACATATAAATAGTTAGGCAGGCAGCTATATAAATATATAGATAGACAAACGGACTGATAAATACATACATATGTATTGATATAGAAAAAAAAAATACGTCTATACTACAGATGGACAGTACGTCACACTCACTCACAACAGTCACTTATTCAAATACAATTATTTAGTAAAATAATCAACCATCCATCCATCCATCCATACAACCATCCATTCATTCATTTAGTTGTAGCAAATTTACTACGTTCAGTATGAATACAAGTACAAGCAATTTAATAGTCATTTGTGTATCTCTTAAATACATGTTACAATAACAACAACTATAATAAAAAACCAAACACTTACAATAATAAATACTACGAATATATAGAACCATCAGACTTTTAAAAACAAACTTTTTTTACAACAAACTTAACTAAATGTAATCGTCACATTGATTGTCGTCGTTGTTGTCTTGAACATCTTTAGCAGCAACAAACATCAATGTTGTTGTAGCTGTAGTGTTGTCGTAGTCGTTGTCATTGTGATTGTATCTATATCTGCTGTCGCTGTTATCCCCATGACCATCCATTCTGTAAAGTATTTTGTATTATATTTCGTATTACAAATTGTATATTGCATGATGATGATTTTATAATTACGCTGCGTCATGGCTGATTTTTTTTTATAACCGAAAATATTTCCAAACGAAAATATAAAAAAAATTAATTATTCTATAAAGTTATAGATGCATTGAACTATATGTTCATATACTCGATCTTCTTTTAATTGCTTATTCGTTCACATTTCATTTTGAGGCAATTAAATGAGACAGAAATTGTACAACATGAAAAGTACAATAAAATTAATATTGTTATAATAACAAAAATATTAATTGTTTAAAAACAATAAAAAGCAAAACACAAAAAAAAATCTCTAAAGAAAGAGTTTAAAAGTCAACAAAAATAATTTATTTATATATTTGTTTATTAAAAGAATGGTCATAAATGTTTTTAATATTTAGCACATTTTTTGAATAAAATTGCATTTAAAGACGAATTGTATAAGCAGGTTGTACCCTATAGTTCCCCTATAACGAAAGTTAAATCAATCTTAAGTTATTGAAGAGTACAAGGACCCACATATTGATATCAATAGGTTCTAATATAAGGTCTAGTCGTATATAAGAAGGACTTTATAATCTTGTTATAAAGCTTTTCTCAAAGTCTAACATTGCAGTGAAAATCAAGATTTGTCCTTAAGTGCTTTACATATTTCATATTTTCTGCAATGTCTAAAAATTATTAAAAAATTTTAATAAAACTGTAGCAGATTTTTGTTGTCGCTTATCACTAAAAATTCAATTCCTCAATATATTTTACTCATTAATTTCAAAAAAATAAAAAGCAAATTGTTTATTTTTCTTTCTTTGTTTTATGAAAGAAAGAAAATAATAAAAACAAAATCAAAATCGTTTTTTATATTCATTCTTAAATACTTTACTACTCGTACGACTTGTAATTGTTTTCATGTTAATTTTATTTTAAATATATAAAGCTATTATCTAAAGGAATGAAATCGTGAGTTCTAGTTGAATTCTAGTTCAGTTGTAGTGCAGTTCTAGTTCAGTTCTAGTTTAGTTCTAATTCAGTTCTAGTTCAGTCCTAGTTTAGTTCTAGTTCAGTTCCAGTTCAGTTCTAATTCAGTTCTAGTTCAGTCCTAGTTTAGTTCTAGTTCAGTTCCAGTTCAGTTCTAGTTCAGTTCTAGTTCAGTTCTAGTTCAGTTCTAGTTCAGTTCTAGTTCAGTTCTAGTTCAGTTCTAGTTCAGTTCTAGTTCAGTTCTAGTTCAGTTCTAGTTCAGTTCTAGTTCAGTTCTAGTTCAGTTCTAGTTCAGTTCTAGTTCAGTTCTAGTTCAGTTCTAGTTCAGTTCTAGTTCAGTTCTAGTTCAGTTCTAGTTCAGTTCTAGTTCAGTTCTAGTTCAGTTCTAGTTCAGTTCTAGTTCAGTTCTAGTTCAGTCCTAGTTCAGTTCTAGTTCAGTTCTAGTTCAGTCCTAGTTCAGTTCTAGTTCAGTTCTATTTCAGTTCTAGTTCAGTTCTAATTCAGTTCTAGTTCAGTTCTAGTTCAGTTCTAGTTCAGTTCTAGTTCAGTTCTAGTTCATTTCTAGTTCAGTTCTAGTTCAGTCCTAGTTCAGTTCTAGTTCAGTTCTAGTTCAGTTCTAGTTCAGTTCTAGTTCAGTTCTAGTTCAGTTCTAGTTCAGTTCTAGTTCAGTTCTAGTTCAGTTCTAGTTCAGTTCTAGTTCAGTTCTAGTTCAGTTCTAGTTCAGTTCTAGTTCAGTTCTAGTTCAGTTCTAGTTCAGTTCTAGTTCAGTTCTAGTTCAGTTCTAGTTCAGTTTTAGTTCAGTTCTAGTACAGTTCTAGTTCAGTTTTAGTTCAGTTCTAGTTCAGTTCTAGTTCACTTCTAGTTCAGTTCATTTCTAATTCAGTCCTAGTTCAGTTCTAGTTCTAGTTCAGTTCTTGTTTCAAATTTATTTCAAACTTTTAAATTCTTTCAAATATCTGACACGTTTAAATTGTTATAAAAATATATTTGCTTGTAGTTGTCTGTATTATTTGTAGTTTATAAGTACGACACGTCAAGCATAATTAATTCCCAATTTGCCGTCGTTAAACAATATACAAAAAAAATTAAAACAAAAACAATATTATTTTTTTATTAATGTTATTTTCCTTGTAGTGTTTTTTTTCTACACATATATATATTTTATTATTATTTCTGATATTTCGAAGCGATTTCAATCAAGTGGCGGTTGGATGGTTGAATGAATGTCTGAATGAATGAATGACTGACTGGCTGACTGTTTGGTTGATTATTTGACTGACTGAAATAGTTGAATGTAGTACACACTTAGTTTATGCCCCATAGTTCACATTACAGATGTTGGTGGTGCTGGTGTTTATAATTCAAGTGGAAGTATGTATTTAGTTTGTTGAAAGCTTGTAAAAAATATCTCATAAAAAATTTTATTCTATACATTGCGACTTTTCTCAATGTATATTTTTTCTATTATTATTTTTTTACAGTAAATAAATTATTGTTTTTGTTTTAGCTAAAAATAATAATAATAAATAAATAAAATACTGGTTATACTTATATATTTTAAAGTTATAATACGTGCATTAAAGCAGAACTTTTTTATTTTATTTCATAATTTCGCTGGAAAAGTCAAGAAATATTTACTGTGAATTTTAACACAGAATAAATTATTTGTTATTAAGTTGTTAGTTTTATTAATTAAACTTTAAATGCGTTTCTAAAGTAATTGCAAAAATCGGGCGAATCTTCAACTTCAACGGTTTTAAATTAAAATAAATATGAATTACTTTAACTTTACCTCTACAATAGGCCAAATAGTCAATACTAGTTCAGTTCTAGATCAGTTCTAGTTCAGTTCTACTTCAGTTTCTGTTGAGTTTTAGTGCAGTTCTAGTTCAGTTTTAGTTCAGTTCTAGTTCAGTTCTAGTTCAGTTCTAGTTCAGTTCTAGTTCAGTTCTAGTTCAGTTCTAGTTCAGTTCTAGTTCAGTTCTAGTTCAGTTCTAGTTCAGTTCTAGTTCAGTTCTAGTTCAGTTTTAGTTCAGTTCTTGTTCAGTTCTAGTTCAGTTCTAGTTTAGTTCTATATCAGTTTTAGTTCAGTTCTGGTTCAGTTCAGTTCTAGTTCCAGTTCAGTTCTAGTTCATTTCTAGTTCAGTTCTAGTTCAGTTCTAGTTCAGTTCTAGTTCAGTTCTAGTTCAGTTCTAGTTCAGTTCTAATTCAGTTCTAGTTCATTTCTGGTTCAGTTCTAGTTCAGTTCTAGTTCAGTTCTAGTTCAGTTCTAGTTCAGTTCTAGTTCAGTTCTAGTTCAGTTCTAGTTCAGTTCTAGTTCAGTTCTAGTTCAGTTCTAGTTCAGTTCTAGTTCAGTTCTAGTTCAATTCTAATTCAGTTTTAGTTCAGCACTGGCCAACTAAAGCAATCGGTATCTCAGTTTAAAATTTAAAAAAAAAAATTTCTCAATTGTCAAAATGTTATCTAGAATCCTAGAATTTACTCATTATCATAGTCATTCTATTAAGACTAAGTACATATTTATATCATTCATTATCGCTTTTTAGACCATAATTTAATTTAATGTTGACAAATTAGTATAAATGCATGAAGTGCGACGATTAACTTAAGCCGCCATCTAATCGTTTTTAATCAATTAATAAAATATTTAAATTTATATATACTTTTTTAAAGTATTTGCCTTTTTTCTATGTCCGTGGCAAACAGATATGAAATTTGCTTAATTTCACACACGTAGTTTGTTTGATGTTTGAGCGACAGTTTTATGATATTTTAAATTCATGAATGAAGAGAAGAGACTCATACATATATACATATAAAATTCCCCTGCAAAGCTTATTCGTAGGATTCGACCAGTTGAGTATCCATGGATGTGGCCGCCTATGTGGTATCCTACAGCAATTTAAAATCAGTGCCTATATCTATAAAGGCTTGGGAAGGGAGCACAAATTTGCTATTTCTTAGAACAAATCACTGATGTCAGATTTTAACTTTATAAAAATATTGCATTTATAGCCGATTTAAAAGCAATCACACACACACATGTAAATTATATTGAATATTAATTTTCACAATATTTTTTTATTATTGAAAAATCCTCATAAATATAACCTTAAACAGAATTAATATTTTAATGAATTTTGCACCTTATTTTATTTATAAATAATGAATGAATAGTTTGAATTTGGTATTTTTACTAAAGAAAATAAAGGGAATGAAAATAATACTTTTTTGTATCGATTCGAATTGAATTTGTAAATAATACGAACAAAACTTGCATTTTTATTTGTTTTTTTTTTTTATTTTTTATTTTACACAACGTCATGGAAAATACAATTTTTTTACATTTTGCAAAATGTTAATAATATTATAATATTTTTGTTATTGTTGTTGGAATTGTTTTTTTTTTTCTTAAATAAATAGCATGTTATTTACACTCTTTGTTTATTCTTATGAGAGTGTGTTAATAAATTAAAAAAAAAAATTGTATATAAAATTTAACAATTTGTAACATTTTGAAGAATTGACTTTTTTTGTGGAATAAACTTAAAATTTAAATAGAATATAGATGATATTTGTTAAACAAAACACTTTTACAAAAGAGGCTTAAGTCATTGATAAGGTTTAAAGGAAATTGTAGGGAGCAATATTCTTCAAAAAGTTTTTTGGTACAACTTTATAGAATATATATACTACACGAAAGCATTCTATTAACAAAATCTTTTCAAAAGTTTTAACAAAAATCTTAATTTTTATTAAAAATATTTGTGAAAGTTTTCTTTAAAAAAAAGAAAATTTTTTAAACATTCTCTATAAGATGAAATAGTTTATTACAAATTTTCTTTGTATAGAAAATTTATAACAAAATTTGTCTATAAAATTTCTAAAAATATAATTTATTGAAAATTTTCTTTATATAGAAAATTTTTAGCAACTTTTTTCTATAAAAAGATCGAAGGCGGTGGGTGCGAAGACCTGTAAAACTAATCAAGCACAACAGGTTAGAAAAAGGCTAAGGTGAACGTGTTTGGATTTATTGTAAATACAGCTTCCTTTAAACTAAATAACTAACTACCTAACTAACTAACTAACGAACTAACTAACTAACTAACTAACTAACTATCAAACTGACTCACTAACCAACTAACTAACTAATTTAGAACCATTGGAAGAACGGAACGGTAGACACCTCTAGGTGTCTACGTTCAAAATTTTACCAAAAAATGTTTCTTAATTTTGAAAGGAATAAATCTCTATGCACATCATACATAAACCCAATTTATTCTTCTCTATATATAGAAAAAATTATCGGTAGTTTATTTTCAATTAACATGTTTTAATTTTCTTTATTTTTTATTTAAACAAATTTTTATTTGTCTCAATTATCTCGTTTTTTGAAACTGTTTGAAACTAAATTGTAAAATTTTGATTAAATTTTTAATTAATTCAAGTAATTTTTTAATTGATTGAAAAAAATTTCTGGCCTTCTTTTCTATTTTAGATTTATTTTTAATTTTTTTTTTTAATTTTTGTGCTAGCAATATTTATAATTCTTAAATAGTCCATGAAATTTTAGGCATATAATATTCAAGTTTATTTACAATTTATGAAACACTTTATATGTTAAATTGTGTCAATAAAGAGAAAATTTTTCAAAATGCTGAACGCATTGTTAAAGGTCTAGTATTCCTTTAACGTTGTGTGTAATCGATTAATAATTTGATTGTTTTAATCACCTTCTTAATTGATTTATAAAAAATTCTCTATCAAACAGTTTAATTTATTTGATTAATAAATTAATAAAAAAACAATTTTATATTTATTAAATATTTAATTTATACAATTAATGAATTAATCAATTTTTAATCTTGTCTCAATTATTGACATTAATTGTTTTGATTAATTCGTTATTTGGAAAAAAAATATATATTTTTACTTTTTTACAAATTTGGTATTTGATATCATCATTTTGGTTATAGGTGCAAAACTTGCTTGATATAATTATTTTGATAATTAAAACTCATTTTCAGTTTTTTCTGTGTAGACTATTCATCATGAAGGCTTATTAACAAAAGTCAATCATTTATAAGGCACCAGTCGATTTCTAAGGAGTCATGAATTTTTAGATCTAATTTTCAATAAATTATGTTTGTAGAATTTCTCTTAACATTTTTGAGAATAGTGTGATTTTTTGAAGGCTAAGCCGCCGGATAAATTAAAGTCTGATCTTTATGAAATTTGTAAAAGAAATATTAATGTTCTGCTAGCCTGTTGAGAGCTTTAAAGTAATTTTTAAAAAAGATAACTGACTTTAGAGGTTAAGGTGATATTAAAAGTCGCATATCCTAGAAACATCTAAATATTTATAAACAACTTTGATATCTATATTCGAAAAATTCGTAAATCTGGGAAGATATTATCAAGTTTCGCAGATGGACCGACGGACGGACATAGTCATGGAATCTATTTATTGTTATTACTAAAATATGAAACAGTACACAAAAACATTACTCGGATATTAAAGAAAATTAAAACTTTTGCAAATTTTGAACATTTATTCATAGATTCTCTTTATTAATCCCAAAATACCAAAATGTCGATTCCGTTTTATTCAGGACCATACATGTTACTTTTGACATTTCTATGCACAATATTATAGAAAATTCAAAATGTACAATTTAAAGAATAAAACAGTGATACAAATGTCAATTTTATAAATTTTCATTTAATATGTGTTTCGGTTCCAAACTTAGGAGATTCAAAGAGTAACACTGACAAAATTTTAAAAATTAACATGTATGCTATAATGTATATTGCTATGTTCACTATAAAAGAAAATACCAAAAGTATTATTTGATGAGCAAAAAGTACCAATTCTGCATTTGTTTATTCTTTCGAAAAGTACCAAACTATTTAGCCGATTTTTATGCAATAGCAATGGCTAAATTTATTTTAGAAAATTTACAATTTTTAAATTTTATAAAAATTGTCTTAATAACATTGAATAAAAATAAATATCAAGTTTTTCGCTCTTTTTAGTACTTTTTTCCATAAATAAATTGCAAATATTTTCTTTAAATAAACATTATAGAGTTAATCCGTAATAGAGGTACCTATATCTTATAAGAATAAGTCAATAAATCGAAAAAATGTTTTTAATTTGAAAAAAAGTACCAAAATACAGTTTTCTCCCTTTTACACCAAAAAATGGCTGAATTTAAAAAAAGTGCAAAATAAGTGTATCCTAACTTTAAAAGATGTGTCCAAATTATTTACAGAACATGTTTATTAGTTAAAAATTTATAAAGGACATAAAAAGGTACCAAAAATTACTTTTGTTACATATTTTCACCCCTTATAAGTACGAATTTAGAAGTAGTACCAGACACTCATCTACTCTTTTTAAGAGTAGAAGTAGATGCAATTAAATTTTTTTTATCACTGATATTTTGTAAGATAATCACAAAAAAGAACTGTTTTGCCCGTTTTTCCCTTTTTTAGTCCCAAATATACAAAATTTATAAAAATCCCTCTTAAGTGGATCTACAAATCCTAAAAGACATCAACTGTCAAAATCTAGCATTATAGTCCCCAGTCCCCAACTGACCACTTAACCTACCTCTTGTGGTGGCCCCGAGCCACCTGACTACCCAGGTGACCAACCATTTTAACATGGGCTTGTCCTACGAGGAAGTCAATCGTCACTCTACAACCTACAAAGAGACAGTCAAAAATAGTCAAAGGCTGGTAATCCCCAAATGGGTTCTTGGAAGTCAGTAACATTACTAGCTATTTAATTGGTACATGTCTGATCATATCCTTCACCAGTCAAAAAAAAAAAAAATAAAGCATTTAAATTTGTTTTTAATCTTAATTTGGGGATATTTTTACTTATTGCTGATTAAAAAATAAATTTTCTACAAGAGGGCTCAAAGGGGAAGGGCCTATCCTGATGAATGTGTGTGGAGCTATGGTAATTAATAAACCGATTCAACTATTTGCAATAGCATTCGTCCTTGTATCATAAGAAGGTTTGCATAGACACACAGACAGACAGACGGACGGACATACCTAATTGCACTCAGAAAGTGATTCTAAACAGATTGGTATACTTTAAGGTGGATCTAAGACCTATAGTTGTGGGTGTTACAAACATCAGCACAAACGTATAATACCCAAGGAAAAACTTTACTTACCCGGTAAGCAGGCAAGTAAGAGTGAATCAATGTGGAACTACTTACTTTTGGGGTAAATAGCTAATTATTTTTGTTCGCAAGGTTACAAATGTGCTAAGCCGACTTTACCGGACTTAAACCTTTCCGCTTATTCAGTGCTCCATTAACAACTGATTTTATTAAAATAATTTTCACATAAAAGTTTAAATCGACGTTTTTTTTTAAATACTGATATCAACTATGATTCGATCTACAAATGTTAGATAGTTGCTTTAGATAATTGGAGTGTTTCTTTAGAAAATTTATCACAAATCCCTGTCAAGAAATTGTGTTATTATTATTGATAAAGACCACCTATTACTAGGTAATGTATGAAATAACTACATTATCTAGATTACACATTACCAAAATTTGAAGATTTTTTGCTGAGACCCTCCCCACTATAGTGATGCTTAAAAATATCATTTGAATTAAATTTATTAATAAAATCATATTGTTTCCTTTATAAAATAGTTAAAAAATCCAAATATATAAATAATTACCATTAATTCCTTAACACTCATACGTCGAGGTGGACAAGATTTTCCAGTTTAATTGAAAGTTTACACTTTACACATATAATTTTTTTTTTTTTTTGGAATTTTAATTTAACTTTTATTAAACTAAATGTGGAAAAAAACGCGCCAAATTTAACTAAATACAACAAATTTATTTATATTTTGTTTTATTTTGTTGTATTATTCTTTTTTGTTAATTTTTGTTTTTTTTTTTTTTTGTTTTCACAACAAAAAGTGATTAAGAATTATAATTATAATAAAACTAAAACTTCATAATCAGGTATTTCTTTTTAATTTGTTTTGTTATTAGTATTTTTTAATTTTATTTTATTTTTTTAAATTTATTATAAATTTATATTTAATTTATCATTAAAACACAACTTTTTCTTAATGCTGCTGCTCTTTTAACATATTTTCTCTTTAAACATTCTTTTTATTATTTTTTTTTTTTTTTTTTGGTTTTTTTTTTCTTGGACCGCTTACTCTAAAACAAACGCACACGTACCAAATTCCGGCTTAAATTAATTGACAAAATTTTTAAAAAAAATTAAAAAAAAACACACACACAAAATAATAATAAAATTTTGTCAACAAATCATTAACAAAAAAATAAAAACAAAAATATTTTCTTTTTTTTACTACCAACTCTAACGTTTGTACAAATGATGTACAAACGTTTTTTTATATATAATTTACTTAAGATGTATGTTGTTGCTGTAGTATTTGTGTGTGAATAAAATTTTCTTTTTGGTTAAAAAAAAAGATTTTCTTTATTTTGTTTACTTGAACAGAGAGAAAAAAATTTTAAAGAAATAAATTTTCTTCAGAAAATTGTTAGACCGTTCGGCGCTACGGTTTAACTACAACTGATTATTTTCAAACAGTTGTTTAATACAAATACGCTTAATACACTCGGGCCGCGGTATTACCAACAACCAAACTAACAGCATATAACACTGCGAAACACAACACAACAACCAGTGCCAACGAGCCAACCATTCCATTTAATTCAATTCGATTCATTCAGTCAGAGTCAGTCAGTCACTCAGTCAGAGCCCAGCAAGCAAGCAAGCAAACAAACAAGCAACAAACCAACCACCATCATCATCAGTCGTTTAAGCGAAATGTATAAAAATTTAAAGAGTCCATTAGTCATTTAACATTTAAGAGTATTTGTCTTGTTGGTTTTCTCTTTTACCACGACTACTCTGCTTAACAGTATTCTGTTAAATATTTTTTGTTTTTCTTTACAATTTCATTGTTTTAGCCGTTATATTAACATTTTTCTTTGTTTTTCTTTTAAATTAACAACAAATCCCTTTTCAAATCTTTACAGTTTCCATTTGTAAGAGAGAAAAAGAGCAAACAATCTTTGTCACCCAGTACTTTAAAAGTTGCAATTGTTTGTTATGCGTAATAGGCCAATTCTTGGAAAAATATTTAGTTTTTTCTTTTTTTTAATTAAACAATAAGTAATAATAAATATTGTTTTTTGCTAAATGATTCATTTTGAATTCTGAGATAAAAAACAAAACTCATGTCAATTATTTCAAATCATCTCCAGATTTGGTAAAAATAAAACAACATGCATATAAAATAATGAAAAGCGAAAATTAATAAAAATTAAAAACTGCATTAGTTATGTTGATTATGACTACTAGCCAAGGTGGATATGAGTCACTTACAACAATGTGGAAGGGATGCTGGACATGAAATTTCACACGATAAAAGCTAAAGAATCTAAAACGGAAGTGCAAATTAAAGTGATTGTAGGGAAACGAAAATTTTGATATTAACAATCATATCCATATATACTCACCCTCACCACTCATCGATACATGATGCGATGCTGTCGACACCAAAACAATATAGTTCAGACTATAAACAAGGCCATTGTCTAGACTATATGTCAAACACCTACTATAAAGATCGGTACAGTCAATAGTCTATACACCAGAATGTTAATAAAGACTATGTGCTGTGTAATGATCTGTTTATAGTCAAGTATATAGATAGAATAGATAAGTCTATAGTCCAGACTATAGATCAGTCAACAGTCTATACTATATATCAATTTATGGTACATAATATAAATCTGCCTATATTCCACATTATAGATCGTTCTATAGTCCAGACTAAAGATCTATCTATAGTCCAGACTAAAGATCTATCTATAGTCCAGACTATAGATCTGTCTATAGTCCAGACTATAGATTTGTCTATAGTCCAGACTATAGATCTGTCTATAGTCCAGACTATAGATCTGTCTATAGTCCAGACTAAAGATCTGTATATAGTCCAGACTATAGATCTGTCTATAGTCCAGACTATAGATCTGTCTATAGTCCATACTATAGATCTGTCTATAGTCCAGACTATAGATCTGTCTATAGTCCAGACTATAGATCTGTCTATAGTCCAGACTATAGATCTGTCTATAGTCCAGAATATAGATCTGTCTATAGTCCAGACTATAGATCTGTCTATAGTCCAGACAATAGATCTTTCTATAGTCCAGACTATAGATCTGTCTATAGTCCAGACTATAGATCTGTCTATAGTCCAGACTATAGATCTGTCTATAGTCCAGACTATAGATCTGTCTATAGTCCAGACTATAGATCTGTCTATAGTCCAGACTATAGATCTGTCTATAGTCCAGACTTTAGATCTGTCTATAGTCCAGACTATAGATCTGTCTATAGTCCAGACTATAGATCTGTCTATAGTCCAGACTATAGATCTGTCTATAGTCGAGAATATAGATATGTCTATAGTCGAGAATATAGATATGTCTATAGTCAAGAATATAGATATGTCTATAGTCAAGACTAAAGATCTGTCTAAAGTCCAGTCCAGATTATAAATCTGTCTGTAGTCCAGACTATATCTCTGACTATAGTCCAGACCAAAGATCCTATAGATCTGTTTAAAGTCCACTTTATAGATCTGCCTATAGCCCAGGTGTCTGTAATCCAGACTATAGATCTATCTATAGTCGGGACTATAGATCTGTCTATAGTCGAGAATATAGATCTGTATATAGTCGAGACTATAGATCTGTCCAAAGTCCAGACTATAGATTTGTCTATAGTGCAAAGTCCAGACTATAAATCTGTCTAAAACCCAGACTATAAATCTGTCTATAGTTCAGACAATAAATCTGTCTATAGTCCTGACTATAGATCTGTCCAAAGTCCAGACTATAGATTTGTCTATAGTGCAGACTATAGATTTATCTATAGATCTGTCTATAGTGCAGACTATATATCTGACTATAGTCCAGACCAAAGATCCGTCTAAAGTCCCGACTATAGATCTGTCAATAGTCCATACTATAAATCTGTCTATTGTCCAGGCTTTAGATCTGCTAATTGTCCAGACTATAGATCTGTCTATTGTTCAGACTATAGGTCTGTCTATAGTTCAGACTATAGGTCTGTCTATTGTCTGAAATATAGATCTGTCTAAAGATATACACATCTTTAGTCTGTACTGTTGACTGATCTGTAGTGTGGACTATAAACCGATCTGGACTATATGGACAAATCTATAGTCTGTACTATAAACAGATCTATTGTCTGGACTATAGACTGACTATAAACAGATCTATAGTCTGTACTATCTGGACTATATCTTACTTATCTATAATTTGATCGATAAATTGATGTATAATATGGATTCTAAACTGGTATATACACTGTATTATAGGTTTATGTCCAGACTAGAGATCAGTGTAAAGTCTAGACTAAAGCCGTCTATAGTACTGCTTAGTCTAGTCTTCACCCCTTTACGATTCAGTCTATAACCATATCTATAGAACAGACTATAGATCAGTCTACGTTTGGACTAATTAAGAGTAGTCCAAACTATGAATTCGTGTGTAGTTCAGACTAAAATAGTCGGTAATCCAGCATATTATCCAGAATCTAAATTAGGCTACATTCTTGATTATAGATGTTGTTGAGATCAGTTCAGAATATTTCGATGTATCGCAACAACATCAGCAGATGTTCCATCCAACTTTTACAAAAAACTCAAAAATATAACTTCTTGGAATTCTATAGAGAAATCTTTATATGAAAAAGGATTAATTATTGATTTTTTGTGAAATTAACAGAATCTTTAAGATTTCCATAAATAAATAAATAAATTCCTTAACTCTTTAAAGAACTTAAACTCGTTTATATTTTGTTCACCTTAAAAAGCCATTAAATATAAATTTAAATCAAATGATTCAATTAATTAATTATGACTTAAAAGGTTTGCCTTGTAAATGAAAAACTATTGCAAATAAATAATAATGCAAACGTATGGTTATTAAAACAATAAACAATTAATTAAAATATTTATGTAATAAATGTAGTTAAATCAACGGGTGTTAGACAATAATGATACAATCATTTTACTAAACTGTGAATTTTTTGCACAAAAATTGAAAATATGCAAATAAGACGACAAGTTTAAAGAAATATGTTTCACCATATAATTTCTATCTGTTGTCGGTCCAAAATTGTACATAGGTTTCACATAAGATCCACTTAAACTTAACACTACTTCTTAGATATTAATATGAACATCAGTATTATTTATTAAAAAAAAATCCTCTTAGACTTTGTAATATAAAAGATATTTACTTAAAATACAATATCCGATAAACTTTTATTTAATGAATATTTACTTATTTAAATTTCTTTAGCTTATATTTAAATAATTCGCAATTCAAAATAATTCTATTTACATAGTGTTATTGTAAATTATAATAATTAATTTGTAATTAATTAAAATATGACTAAGTTGACATGTCATTAAATAATTGTCGTCCAACAAACAATCATTCAATCAAGACGGCCCGAACTGCAACTAAACAAACCAACATGCAAGCAAACTATTTATAGTTCATTTGTATATGCTCTAATAAAAAACTTCAGCGGTATTTTTATTTTTTCATTACGTATGTAACGAATCGTAATACTTGTCGTAGATCCTCTAAAATTAAATTCACTATTATTTTACTTTTTTGCAGTACTAGTAGAACTCAGCAAGTCTGTCGATTCTATCAGACATGCCTTCGAGAAATTTCCTACTATAAACTAATAAAAATCTATAGTCTGTAATGAAGTAAGCCATCCAGTCAATATACTAGTCTATAGTCTACTCTATAGTGTAGTTTATAGTCTAATACATTGTCTAATCCATAGTCTATCCTATAGTCTAGTCTATAGTCTAGCCAATAGTATAGTCTAGTCTATAGTCTAGCCAATAGTATAGTCTAGTCTATAGTCTAGCCAATAGTATAGTCTAGTCTATAGTCTAGTCTATAGTCTAGTCTATAGTCTAGACTATAGTCTAGTCCAGTCTATAGTCTAGTCCAGTCTATAGTCTAGTCCAGTCTATAGTCTAGTCTATAGTCTAGTATATAGTCTAGTCTATAGCCTAGTCTATAGTCCAGTCTATAGTCTGTTCCAGTCTATAGTCTAGTCTATAGTCTAGTCCAGTCTATAGTCTAGTCCAGTCTAGTCCAGTCTATAGTCTAGTCTATAGTCTAGTCTATAGTCTAGTCTATAGTCTAGTCTATAGTCTAGTCTATAGTCTAGTCTATAGTCTAGTTTATAGTCTAGTCTATAGTCTAGTCTATAGTCTAGTCTATAGTCTAGTCTACAGTCTAGTCTATAGTCTAGTCTATAGTCTAGTCTATAGTCTAGTCTATAGTCTAGTCTATAGTCTATAGTCTATAGTCTAGTCTATAGTCTAGTCTATAGTCTAGTCTATAGTCAAGTCTATAGGCTAGTCAATAGTATAGT
The DNA here is from genome assembly GCF_022045245.1 of Lucilia cuprina. Lineage (NCBI taxonomy): Eukaryota > Metazoa > Arthropoda > Insecta > Diptera > Calliphoridae > Lucilia > Lucilia cuprina. Next base: position 41,434,817 of record NC_060954.1, read on the forward strand.
CTATAGTCTAGTATATAGACTAGTCTATAGTCTAGTATATAGTCTAGTCTATAGTCTAGTCTATAGTCTATTCTATAATCTAGTTTTGTCTTTTTTTTATGCGCCGGAGGTCTCGTCGTGGAAGACCACGACAAAACCACCCCGCTTGGTATTGTCATGGTCTTCCGATATTTGGCATCATTCTTGCTACTTAATGTATTTTTGTTGTAAAAATTCAATTATACATAAGTAATATTCCACAATATTCCTAGGAAAGAGGTCTTTTCTCGCTTGCTGATAATCACTTTCTAATTTAACGTTAAATTAATGTCACATGTTTTGATGATGGGTCCATAAGATTCGACAAAACCAAGTATAAAACTCTTACTTGTTACAAAGTACTTGTTTGAGAATTTAATTGAATTTACTATAACGTTGTAAAAAACATTTTAACTTCAAGACTGTTTTGAAAGAGACTTTAAATTTGAAACATTCTGTCATTTGGCGTAGGTGACAAAATTTATTTAATACTGCAATTCGTTCACAGGTACTTGGTTCCCATATGTGAAGTTTCAATGAGATTTTTATTAAAGATCTAATGTTGATTTTAATGATTTATTACGGAATTATACTTTACCAAAGTCAATTGAAAGAATGTATAGTTTAGCTGGCAGTCAATCATAGGCGAACTTTTGATAGACTATAGTTATATCTGATGGTCGGTTGGGTAGATTAGTTGATGTGCTTGTGTGTTGAGTTCGAAAGTGATTGTGAAATATTTGTTTTTTGAAAAGTCTTATACAATGTTCAAATTATGAAACTGGTCAAATAATTGTTTTATTTATTATAGTAGAGTTAAATGAACATACACAGGGCTAGTCCCCTTACTAGTTCTTTGAGGTTAGGTTCTGTATGTTATATAAATACAAAAAAATGGAGTTTTAAGAATATTTGAAAACTATATTTCAATCCTTTTTAATCTTTCAAATCTATAGGGTATCATAGCGACTTTAAGCTTATTGTTTAATAAAAGACTTTAATTTAATATTTGTTTTTTTTTTCTTCAATAGAAATATTTTCATTTTTAAATGTGGGTTTTACTTAATTGATAATCTTGTTATAAAAATTTGTCACATATAGAGCAATAAAGAGACAACATAACGAACTACATACCCTCAGCTCAACTCAGACGCATATGTTCATGATCTTATTATTTTATCTTATTTTAACAATCATGGGGATTTTAACGAAAAAAACTTAATACTTGTAATTCTAAGGATTTATGCAAACAAAAAAAACTATTTTTATACAAAGTACTGCAAAGATTTATTGTATAGATTTAATTAAATGAAATTGTTTCTTAATTTTAATTAAAAAAATTTAATTTATAAGTTTAAAAGATATCTCAGCAGCGTACTAATCCTACACTATAACAAATAACTTGGCAGTAAGTTAATAGTATTATTTACCTTGCATACTTAGGTAATTTTTAACACTGAGATTAAGAAATGGAGTTTTTCTTATATCTGAAGTGGTCAATTTCTATAATTTTACAAATTATATTTCAAAAAGTTTTTCTAAAAGGCTTTGTCGGACTGTCTTTGCTATCAGGATTTCCTTCTCATAAGTTAGTTTTTTTGACATCCGAAATTAAAATCTGAATTATGGTGGACAAAGAACCATAAATGGCCCTACCTCCGTATAAGGTCCCCTCTAAAAAGGACTATAATGCTGATTAATGGCTTCAAAATAATTATACGAAATTCGACAAAAACAAGTTTTTTAAGATCCTAAATATTACCATGAAATTTTGTGGGGATCAGTTCATAATTGACTCTACCCCCCTTATAAAGTCCTTTTTAAAAAATTACTCTGGTAAACTTTCTGATATAAGCAATTTGCAGATTCTGGATACAGATGTCGCTAAGAATTTTCCAAGCAGTGATCCTGAGGGATGATCAATTGATCTATATATCAATCAATCAAACGATCTATCTATCTATCTATCTATCTATCTATCTATCTATCTATCTATCTATCTATCTATCTATCTATCTATCTATCTATCTATCTATCAATCAAACGATCTATCTATCTATCTATCTATCTATATATCTATATATCTATATATCTATATATCTATATATCTATATATCTATATATCTATATATCTATATATCTATATATCTATAT
>NC_060954.1:41437088-41447186 GCF_022045245.1 Lucilia cuprina
CTATCTATCTATCTATCTATCTATCTATCTATCTATCTATCTATCTATCAATCTATCAATCTATCTATCTATCTATCTATCTATCTATCTATCTATCTATCTATTTATTTATTTTTGATGGTAGACTCAAGCGATCGCAGATTTCCATTCTTCTGGACCTAACTAGTTTCGCTTTCAAAAATTTCCAAACATGTTAGATACTACGCCAATGTGCATTATTCTATTTCACCAAATTTCCCCTAAAAGCATTAAGTTCAGTTTAAAATAAATTAATTTCTCTAAAAATGTACTTTAAAAACATTATGTGTAACTTTTCCTAGAAATATTTTATCAACATTTACAAAAAAATCCCCGTTTTCATCATTTGCAAAAAAAATGTGTTACAAAAATCAGATAATTTAAATATGTAGTTAAAAAACGTACTTTTGTGTATGATTGATGTTACAAATATGTGGCATGCAGATAGTACTAACGACAATCTGTAAACAAAGAAATAAATTAATGAATGACAGAATGCATGAATGAATGAACGAACAAGCAAATGAATATTAGAGTTTGAGTTTTTTTTTAATTTAAATTGACACTGATAACAAAGTGAACACACAAGTACACATTTTAATGTTTACTAGAACAACTTTAATAATAATTTGTAATAAATTTGTTAATTATAACATTTCATTGATTTTGTTTAGTTTATTTGTTGTAGTTGAAGCAACAGCAACAAAACCCAAAAAACATTTCAAATTAATTATTGCACAAATATTGAAATTGAAAAAAAAAACTGTTGGAAGAATTTTGTAGTGTATGTAGAAATGTATGTTCTTTTTGTTTTTGTTTATTTAACATTTATTATTGCAAATTGTGAAATACCACAATAACAAAAACAAACCAATAAATAAATAAATAATTCTTTGACGAAAGCAAAGGCGTATTCAAACAAAAGGTTTCACACCAAAGATTACAAGATACAAAAAGTTTGTAAATTTTGTACAAATATTTTTTTCTGTAAATTCTATTTTACGTCATTTACATATTTGCATTATATAAGTAAGCAATTATTACATCTATCTATTGCGTCAAATAATATTTACCATTAATATTATATTGTAATCTTAATGAGATGGGAAATTTATTAATTTTGAAAATCTGTTTGCAATGGATTTTTTTCACATTCCTGCTTGATTTGCCACACACATTTTTCCATAAGTCTATATTGATTTGTTGACGACTACTGTGTAATTGTCATACTAGAATCGATAGCAAAGGACTATAGCGATAAAAAAGGAGCATTTACACAGACGTTGATTTATGCAACAAGAGCCTTTAAATACAAATGAAGGTTCTCGACCTGATTCCTCAGATAAGCCAAGCATTTTTTTTATTCAACATAAGCCTTTAAGGTTCTGGATCCAAATACTTACATGAGCCAAGCTATGTGAAGGCGAGCAAATCGGTCAAATCAACCCCGAAGGAAAAGGTGTCAGGAAAAAAGAAGTTTGACGCTGAAATCTGAAAATATCCCCCCTCTTAAGCCAAACGAAAGTAGTTTCGTTTTTCTGTGCTCTAATGGTAATAACGTAGCAGATAAACCACTACAGCCAACAGTTCAGTTTGAAATGCTATAAGTAAGGAGTTTGAATGAAAAAACACTCTGCTTTCTCTAAGAAGTCAGCAATCGGAATTATTCGAGTAAAGGAGACGAAGTCTTAAAATGTCGTGATCAAATAAAAGGGTGTCTAAAGCTAGACGCTGAAAAGTGAAGTAATATAAAGCCAAAGTAACCAAGAGAACTCCGGGAAAATTTATATTTTTAGTAACAACGCGTTGTCAATATTACAACAGTGATTGTTCCTTAAATTGTATACTTATTCGTAGTCAAAATGTTAACAAATGTGGAAAGCTGACTTTTGACAAAGGATTGTATCGAACGTTTCTCCACCACCATCAGTTGTGATAGAAGGTATATATAAGTTTCTCATTCCGTGTGTAACACCAAGAAATATTCATCTGGGACCCAACAAAGTGTATATATTATGGGTCCTTATGAAATTCTGAGTCGATTTAGATATGTCCGTCTGTCTGTCTGTCTGTTTGTCTAAAACTAAGCCAAACAAATAGACCCAATTCACTGGAAATATTCATTGTTATCCTAAGCAGCTTGGTATTTTAAATAAGCAAAATCGGTTCACATCGGGAATAGTTATGAATCAAAATTTAAATAAACCTCGAAAAAATAAGCATTTTTTACACATTCTAATATAATTTTCTCGAAAACTATGCAATATAATTCCATGAAAATTACCATACAATTATTTCTATACAAAAGCTTGATCACTGCTGAAAATCGCCACAATCGATCCACAATTTCATATACCTCCCACACAAAAGTACATATTACCGGAAAATTAGTTTTTTTTAAAGCTTCAGTCACAATGTTGATATCTTCACAAAATTTTACAAATTAAAATCCTGTGTCAATAGAATTCATTCAAAGAAAAAATTTTCTGGATCGGTCTATAATTGGACATTGCTGCCTTATAAAATTTGGTACACGTATTGTCTTCACATACAAAAATATTGCTATAAAATTTTGTAGGTCCACTAAGGAGGGATTTTTGGAAATTTGTACATTTAGGGGTAAAAAAAAAGGAAAAAACGGGTAAAACAGTTTTTAAATGATTTTAAATGCACCTGTATCTACTCTTAAAATAAGCAAATGAGTGTCTGGTACTTTTTTGAAATTAGCACTTTAAAGGGGCGAAAATTTGAAACAAAGGTGATTTTGGTACCTTTTTTAGCCCTTTATTACAAATGTTTGTAAATATTTTGAATATTTCTCCCAAAATTAGGAGACACCTGTTTCGTTCTTCTTTAAAATTCAGTTTTTTTTTTGGGTAAAAGGGAGAAAACTGTATTTTTTGGGACTTTTTTCGATTTATTGAAGTATTAATTTTGAATTACGGACTAACTCTGTAATATTTGTAGAAACAAAATTTTAGATATTTCACTAAGGAAAAAAGTACCAAAAAGGAGAAAAACGGGAAATTTAATTTTATTCAAACTCATTGAATCAATTTTTATAAAATTTAAAAAAGTAGTTTATTTACTCACACAAAATGGAACAAATGAATGCAAATTTCAATCGTTCGAGTTTTATCTGTGATATAGAGATTTAAATACGGATAGGAGAAAAATTGTACTAGTACTTAGTACTTTCAACTAAGGTAGAATTTATTCTACTTTTGGCACTTTTTCTTTCTTCAAATGATACTTTTTGTATGTTCTATAATGTGAATTCAAATCCCAAGATTATTAAACATACACGGTCCTCATTGAATAAGATTCTTTAAGAGAGAACTTTTTAGTACTTTTTATTTCATAAATATTCAACCTAGGAACATAAATTTTGAACATACATGGTCTTGACTGAGTAATATTCTGTAAGTGGAAACTATTTAGTACTTTTCCATTCTTCAAATGGTACCTTTTTAAATGAGAATTTATTGAGGGAGATTTTTGTACTTTGGTATTTTTATACGATGGTATTTTTTCATATTATAATCATATTGAACATATGTTAGGTTTTTGATTAAATGAGTATCTATAAGAGGTATTTTATAGTACTTTTTTTCAAAAAGTACTTTCGAAATTTTTCATAAAGTAGAAGCTAAACAAATGAGACCAAAAATACAAGCTTCTTACTGAATGTGAATTTATTCACGTGATATTTAACGCAAAAAACTGAAACATATAACAAATTTTTAATCAATTTTTATTTTCTATAAAAGTAAACAAAATTGTGTATGTATTTAATATTTGTTAGGGTAGCGAAGCACCCAGGGTATGCTAGTCTCCTTGTCCATGCTATTACGGAATATAGTCTAGTCTTATATTTGAACTATAATTTAAAGCCTAGTTTAGCTTTAAGTCATTACTATACCTACAATAAAAAGTATGTGTATATACTCCCTTTTAAATATTCAAATATCTACTACTCTGCAGTATCCCAGCAGTTCGACAAAGAGTCAATGCATACGAAAAAGACAGTAATTTCCACTAATAGTTATCCACCTGGATGATCGTAATTTGTATGTTTTTGGTCATTCGTCACAAATGTACCTTTTGTAATCGAGAATGAAGACAGTCGTCACTTTAGTGTCCCCTTTGTAAGCGGGAGCGGAGACAGTCGTCTCTTTACTGTCCTTAAGTAACCTAGAGATTATACTCTTAAAAGTTGTTTTTTTTTTTTGTACTTTCGAAAGTAGTTATTTTACCCATCTTTTGGAGAAATTATTATTATTTTCTACTAATATGCCTGGTTGACTCAAATTTATAATTTTTGGGTCAATCGTCACATTATTATCTCAAAGTATTCTGGAGAGTAGACACTTGAAATTTTTAAATTTTAGTTACATTAATATCTTACCACCTGGCTGACTTCAATTCGTATGTTTTTTGGTCTTTCGTCACAAATAAACTCTTTGTAATGGAGAATGAAGAAGTCGTTACTTTAGTGTCCCCTTTGTAAGCGAGAGCGGAGACAATCGTCTCTTTACTGTCTCTTTGTAGGATGTAGAGTGACGATTGACTTCCTCGTAGGACAAGCCCATGTTAAAATGGTTAGGTGACCAAAGTGGCTAAGGGCCACCACAAGTGGTAGGTTAAGTAGTCAGTTCGGGACTGTCCCATTGAACTGCTGGGCAACTCTGCAGCATATACAACCTTAAAATAGTATTCGTTCGTTTAGAATATAAAGAAATAAAATTGTATTCCAACAAAGAACAGATATTGTTGCGATTGTAATTTGATATTGAAAATTTGTTTTACAAACAAACTTCAGAAAAAAAAACTCAAATTCCAATTTTTTATTAAAAAAAAAAATTACCTTTAGCACATTGTCAAACATGCAAAAAAATAATTTTGAAATACAATTGTCGTGTATGTGTATGGTTATGTATGAAGTGTGTTATGAATTGTATCGGTGGGTTTTAAGAATTTCTGTTTTTTTTTATCAGATTTCATATGATTGCTACACATGTTTGAATATGAAGAACTTTAATTACTTTTTTGTTTTAAGTTGTAGATTTTTGTTACGATTTTTTGTTGTTGTTGTCTATTTGACTTTTATTTTAGCCGCTTTAAATGTAAACTTCAAAAACAAAGAAAAAGTTCAAAGAACTTGTTGAAATTTGTTGAATGACAAATTTAATTTATATATTGAATGTTGTAGTTTATGTTACATTGTAAAGAAAAAGACAATTGAATCCTTATACAAAAAAAGTTGGGTTAAAATTACAAATTTCATAATTTGTTGAAACTTTATAACAATATTTACTCTAGTTTATTATAATAAATTATTATTGAATTGAACATTATTTCCAAGAAATAGGTCAATTGTATTAAATAAAAAAAAACTATTTATTTGCAATATTTAAACCATAATGTTGACACATTTCAGCTGTTGCCTAGCAAAACCAGGAAATTTATTATTTCTTTCATACAACTAAACATTGGCGGCAAGTTTTGTACATAAATAAGTCGAAAAAAACTTGCCAGTAATTTTTATAATTATTTTTCATTTTGTTATTGGTTTTCTTGTGAGAAATAAATACATTTATTTCTAATCAAGTATAAATTGAAATTGAATAATTTTGAACGGTACAATTGAAGCCAGTCATCAGCTAGTCAAGCAAACCAAACCAAACAACCAACCAATCGACCAACATTCCATACACTTGTTGCCATTTGATTATTTTTTTTAGAAGAAGAAAAAAAATTTAAACTTCAATTGCAATTATAATTATTTTAAACAAAATTATTATTATTTCTATTGACTATTCAAATGCTCACAGGTAAAACAATGCTAAAAATAGTAATAACAAATAAATTAATTAAATAAAGAATTATTTTCAAACAACTTTAAGATAAATGTTGTCTTTTGTTATAATCTCTTTATTAATTGAGAGCTACAGTAAGTCGGTATACTTTGGCTGTTGAAATAATTGTAAAAAAGGTTAAAACCAGAAGTACTCATGGTCTTGCGGACTCTTAAGGCCTATAAACAAGACGTTTTCAAATTATACACGCTTGGTAGCTAATTGACAACAAAGTGTTTATAATGGTTCAATAGTTGTCAGAGTATGCACGGATTTGGATTCCTGCGCATAGGAACAACTAATGTAATGAATGAACTTGACAGAACAGGATCTGCTCTTGACATTTCCAACGCTGTTTCAGTAGCAACTTCGTTATGTTTTCTCAAGAACAATATCCTTAGATTCTTTCTTCAAAAGACTGAAATAAGGTGGAATAATCTAGACACATAAAAAAGGACCAAATTATTGTGGCCCTCCTTCAATGAGAAACGTACAAGACACCTTATAAACCGAAGTAGGTGGGACATATCGAGTCTGATAGTAGTAATAACAGGACACTGGGTAATAGGCAGAAATCAAGTCGGTTTGGACTCCCTTTCAATGATAACTGTCGTAGTTGCAAAGACAGAAAAAAGAAAAAAGCGGTCTTTTATCTCCTCTGTGGATGCCCTAGTATGGCCGTTAAGAATAACTACTTCCTTGGCAATTACTTCATACCCTACGGCAGATCATTTCCTAAATTTCATTTGCTTTACAAACATCAGCACAAATCCAATATATCCTACCCACTAAAGTGGTGTACCCTACACGACGTTATTAATACAACAAATAAAAAGATAATAATGTGTTATCAAAGTGACAACGCTATGTTTTCATACAGAACCTTTCATTGTCAAAATGAAAACGATTTATTGTCGAAATCTCAACGATGATTTGCCAAAATGATATAAAGCGTAATCGAAATGACAACAATGTGTTGTAACCACAACATCGATTCGTTGTCAATATTACAACGGCGATTGTTCATTAAATTTTATACACACCCCTTGTCTAAATTCGGTACATTTCAACTGGTTTTTTCCTTCTGTGTAGTCTCAGCTATCTGTTGATATATTGAAAGATTTAATGGATTTTCTCTCCGGAACGACCCGATTAATAATCGGCCAAAGATTATCAACTCACCAGCTGTAAGTTTTCTCCCCAGAGAAAAACATCTAGCCTCGACCAATCTGTTACAATAACAAGAACTAAACTGAAAAATACTTCCTAACTAAGACCTAATTTGTTTGTAAAAAAAAGTCTTACTCGAAAATAGGTAGAACCTCAATGGTGCAACCCTAAAGAAAGCAGGTGAGAGCAGCTTTTTCAAGAAGTTTAAGGTAAGAATGAGAGTACCTTCTCTACATGCTATCTGAATAGTAGGTGTAATATCTCTCGAAACTGATTCTATATAGCAGCTGTAGCATAAAGTGTGCAACATAATCCGAGAACCCTCAAGTAATCGATCAATCTTCGTTCTTTCTTCTACTCGATTTTCTATGTCAAAGCTTCAATCCTATCTCCTGGCTCCAACTCTTTTGTAAATGACAGCATCATTTTCCAATATTGTTGATAGCGAGTTGTATACTACACTAATCCACGAGAATGTTGTAGCCGATAATGTGCAACTTAAAGAGAGAACGTTAAGTAATCGATCAATCTTGTGTCAGCGTGTGTGTTTTAAGATTTGTGTGTCCTAGTATACAACAATCCTCGAAAATTTGAAAGCTGTTGCCTAAAGTGTGCAACATAATCCGAGAATCATCAAGTAATCGATCGATCTTAACAACTGAAGTGCTTCGTTCTTTCTCCTACTCGATTTTCTATGTCAAAGGTTCAATATTATCTACTGGTTCCAACTCTTTTGTAAATGACAGCATCATATGCCATTCTTTTTGATAGCGAGTAATCACATGTAGTGTACAACAGTAATCCACTAGAATGTAGCTGTTGTAGCCGATAATTTGCAATTTAATCCGAGAACGTTGAGTAATCGATCGATCTCAACAACTCGTCGATCTGCATCTATTCTATTTGTACTGAAGTGAAAGTTTCAAACGTTTGCAGTCAGGCGCGGATCCACGGGGGAAAAAGGGAAATTAACTTCACCCCCCAAAACCTAAATTTGTTCATACAATTTATAAAAATGAAAAAATGGATGAAAGATAATGAGTTAAAAAAAAAAAAAAACGAAACTCCTTAAGGCTTGAACTGGATCTGCGACTGTTTATTGATGACAACAACGTTTTCCATTCTTTTTGACTCAATATTTTAAATGTCAAAAGTACTATTTAAGAGTTTCCTTTCAGATTTTATTATCTGCTCCAGTTATGTATGTCTGACCTCAAACTTGAATAAAACTGTTATATATGGACCAATATTTTAAAGACTTTTTGGGGGCCTCTAATAATATTTTTTCTTTAAGAACAAGTCCATATGTAACCTATTTGTGTATTACTTAATGTATTACAGAAAGAACTTGTTCTTTAGTGGTATTGGAACAAACTTCCTTCCAGAAGCTATTGTTGTTACTTGTAATGCATTAAGCAAGTGCGAATCTGTTAAAAATCAATTGAATCGAGGCAAGTTGTTCTTTAAATCATATCTGATTTTCTACTAATATATAGTCTTTCTTCATATGTGTTAAGCAGATCTAGCTTTGAATCAAATAATTAATTATATATTCATATCGGCCTCATAAAAACAAAGTTCGAAGCTGACTAGCATACTAAACTGAATCTTAAGTTATTGCACTGACAGTTTCAGACTTTGATAAAGCATAGTTCCTATAATACACCTTACGTTCGACTTTCTGATAGGGTGTAGGGAATACCAGACTTATTCCATTATATTGGGGTTTCTATTACTTATATATACCATTTAATTTTTAAGTCAATACCTTAACCAAGTGCAACCAAAATTAAATATTTAAAAAATAGATATATATTTAAAAATATCACATACATACGTATTTATAAAAGCAACAATTTAAAAAGTATAACAGTCTCAGAGACTGTGAAGCTAGGAAAATATTATTCTAACTACGAAAGCAAATAAAAAATTACGTCGAAGAACAGAAGGTGGGCTCGTACCAGATCGCAAAAAAATGCACGTCTTTAGACAGACGACGTCTATGGTTGTTTATTAGTTCAGATCTCGACAGTAAATAAAATAATAATACATATATACATAGATACAATTTTACATTTATTTACCAAGTACTTTTTTAAAATAATTTACGCAAACTATTAAATGGGATTAAACACAAATACTCTTACGAGAACTTAGGTAAACTTTCGAATCATACTCGAAACGTTATGGCAACGTCTATGGAATCTTTTCAATATTTACACAATGTTTTTTCCATACTTAATTAAACAAATGATATAAATGAGTAATTCGTATTTAAAGTATTGAGTAATTTAGAAATTTTATTTTAAATAATTTTAAAATCTTAAAAAAGGAGAAAATATTCTAAAACTTTATAAGAGAGAAGAAAAGTTTAAGTCATTATGTTCAAAGACTCTCATTTGTCTTAAATCTATATAATAAAAATATGGTAATTTTCAATAGAGGCCCTCTCTTAAGTCTAACATTTTATTTACGAAATTGCAATAAATTTTAAATCCACACGCCTATACATCATTTTATTAAGATTTCTGTTAAACTTTTAACAAGATATATTACATTTGCTAACATTTTCTCATTAAACGTTTTTCATTTTTCCCACGTTATAATTTGATTTTCCAAAATAGTACACAGCTTAAAACCAAATCAAAAAAAAAAAAAGAATTATCATGAATTGTTTATTAAATGGAATATAAATCAAATAAATTTTTGAAGAAAAATATAATAATGAAGAAAAAACAGCATTTAATATCTTGTTACTGTCATGAGTTTTATTTTTAGTTCAATGCAGAGGTGGGCAAAATTTTTAGCAATTACTTTTAACAGACTGGACTATAGACTAGTCTATAGACTAGAGTATAGGCTAGACTATAGACTAGACTATAGACTACACTACAGACTAGACTATAGAATAGGCTATAGACTAGACAATAGACTAGGCTATAGAATAGACAATAGACTAGACTGTAGACTAGACTATAGACTAGACTATAGACTAGACTATAGACTAGACTATAGACTAGACTATAGACTAGACTATAGACTAGACTATAGA
>NC_060954.1:41447286-41449883 GCF_022045245.1 Lucilia cuprina
TATAGTCTAGTCTATAGTCTAGTCTATAGTCTAGTCTATAGTCTAGTCTATAGTCTAGTCTATAGTCTAGTCTATAGTCTATAGTCTAGTCTATAGTTTAGTCTATAGACTAGTCTATAAACTAGTCTATAGTCTAGTCTATCTAGTATATAGTGTAGTCTATGATCTAGTCTATACTCTAGCCTATAGTCTAGTCTATAGTTTAGGTATAGTCTAGTCTAGTTTATAGTCTATAGTCAAGTCTATAGTTTAGTCTATAGTCTAGTCTATAGTATAGTCTATAGTATAGTCTATAGTCTAGTTTATAGTATAGTCTATAGTCTAATCTATAGTCTAGTCTATAGTCCAGTCTATAATCTAACTATAGTGCTGTCTATGGTCTAGTCTATAGTTTAGTTTATAGTCTATTCTATAGTCTAAGGTACAGTAAAATTATTCCCAAATGGAATAATGAAAACGATTTTGCGCAGACTTAAGTGCTGTAAGCGGTTTAGTCGAAGGAGTCTGGTTATTACACAACTGCTTCTCAGCAATGCACATAGTAAGTTGTTTACATACGAAAATACGTTTTTCTTCAAATATTCATAGTAAAGGCTATAAAAATCAAATTTCGTAATACATAAGATTACTTTAAGTCTTGCGAATTTATTTTTTTAAATATCTAGCTTTGTTTAATCATAAACAAATAAATGTTAATAAAATACTCCTTAAGTTTAATTCATCATAAATTTTGTCTAAATGACTTTTACGATCGCTAATAATTTTTTATGAAAATTGTAAATTATTTGTTAATATTTTCATTATAAATAATAACACTAAAAAAAACAAAAATAATAATTGCTTTTTTATTTACATACAAACATTTCATTCCAACAACTTCCCACACATCAAAATAACAAAATTTATTTAAATTTAATATGATTATTATGAAAAAATAATGATTTGAAGAAAAAAACTAAAGTTTCTTTTGTGTATTTGGTTTCTTTGTATTGTTTTATTTGAATAGGAATAAAATGAAAATGAAGAAGAAGACGACGACGACCACGGCGATGATGATGAAAACAAATCTGAAAACTTGAGGATTAATATCAATTGAAACTTATTGAACTCGTGATAATTCACACTGCTACGCTGGTTAAGTTAAAATTACATAAAATTTCAGAGAAGTAAAAGAATGGTTAGTTTAAAAGGTAAAGGAAATTATTTAATACAGACAATCATTTGGTTAAAGATTTTTCAATGAACTGGCTGATAGTCTCTTTGTTTTAAACCCCCATTTTGATATTTGCAGTCTTTTAAACATCTGGTTAAAAAAATGATTTTGAAAAAATGTGTTTAAGCATTTGGCCTTTTATTTAAGCATGTAATAAGAGAAGTTCCAAAACCTCAACAATACGAGGCAAATCTTCAATTCAACAACACTCTGTGGTGGTACTACACAGCAATGGAGTGAAACAATAGTAAAAAACAAACAAACATATACAAAGCTTTGTAAATTTGCAACAAACTAAACACAAAAATTGTAAATGCCTCAGTGCGACAAATAAACACACACACTCTCTAACTATAGTTCCATGCAACAACAACAACAGTTTTAAATATAAAACTAATCGTTACGATGATTTATCTATTTATTGTATGCAGACGAGCTGCATCATCATCTTTAAACATCTACAACAAACACTATACCTACTACTATATACAATACAATAAATAAACATTGTTGTTGTTGTTGCAAGATATCACGACATTATTTCTAATGCCACCATGAGAAGAAGGAGTTAAATTTTTCCATACACTTGTCAAAATTTCTTTTCCAAAAAAAAAAAAATATTTTATTATTTTAATATATAAACGAATTGTACACAATCGAAATATTGCGAAATATTAAAATCTTTTTCTTTAAGTGTATTTGTTTAGAAATTTTATACTCGTACATGCATGTTTAACTAATAAAACACTATTATTATAAATTGTCACTTTATTTATGTATTTTTGTCCAAAATCATCGTAAATGCTAAAATATCAAATATTTTATTGTTGCAAGAGAAAAAAAATATTTGTGAAAAAACTGAATATTTGTGCCATAAAGGTCTTCTTTATATGGTATTGTTTTCAAATTATATTTATGTGATTTTTGAATTTTATTATTCAAAAATCTATTGAGCAGAGATGTGCTAAGAAAGGGTCCTTCTTGATTGGTTTTATTTTCAGAACTTATATATGTATAAAGTATCTTTTCCCTTTGTAAGTCCAGTCTATAAGGTAGTCTATAGTATAGTCTATAGTCTAGTCTATAGTCTAGTCTATAGACTAGTCTAGTCCACAGTCTAGTCTATAGTCATGTATACATTCTAGTCTATAGTCTAGCCTGCAGTCTAGTTTTATTGTAGTCTTTAGTGTAGTCTACAATCTACTTTATAGTCTAGTCTACCCTATAGTCTCATCTATAGGCTAGTCTATAGCCCAGTCTACAGTCTAGTCTATACTCTAGTCTGTAGTCTAGTCTATAGTCTAGTCTATAGTCTAGTCTATAGTCTAGTCTATAGTCTAGTCTATAGTCTAGTCTATAGTCTAGTCTATAGTCTAGTCTATAG
>NC_060954.1:41449983-41527048 GCF_022045245.1 Lucilia cuprina
TATAGACTAGACTATAGACTAGACTATAGACTAGACTATAGACTAGACTATAGACTAGACTATAGACTAGACTATAGACTAGACTATAGACTAGACTATATACTAGTCGATAGACTAGTTGATAGACTAGACTATAGACTAGTTGATAGACTAGACTATAGACCAGTCGATAGACTAGACTATAGACTAGTCGATAGACTAGACAAATTCTAATATTAGTATATACCTACCAATTACCTTCGTGTACCTACTTTAACCATTTCGCTAATTAAACGTTTAGCAAATTGAGTTTTTTAAAAAAAACTCACGTACTCTTGTTTCTACCAAAGTTTCGAAGCAGATACTATATTCTACACTATTGCAATAATGAAGTCAATAAATAAATTGTTATAACAATTAATGTGCGCTAAATATAATTAATATTATTTAATTATAAAATCCAATTATAAAATGTTTTAATTACACTTTTTAAGACGAACAACAACATAAAAACACTTAAAACAAAAGTTAATAATTCTTTAATATTATTTAGTGAAAGTCGTTCAATCACAACTTGAATTATTTTATTTTTTATTAAATATTTATTATTGTTATTAGTATGAGTTAGAATTTATACTAGTAGTTGTGTATTTCTGAAATAAAAAAAAATAATCTAAGCGTAAGAATACATCAATTCTAACACATACTTATACTAACAACTGCAGCAACCGTGGGGGTGTTAAAATATAGTTTCAGATGTAATTGTTACATTGTTTACAAGTAAATTAATTTGCTAATATGACGGTTCAGACTAAATGGTAAAATGTAGTTAATTGTTGTAACTATATGGATTAAAGTATTGCAACAAGATGTGATTTTTTTTTTAAACTGATTGAGGCAAAAAAAATAATAAAAATATTAGTTTGATCATTTGGAAAGATCACTTTAAGCTTTTCTTTATCTTATGTGCTTATTGATTTGATTTTTTTAAACGAATCTTAAGATAATAATTAACATATTTCTTTACACAAATAACCAAACTTGACCAATTATCCCTTTTCATATCCTTCACCTTCGTGAGAAGGGTATATATAAGTTTGTCATTCCGTTTGTAATTTCTGTAATATAATTTTTCGACCCTATTAAGTATATATATTCTGGATTCTTATAAATAGCAGAGTCGATTAAGCCATGTCCGTCTGTCTGTTGAAATCAGTTTTTAGAGGTCCCCAGATATCGGCGAGATCCGAATCTTCAATAATTCAGTTAGACATGCTTTCGAGAAGATCGCTATTTAAAATCAGCAAAATCGGTCTATAAATAACGGAGATATGAGCAAAAATCCGAGACAACCTTTGAAAATTTCATCAAAAAAGCCACATTTTGTTCATGCTTTGTTAAAAAAGCAACAACAACACTGTGAATTGGATAAAGATGTACATGTGCCTGTGGAGATGTATTTGGTTTTATTCAGCTGTGTATTTTTTGTATGTTTGCATGCTGTTCTCACGAAGGTAAGTGGGTATAACAAGAACAAGGAGATAAAGCAGAAATATGTTGGTAATACAGCTGATATTTGTTTGTGGGTGGTAATACAGTTTGACGGTGGTATTACAGTACAACGGTTAATATTTCTTTCTGCTACAGTTTATATTTGATTGCGTGTATGTTATGTGTGACATGTGTGCAGAGATACCAAATAAATATAAACTGTTTTTTCAAACATACTTGGTGAAGGGTATATAAGATTCGGCAAAGCCGAATATAGAAATATTACTTGTTTAAATACATTTTAATTTTGAAATACTCTGTTTCCTATCGATTCATTTATATCTCTTCATAAAAATAAACATTTATCCAACCAATAATAATCGATCTTAATCCACAGTCAATATAGCTAAACAACTAAATAAGATATACAATTAAAGTAGTCAAATAGTTAATTTCCCAGCAAAAAATGTGCCAACAATTTTTCTTCAATAACTTTTTCTAATATTTAGCGAGGACTTTATTTGAGAGTCTACATTTGGCAGACAAAATAAGTTTTCATCTCTATACTTTTTGAGCCAGTTATGAGCTTTTAAGCCAATGTCTGAACTTTTATGGGGTAAGTTATGAACCGATCTTCATAAAACCTATTTATATCGAATTTTAACGCTATATTGGTATAACGAATCCAGTTGTAAGCGTTAAAGGTATCATTTGTAAGGGACCTAATATAAAGGGTTAGGTGAAGTACGATCCAATGTCCTTGTGCAAATTTTAGAGTACGATTGATTTTTATATGACTTATTTACGTCTCTTTAAACTGTATTCCAAAGCATCATTTGCATGAACAGCTAGGTGAAATCGGAGACCGATATTGTTTAAACAAACCTTTTAATAGATTATATATGCGAGAAATCTCAATTCTCTAGCACCTACCGCGTTATCCCTATTGTAATTTAAGCAGACAAAAAGACATGGCTAGATCGTCTCAGAATTTAGCAAGAGAACCCAAAATATTTCACTGTGTTTCACAACATTAATAAACCATAGACGATACATTACCCATGACTCAAGTACCTAAATCGGTCGAATAACTAGAAATTTTCTATTCGATGTACATCCTTGTAACTACATACAGTTTTTGTAACGTCGCATAGATCAGAAAAAATAATTGCGAAATATAGTCAAAGGTTTAAAGGACCTTCCGTATTATTAGACGATATATAACATGTGGTAAAGCAGACTGCATAGAGCATTAATTTTCATAAAACATATAAATTAAAGGAATTAGCAGTCTATACTACACTCCTATAAGGGAAATGTCAGAACTGATAGTTATCAGGTTCTTTTGTACAACAATATAATTCTTACATTGAGAATCAGCTGATAGATCTTAAAATGTCACTTTTTATATAACAAATGTTGCTAAACGCTATAAGAGAATAAATGTTGAAGAGCACCTTGGGAACCATGAGGTAAAATCGCCGATAAGTTAAAAAAAGGCTCCACACCACGTTTTGTATAACCTCAGTTCAGCACATCTCTTCCGCCACTTCAACCATAATTACATCCATCAAATTCATCTGACTAACCTCAGATACAACTAGAATAAACCAACTCATCAGATAGAAGTACCTGATGTTAAGCAACACCTCCTAAACCCAATCTTTGCATTATTAGCTCATAGATTAGAATCTATAAGCGATAATAGAAATTTATCAACCTTTCTGCGAGTTTTGGTTTAAACCACAACCATTACGTGGATCCCGAAGAAATCTCAACCAATTGACCAGCCAGGACACTGTCCTGCGAGCAACTGGCCACCCGATTATGATGCTCTGGCTAGACCTCATGTCAAATCATAGCAAGGAATAACCAAGGGGAGAAATGACATCATCAGTTGATAGTCCCGACACACTAGAGGTACTGATAGGACCTCTTTATGTCGGGATTGCAATACACCAAGATTCGGGTCGTACATCAAAGTATCATGCTCCGGCGCTATAAGAGAATATCATATTTGATCAAATCATAAAATGAAAAAAGTTACGATAACTCGAAACGTAAGTGATAGCTCGTTAAGCATGGACTATCAGCCCTATAGATTTCAAAGCGAAATATTAAAGTAGTGCTTTTTTATGGTGGGACCAAAAAGGGCACTATCTATTATAAGCCAGTGAAATACAAAACCTAAATCAAATACTGAATTGAACTTATCGTTTGAAGTTAGCATTAAACGAAAATTTCCTTAGTATATGGATCCTTCTTATAGTACAGAACTTGATCGATCCCATTACTATTTGTTTCGATCGATATGAATGGTATTTGAAATAGTTTTGATACGTTCTAGGAATGTATTCCTCATTTTATTAGTAGGATGGAAAAAGTTCATAACCAAGGCAAGGATTTCTATGCAAATGCATGTTTGTAGACAATAACTCAAAATAACTTTTAACTAATTCTTTTCGAATCAAAGAATTTGCTAGAAAATGACATCGATTTGTTGTTACATATTGTTGCATATTTTGATATAAATGCATAAATTGTATATTTTGCTTTAAATTGCATATATTTAGCATATTACCAACATTTTTATAGCATATTTTTTTAATTTTTCTAAAACAAATTGTTTTGTTTTCTCTGTCGCAAAATTTCGTTAAAAGAAATTATACATAGAATAAAAAAATGGTTCAATAGACTGATCCATTTGATAACATTTTATAAACTGTACAATTTTTACCGGGTTATTTAATTTCAAACGTTTTATATCCCCACTCCTAAAACTTCCCCTAGGTGGGAGTATTCTATTCTAATTGTCTTTGTTCAAATAACTTTTACAAGTACAAATTACTGTTCACAAACAGTCAAATCAAAAAGTCATTATAATCTTTAACATCATAAATTCTTACATGTACATGATGTTTTTAAATATATACTTATATTCAACTATTCATTTTATTGTTATTGTTTTTTTTTATTTTTTTTTAATATAATAGTAACATGGCGCTTAGTTTTTTTAACTTGTATTTTATATTTCATTTTAGATGCCACAAAAATAAACGTTTAATATTATTAAATATGAGTATCGTTTTAAATGCATACACACTTACTTACCTACACATAGTCACATACTACAATAACATTTAATTATTTCTATAAAAGCAATTAAATATAATCAATCAACGCTTTTAAAACGTTGAATTAAAAGAATTCCCAATAGGAATTTAAGATTTAAGTAAATAAATATTGTTTTTGTTGTTGGAAATTGTTTTGAAATAATTTTGGTTTCAGTATTATATGAATAGACTATATACTAGATTATAGACTAGACTACATACTAGACTACAGACTAGACTATAGACTAGACTATAGACTAGAGTATAGACTAGACTATAGACTAGACTATAGACTAGACTATAGACTAGACTATAGACTAGACTATAAACTAGACTATAAACTAGACTATAGACTAGACGAGATATGGACTTGTAAGTAGTCTTCTTTAATAAAATCCAAAGCTTCTTCTGAATATAGATAATCAAAATGTCACACTTGATGTCTTGAGATCAGTAGCTAAGCTCCGAGAATCTGTAATGACTCTAACAAGTTCATCACTATTATTCCAATTCGTTTTTACGACTTCTACAGATTTCGTGATATAGAGGATAAAGACTTCTGTCACGATCTCAGCTCAGCTTTTAGAAATGATTATAAAAGCGGATGTTTTTCACCGTTAAATGCCTGTTAAGTATCAATGATAATTCCGCGATATGTACTTTTAAGACTTCTAAAAGTCCCTTGTTCCTTAGCTGATCTCCGAAAATGTTATTTAAAGCGGATAATGCTCACCGTTCAGTTGTCAATGAATTTACATTTAAGACCCGATATCCAGCATAATGATATCACCTGCTAAAATTTTTTTTCTGTTTTGCAAGACTTAGGTATGATGTTTCAAGTATTGAGTATTTTTAGTGTGGATCCCATTCATTGTGACCTTCTATCAATGAGATTCTGATGATCGAAAGTCACTCCGCGAAAGCTATAATTGGCTAGGATACCAAGTCTACATAGGGCCGATGTCGGTGTCAGGGTATTAAACGCTGTTAAGAGCCCCCTATAAGTAATTAGTATTAAAACCCATATTATATCTAATTTGTTACTTTATAAAAGGTTTATAAAACAAAATTTCCTTACAAAATCTATTTTATAAACTGTTTATAAAATAAAAATTTTGTTTGTAAATATTGGTGTAAGTATATAACATGATTAAAGATAGGCATTAGATCTGTACGGTCCAAATATTTATGATGATGTTAATATTAATTTTTTTTTAATTTTCTAAATCAAGTGTTTGATTCAAAAGTATAATTGCCAATATTTTACAATTTCTTTGTTTTAAATTTGTTTAAATGAAATTATAATAAAATCATCTCACATTTGTTTTGATCTCATAAAATATTTAATTGTTTTTATTATAAAAATCATAAATCGTTATTGTTTAGATCGATAATTCAAAGCAATTATCATTTGTAATCACTGCTGCCTGCCGCTCATCGTTCAGTTAGAATAAAATATTAGTTTTATTTTAATTTCAATTTTTATTATTTGATTACAATTCAATAAATTTCATTAACAATACATACGCGAGAGGTGGCCAATACAATAATGCATATTTTATTGATCATTTTTCAATTACAATTAAGTGAAAATATTTATAATACATAATAATAGTTTATTTAACAAACAAAACATAAAGGAAGGCATTGTTAAGATCAACAATAGAAACAAATGTTTTTCAACGAATATTGTTTACAATTAGACGCAATATCATGATAGAAAAATATAAGCAAACTTTATTTTATAATTGTTCAATTATAAACACAAGATAATAATGACAATGATGATAATAATAGTAATAATGACGATGATGATCTTCATCATCAATATCATTGAGCAGAGCAAAACAAATGTGGGTGTAATGAAAAGGGTAGAATTTGGGGGATATTAGTATTTCTGTTTCGTTTTTGCAATCTTCTTTTGAACTTTAACAATTAATGGAATTATTAATGGTTTTAATGTGTAAATTAAAAGAAAATATGATTTTTTTATGAAATCATTGAAAACAAAAAACAATTTATATAAAGCTATTAATAATTTAAAAAAATATATAATGATCACGATAACAATACTAATGTAAATGATAAAAGGGTGAATGAGTAATATTTATGTTTGCTTGTGGGCATATTTTCAGAAGGTAATATTTGTGAATATGGCCGACAGTATTGGCCAATGGGAACCGATGACTTATGCCGTAAACCTGAAATTAGGAATATATTTAGTTAGTAAGTTAATTAGTTAGTTAGTTCGTTAGTAAGTCAGTTAGTTAGTTACTTGGTTAATTAGTTAGTTAGTTAGTTAGTTAGTTAGTTAGTTAGTTAGTTAGTTAGTTAGTTAGTTAGTTAATTAGTTAGTTAATTAGTAAGTAAGTCAGTTAGTTACTTGGCTAATTAGTTAGTTAGTTTGTTAGTTATTTAGTTAGTTAGTTACTTAGTTAGTCAGGCAGTTAGTTGGTTAGTTACTTAGTTAGTCAGGCAGTTAGTTACTTACTTAGTTACTTAGTTAGTAAGGCAGTTAGTTAGTTAGTTAGTTAGTTAGTTAGTTAGTTAGTTAGTTAGTTAGTTAGTTAGTTAGTTAGTTAGTAAGTTAGTTAGTCAGGCAGTGAGTTAGTTAGTTAGTTAGTTAATTAGTTAGTTAGTTAGGTAGTCAGACAGTGAGTTAGTTAGTTAGTTAGTTAGTTAGTTAGTTAGTTAGTTAGTTAGTTAGTTAGTTAGTTAGTTAGTTAAATAGTTAGTTACTTAGTTACTTAGTTAGTAAGGCAGTTAGTTACTTAGTTAGTTACTTAGTTAGTTAGTTAGTTAGTTAGTTAGTTAGTTAGTTAGTTAGTTAGTTAGTTAGTTAGTTAGTTAGTTAGTAAGTTAGTTAGTTAGTCAGGCAGTGAGTTAGTTAGTTAGGTAGTCAGGCAGTGAGTTAGTTAGTTAGTTAGTTAGTTAGTTAGTCAGTTAGTTAGTTAGTTAGTTAGTTAGTTAGTTAGTTAGTTAGTTAGTTAGTTAGTTAGTTAGTTAGTTAGTTAGTTAGTTAGGTAGTTAGGTAGTTAGTTAGTTAGTTAGTTAGTTAGTTAGTTAGTTATTTAGTTAGTTTGTTTGTTTGTCAATTTCATTCCAACTATTTTCCAATTGTTTGCAATAAAACCCAGAAAGGTATTCCCAAAAACGATAAAGTATTTATTTTTACCAACAATTAAAACACACAGATAACACCACAACTTTTTACTCTAGCAGTTCCACCAAGATACAGCCATCTTTTGACTATTTTCATTAATTTAATTACATTTTTGTGTACATGGCGTTTGCAAGCAACACAAGACTACGTCCAATATCATGACAAAATTGTTGAATTGTTCTTTTTTCCTTATTTTTTTTTTTTTTAATTTTTGACCATGTTAACATCTTATCTCTGTATACAATTTTTTTGCTTGGTTTCTTAAAGCCACAACTAAACATGGTCATGACTGAATGACTGACTGACTTACGTACTTAAATGTATTGACTGACTGATGCTAGATCGAGTACACTAAGTGACTTGGTATCGGATCATAATATATCGCTGTGTTGTGTTGGTCCATGCATGAATGAATAAATATGTTTGTTTTTTTATGGTATGTAGCCTGCCGCTTGTCGTAACTGCTGCTGATAAATCCTACGATCTTTTTACAGTAGATCGTTTGTACCCTTCTTTTAGGAAGACATGCGCGACTCTAAAGATATATATCGTGTGTATATGTGTATTTTTGAAGGCTTGGTTGTTGGTTTATTGTTCATGTATTTACACTTACATAGTTTTCATCGGAGTATTTAAGATGTAACACTTAAAGAATAATGTTCATTAATATGGTAACTAATAAAAATTTGTACAAAGTTGATCAATTATAAAGTAATCCTCATAGTTATAAAACATTCAGTACGAAACAACATTATATTCATTCAAATTGAGTCTTTAGTCTATTATACAGTCTAGTCTATAGTCTAGTCTATAGTCCAGTCTATAGTCTAGTCTATAGTCTAGTCTATAGTCTAGTCTATAGTCTAGTCTATAGTCTAGTCTATAGTCTAGTCTATAGTCTTGTCTATAGTCTTGTCTATAGTCTAGTCTATAGTCTAGTCTATAGTCTAGTCTACAGTCTAGTCTATAGTCTAGTCTATAGTCTAGTCTATAGTCTAGTCTACAGTCTAGTCTATAGTCTAGTCTATAGTGTACTCTATAGTCTAGTCTAAAGTCTAGTCTAAAGTCTAGTCTATTGTCTAGTCTATAGTCTAGTCTAAAGTCTAGTCTATTGTCTAGTCTATAGTCTAGTCTATAGTGTTGTCTGTAACCTTGTCTATAGTCTAGTTTATAATTTAGTCTGTAACTTTGTCTTTAGTATAGTGTATAGTCTGGTATGTAGTCTAGTATAGCCTGGCCTATTACGGAAAAATTTAATCTTTAAAGGAGAAAATTTATATTGGATTTTAATTAACATTATTTTTCCGAGTGTGTTAATATCTATACACTCACACATCCATTAACAATGGTTCGGCCAATTAAACAAACATTCCTCAGGCTCTAGGACTTAACAATTTTTTTGTGTTTTAGTCGCTGTTGTTGCATTTTAGTTGGTTTGTTTATTTACGTTCTTTAAATAGCACTTCAAATTTGTGCTAGACCATCAAGTTGCAATTTTTCGATAACCAACAACAAACAAACAACCAACCAACCATTCAGCCACACTTTGTTATTCACGCATTACTGTTGTTGTTGTTTGTATTTCTGTGGCAATTCTTCTTTTGCTGCCCATTTCGGATGGCCGTTAAGAAACACTATTCGATAATAGTGGTTTAGTTATTCCAAGGAATTTTTAATGTGTGGAGTAAATGTTTTATAGTTTTATGTTTAGTTTTGTTTACACTTTGTTTTCGATTTTTTTAACTTTTTTATTTTGTGGCTATAGCCGGGACTGTGGCAACAACTGTGGCAGTTAAAGTATAATTTTAGGTTTTTGTATGTCTGTTTGTTTTATGAACTTTGGGTGATGCATGACTCACTTAAATTGTACAACAGCGTGTTGTTAAATTCAATATAGTGCAACGTTGTGCTTTTTTGGTATACAGTTTTAGTTGATTGGTTAAGGGCTTAACTATGAGAGTACAAAAGAGGTACATAGGTAGGTACATTTCATTGTATTTGATAGGTATGTAGTCATTTCTTCTTTGCCTTTTTTTATTAAACAAACAAATTCTCAGGCTAGACGTTGACGCCGTTAACGTCAACAAACGACCGCCACTGTTACAAAAGTATCAAAAAAGGAATTATAATGAAAAAATACTTACATATGTTTCATGTTGCTCTACCTCCTCAATCGTTTATGTTTTTTATACCCTACACCACTATAGTGGGGAGGGTATTATGCGTTTGTGCTGAAGTTTGTAACACCCAAAAATATTGGTCCTAGACCCCCCTTAAGAATACCAATCGCCTCAGAATCACTTTCTCAATCGATTTAGCTATGTCCGTCTGTCCGTCCGTCTGCCTGTGCGTCCATGTAGACCTTGTGCGCACGCTACAGGTCGCAATTTTCAATATAATTTGATGAAATTTGGCACATACTCTTTTTTTGGTTCAAGGACGATCGCTATTGAAAATGGTTGAAATCGGTCCATTATTTCTCCTAGCCCCCATACAACCGTACCCCCCGAATCGGGCCTTTAGGCTCATGATACAATATAGTAGTATATAGTAGAACAATAATTGACAATACTAATTTTTATTGTGATCGGGCCTCATTTGACCCTAGCCCCCATACAGACTCCCCTTGAGAAAATGACTTTATGGTCAAAATTATCTTATAATTACTTATAAAACGATTAAAATCTACATAAATGACTTTGTAGTAGACGTAAATTCATCTACCAAAATTTATAAGGATAGGCCCATATTTACCCTTCTCCCCTATGAGCCCTCTTGTAGAAAATCTCTCTTTTTTGTCAACAATAAGTAAAAATATTCCACAAAAAAACAAATTAAATGCTTTATTTAAAAAAAATCAGAATTTTAACATAATGACTGGTGTAGGGTATGCAATGTCCGACTATAAATTCATACTTGTTTTTTTGTTATTACCAATACAGTACAAAATGATATAATAAGTTTATATTACACGATGTGACAAAATTACATAAAGTGTCTATACTCTTCACGTAACCTAGAGCAGTTTTTTGGTCTAATAGAGTAGTTCACAAACCCATATCTATCATTTGAGAGTTACTTTCAAAATGTATATTTTCGCAATCGACCGCTTTCATATTATTTTCAACCTTTTCTGCAAACGTCCCAGCAGTTCGACGGGACAGTCCCGAACTGACCACTTAACCTACCACTTGCGGTGGCCCCTAGCCACTTGAATACCCAGGTGACCGACCATTTTAATATGGGCTTGTCCTACGAAGAAGTCAATCGTCACTCTACACCCAACAAAGAGACAGTAAAGAGACGATTGCCTCCGCTCTCGCTTACAGAGGGAACACTAAAGTGACGACTGTCTTTCGGAAGTACAAAAAACAACTTTTAAGAGTATAATCTCCAGGCTACTTGAGGACAGTAAAAATACGACTGTCTCCGGCCCCGCTTACAAAGAGGACACTAAAGTGACGACTGTCTTCATTCTCGATTACAAAGGGTACATTCATGACAATTGATCCAAAACATAGGAATTACGATCATCCAGGTGGTAAACTATTAGTGGAAATTACTGTATTTTTCGTATGCATTGACTCTTTGTCGAACTGCTGGGGTGTTGCTTGAATATAAAGCCGGTGGACCACACTACGCGTTAAAGCATTATGCGCTTTTCATATCTACAATAACAACCCAGCAGTTCGATGGGACAGTCCCGAACTCACCACTTAACCTACCACTTGTGTTGGCCCCTATAAACCTGACTACCTAGGTGACCAACCATTTTAACATGCGCTTGTCCTAAGAGGAAGTCAATCGTCACTTTACACCCTACAAAGAGACAGTAAAGAGACGATTGTCTCCGCTCTCGCTTACAAAGGGGACACTAAAGTGACGACCGTCTTCATTCTCGATTACAAAGAGTTTATTTGTAACGAAAGGCCAAAAACATACGAATTGGAGTCAGCCAGGTGGTAAGATATTAATGGAACTAAAATTTAAAAATTTCAAGTGTTTACTCTGCAGAATACTGAGACAATAATGTGACGATTGACCCAAAAGTTATAAATTTGAGTCAACCAGGCATATTAGTAGAAAATAATAATAATTTCTCCAAAAGATGGGTAAAATAACTACTTTCGGAAGTACAAGAAAAAAACAATTTTTAAGAGTATAATCTCTAGGTTACTTGAGGACAGTAACGAGACGACTGTCTCCGCTCCCGCTTACAAAGGGGACACTAAAGTGACGACTGTCTTCATTCTCGATTACAAAGGGTACATTCGTGACGAATGACCCAAAACATACAAATTACGATCATCCAGGTGGATAACTATTAGTGGAAATTACTGTCTTTTTCGTATGCATTGACTCTTTGTCGAACTGCTGGGAAAGTAAGATGGAAACAGCTGTTTCACTTTTTTTGTATGTGTTTACATAAAAATACATCCCTGATCTAATGCGACCAAGCAGGTTTTAATCATTTCAAAAAAATGAAGAGAGCCATGCGACTGTCAAATTTTCCATATGTTATCTCTCACAATTTGTGGTGGTTTCATTACATATTGCGTTTAGGCGATCCCATCCGTACTCTTCTACACAAAATTTTGACAGATCATATTACTTGTGTGATCGTGTAAAGCCAGCTTTACTTCGTATTTCGTTCGTTGTCTTTTTTAAACGCCTGCCTTAGTTTTACTCAAAGTGAGGTTATGTTTAAAACTGATGGAGACCATTTTAACTCAAACATAAACTGGTGGAAACCATTAAATCTCTAAAGCTTATTCTGGTGGAGACCAAAAAATACTTTTGGTATAATTAAGCTCGGTTCTCCAACTTCCTATATGAAGGTAAAGGTACGTAACGTGTGATTGTGTGAAGTGTCCTTACAAAAAAAAAAAACTTTTTTTTTAATTACAAAAGTGCATTTTCACGTCGTTTAATACCAACATTTCGAATTGGTTTCCTCTTTTTATATCAATTTTTAAATCTTTTGTTTATTTTGTTATTATTTTTATTTAAATATATACTATAAACTTCAAGTCATATAAATAAAGTGTAGATGTTTAGATGTACGAATATATACTATATATTTTATTAGTGGTACTTTAATGTTTTTGGCATTTCCGATACAGACATTTCAATTCAATTGTTCATTTGGTCGGAGGACCGACCGACCGGTCGCTCGCTCATACCGTATCGTACATTGTGTTTGCACCCTGTGTGTTAACTTTTGTCATTATTGTTGCTGCTGCTATATTGTTGTCATTTATTCTATGTGGGGGCATAATACTAAGTTGTATGACTATTAGCTTAAAGTCGCCACATAATAATTACAATAGCTATATTAACAACAACAACAACGAAACAGCAAAACAATGGCAATTGACACGCAGCATTCAAACAAAAACACAACAACATTTCATCTAGTCATCATTAGTTCGTTGATAAAGTGTAAAGTGAACGTAAGAAAAAACAAGTATGAATTTATAGTCGGACATTGCCGACCATATGATACCCTACACCAGTCAGTATGTTAAAATTTTGAATTTTTTTAAATAAAACATTTAATTTGTTTTATTGTGGAATATTTTTACTTATTGTTGACAAAAAAGAGAGATTTTCTACAAGAGGGCTCATAGGGGAGAAGGGGTAAATATGGACCTATCCTTATAAATTTTGGTAAATGAATTTACTTCTACTTCAAAGTCATTTATGTAGATTTTAATCGTTCTATAAGAAATTATAAGTCAATTTTGACCTTCAAGTCATTTTCTGAAGGGGAGTTTGTATGGGAACTAGGATCAAATGAGGCCCGATCTCTATAAAACATTTAACGTAATTGTGAGCCTAAAGGGCCGATTCGGGGGGTACGGTTGTATGGGGACTAGGAGAAATAATGTTCCGATTTCAACCATTTTCAATAGCGATCGTCCTTGAACCAAAAAAAAAGGATGTGCCAAATTTCATCAAATTATCTTTAAAATTGCGACCTGTAGCGTGCGCACAAGGTTTACATGGACACACAGACAGACGGACGGACGGACGAACAGACGGACATAGCTATATCGAATCTGAAAGTGATTCTGAGGCGATTGGTATACTTTAAGGTGGGTCTAAGACCAATATTTTTGGTTGTTACAAACTTCAGCACAAACACTTAATACCCTCCCCACTATAGTGGTGTAGGGTATAAAAAAATGATTGAGTGAATGAATGAATGCATCGTTGGTTGCTGTTGCTGGTGGTGCTAGATGTTTGACTAACTGACTGACTGGTTGATTAGTTTATCGTTTTGTGGATACACATTCAGACATACACTGACATATAGAAATATTCTAATTGAAATAAATTATTTTCTAATGACAAGAAAATAAATAGTGTTAACTAATGACCATATTAAGCAGTTCTAGAGTTATGGGTGAACGACGTTTTGCATTAGTTTTTTCCTTTAAAATATAATTAATTGAATTTAAGCTATAATAGGTAATAGTTGTTTTTGTTTTGTTTGTATGAAATTTTTAGTAAGTTGCCATTGTCTTCTGATATTTTCTTTTAGTTAATCTAAGCCTATTAGGATTATGATTTAAGAACTTAACACGTTATTCGTGAAACCCCCGTTTATATAGTTTTTGTGGTGATTTGGTACATGCAAAGAGAGACATCTAAACAGATCAAAATAATACACCGACAATCACGTCATTGATTACATACACTTTATTAAGCCGGAGGGCCACACTACGCGTCTTTGCGTCAAAGCATGATGTGCTTTTCGTACCTACTTCGCATTCCACGCTTCAAGTTACAAGTGACGCTTTTTATACCCTACGCCAATATAGTAGGGAGGGTATTATGCGTTTGTGCTGAAGTTTGTAACACCCAAAAATATTGGTCCTAGACCCATCTTAAAGTATACCAATCGCCTCAGAATCACTTTCTGATTCGATTTAGCTATGTCCGTCTGTCTGTGTGCCCATGTAAAGCTTGTGCGCACGCTACAGGTCGCATTTTTCAAGATAATTTGATAAAATTTGGCACATACTCTTTTTTTGGTTCAAAGACGAAATGGTTGAAATCGGTCCATTTTTTCTCCTAGCCCCCATACAACCGTACCCCCCGAATCGGCCCTTTAGGCTCACAATTACATAAAATGTTTTTTAATATCAAAAAAAAAAAATCAGCAAAAATTAGTTTTATAGAACAATAAATGACAATACTAATTTTTATAGTGATCGGGCCTCATTTGACCCATACAAACTCCCCTTCAGAAAATGACTCGAAGGTCAAAATTAACTTATAATTACTAATAAAACGATCAAAATCGACATAAATGACTTTGAAGTAAATATAAATTCATCTACAAAATTTATAAGGATAGGCCCATATTTTCCCCCTTCTCCCCCATAAGCCCTCTTGTAGAAAATCTCTTTTTTGTCAACAATAAATAAACAATTTCACAATAAAACAAATTAAATGCTTTATATAAAAAAATCCACAATTTTAACATACTGACCGGTTTAGGGTATAATATGGTCGGTAATGTCCGACTATAAATTCATACTTGTTAAGCATCAATTTTTTGTTTTATTTTAAAAAAAAACTTCGCGTTTGTCTACAGCATTTATTTATTTTTTCATCATTAAACTCATATTAATTTGTGAAAATTAATATGCACTAAAAAAAGCATATAAAATGTCAAAATCAGCTGACATGTTCGTGGGCCGTTGTGACGCTTATAAAAGTAGAGAGTAGATCTACTTTAAGCATTCTACGCGTCAAGGCATTCTACCCTTTTGTACTTGTAACTTTCAGCATACAAATACATTGATTCTACTTTTTTTACAGACACGTAGTTAGTTAGTTAGTTAGTTAGTTAATTAGTTAGTTAGTTAGTTAGTTAGTTAGTTAGTTAGTTAGTTAGTTAGTTAGTTAGTTAGTTAGTTAGTTAGTTAGTTAGTTAGTTTGTTAGTTAGTTAATTAGTTAATTAGTTAATTAGTTACTTAGTTAGTTAGTTAGTTAGTTAGTTAGTTAGTTAGTTAGTTAGTTAATTAGTTACTTAGTTAGTTAGTTAGTTAGTTAGTTAGTTAGTTAGTTAGTTAGTTAGTTAGTTAGTTAGTTAGTTAGTTAGTTAGTTAGTTAGTTAGTTAGTTAGTTAGTTAGTTAGTTAGTTAGTTAGTTAGTTAGTTAGTTAGTTAGTTAGTTAGTTAGTTAATTAGTTACTTAGTTAGTTAGTTAGTTAGTTAGTTAGTTAGTTAGTTAGTTAGTTACTTAGTTAGTTAGTTAGTTAGTTAGTTTGTTAGTTAGTTAGTTAGTTAGTTAGTTAGTTAGTTAGTTAGATAGTTAGTTAGTTAGTTAGTTAGTTAGTTAGTTAGTTAGTTAGTTAGTTAGTTAGTTAGTTAGTTAGTTAGCTAATTAGTTAGTTAGTTAATTAGTTAGTTAGTTATTTAGCCAGTTAGTTAGTTATTTAGTCAGTTAGTTAGTTAATTAGTTAGTTAGTTAGTTAGTTAGTTAGTTAGTTAGTTAGTTAGTTAGTTAGTTAGTAAGTTAGTTAGTTAGTTAGTTAGTTAGTTAGTTAGTTAGTTAGTTAGTTAGTTAGTTAGTTAGTTAGTTAGTTAGTTAGTTAGTTAGTTAGTTAGTTAGTTAGTTAGTTAGTTAGTTAGTTAGTTAGTTAGTTAGTTAGTTAGTTAGTTAGTTAGTTAGTTAGTAAGTTAGTTAGTTGGTTAGTTAGTTAGTTAGTTAGTTAGTTAGTTAGTTAGTTAGTTAGTTAGTTAGTTAGTTAGTTAGTTAGTTAGTTACTTAGTTAGTTAGTTAGTTAGTTTGTTAGTTAGTTAGTTATTTTGTTAGCTAGTTAGTAAGTTAGTTAGTTAGTTAGTTAGTTAGTTAGTTAGTTAGTTAGTTAGTTAGTTAGTTAGTTAGTTAGTTAGTTAGTTATTTAGTTAGTTAGTTAGTTAGTTAGTTAGTTAGTTAGTTAGTTAGTTAGTTAGTTAGTTAGTTAGTTAGTGCAAGGCATTAACTTTTGACAACCTTCTTGTTTCACGTTATTTTTCTTGTAATTCATATTTACCCACAACAGATGATATTATTTCAATGTTAAGAATGTATTGCCCCACGGTCAAGTTTAGAGCAAATTTGTCTATAAATTTGGTTAAGTGGGCAGATGTGACTATGTGTTTTAAATATATATAAGTGTATATGTTTTTTTCGTCTTTACTTATGGTATTCTAATTAATGTCAAGAATCTTATTTTTTTGTGTTTAGAACAAAACGTGATGGCATTTTATTTCATGAGGATTAATGTGAAGCAATTAGTTTATTCTTAATTTTTGCCCCACAGCAGCAAACACACGAGTACAAAAAAGACAAAAGACGGACAAAGAAAACACTCATCAATTGGGCACTTATTGTACTTATCTCTAGAATTTTTTTATTCAAAAATAATCAACAGGTACGTCTTGTGTATTATTCTTATGAATTTCATTGTCAATTTTCCTAAAGTCCCGCAAAAGAAAAACCATTCAAAATTCTCTAACGTATTTAATGTGCAAAAGTTTCCCTGTCAATTTATGTTCGCTACTTGAAATATGTCATGTTTAAATTGTTGGCAAATAAATCAGATTTTTTAAAATAAATTGTGATTTATTACAGAACAAATGTGACAAGGATACACCTTTATTGTGACAAAATATTGCAACACTTTGATTGACAGGGCATTGGATAAACCCATCTGTTTGGAATAGAAAATTTTCTAAAGATAGAAAAAAATGAGCAAAATTAAAATTAAAACAAATAAATGCAATAAAGTACTTAAGTAGAATAGAAAAAAAGACACTTTGTATAAATAAAAACCCCAGCCCTAGTTTATTGAAAGAATATAAACGTAATGAATGTCACCAGCCCTTAAGTCAGATCTATAAAAGACTGTACTATTTGTAGTAAGTATTTGATATAACGATATAACTAATTATATCAGATTAAGTATTTCTTTAATTTAAAAGTTTTTTTAAATATCTTTCATTTAGTTTACTTTACTGTTTGTTATATTACCTCTTTATAAGAGCACTAACCTATTGACTATCCTAAGGTCTAGTCTCCGGAGCGATCTATGAACTAGTTCATGTACCAATTTGTTGACCGTTCTATTGACTATTATATAGACTAGCCGATTGAAAAATCTATGTAAATCTATATATATAAAAGACCAGCGTTACTGACTGACTGATTCATCATCGCACAGCCCAAACGGCTTAACCTAGAATCATGAAATTTTGACAGTATATGTGTTTTTGGTTATGTAGATCCACTAAGGAGGGATTTTTGGAAATTTGCACATTTACGGGTAAAAAGGGGAAAAAACAAGTAAAACAGGTTTTCTTAAATATCTTACATAATATTAGTGATACAAGAAAAATTTTAAACGCACCTGTATCTACTCTTAAAATGAGCAGATGGGTGTCTGGTACTTTTTTTTGAAATTCGTCTGGTACTTTTTTTTGAAATTCGTTTATTCAATTATTCATATTAAATTACGGACTAACTCTGTAATATTTATTGTAATAAAATTTTTGCTATTTCACTGGGTAAAAAAGTACCAAAAAGGGGAAAAACGGGAAATTTAATTCTATTCAAACTCATTGAGCCAACTTTTACTCACACAAAATAAGCTTTTGGTATATTATTTTGAAATTCGAGTACTAAGGCATATATAGGACCAAATTCGAGTAAATTGTTTGGTACCTTTTTTAAAGCACAATTTTTCTGGAATAAATGAATGCAGATTTGAATCGTTTGAGTTTTATCTGTGATATATATGTAAATTTAATTACGGAACATTTTGTAAACTTAATTCTCGAAAAAGTATACTTCTAAACGAAAAGGGGAAACATTGTACTCTTTTTATTAGTACTTTCCACTTAGGTAAACTTTATTCCACTTTTGGTACTTTTTCTTCCTTCAAATGATACTCTATGTATGTTCTTTAATATGAACTGAAAACACATGATTATTAAACATACACGGTCCTCATTGAATAAGATCCTTTTTTTTCAATTATTCAAATAGATTCTTTATAATGGTTAACCGGAACACACGGTCCTTATTAAATGAGAATTTATTGAAAGAGATCTTTGTACTTTTTCATTTTTCCGATGGTACTTTTTGATATTTTTATGATATTGAACATAGTTAGGGTAGCGAAGCACCCAGGGTATGCTAGTTATAGATAAGTCTATAATCGAATCTACATTAGGCTAGTGACTAGTCTATAGATTAGATTATAGACTCTAATATAAAATAGTTTATAGATAAGTATAATTACTAGCTTATGAATCATTCCATTAACTAGTCTACGGACTAGTCATAGAATATTTTCATTTGTGAAGGAGGAAAGCTACATGAAGTGATACGCTCTTTAGAAGAATTTCGTCTCATGTATTTATATTTAAAATTAAATGATATAATCCTTTAATAACTCTGTTTCATAATATGTATATTTCCCGCACTATATATAAAAATAATAACACGTGCAATCCATGCAAATTAGGCGCCAACTAGTTTATATTTTTTCCATTCCACAATTTCTGTTTTACTGGGTGACAAAAAAAAACCATCGTTAGGAGAAATGTCATTTATCATATAAATCATCTGTAAATATCGCGTCTAGTGTAAAAAACAACAATTGTCATTACACTTGTTGGTCTTGTTTATTAAACACGGAGTACACAGACAGACATAACAGCAGACATTTGCAGTTGCAACATTTGCTGCTTTCAATTTAATTCTTATCAGTTAAATTGTCAATATAATGTGTCACATCGATCTTGTTCAACAATGATAAAATAGCTTAACAAAACTCGAAAGAAAAAAAATCTTAATAAAAATCATTGTAATAAAAACAAAGACTAACTTTTCGGATTCTCATTAACATGTCTCGTTTGTTGCAAAAACAAAACTTCAAAGAACTACTGCAAGAAATTGTTATTCTGAAATAGTTTTAATATGCAACAAATGTTGCTGATTCGCTCACTGCTGTTGCAGCTTATTGTTTTGTTTATTGTTCGCAACAGGTAGTACGAGTAGTAGTTCACTTCATAACATAGTATGACTTATTGAAAAAATGGGGATGTATCCTGTTTAGTTTTGTTTGATAGATAGATAGATAGATAGATAGATAGATAGATAGATAGATAGATAGATAGATAGATAGATAGATAGATAGATAGATAGATAGATAGATAGATAGATAGATAGATAGATAGATAGATAGATAGATAGATAGATAGATAGATAGATAGATAGATAGATAGATAGATAGATAGATAGATAGATAGATAGATAGATAGATAGATAGATAGATAGATAGATAGATAGATAGACTGATGAATAGGAAAATACCGAATTTTGACATAGAATTACAAAGAATACATTCGTTTGGGGCTACCTTCACAACATGTTTCTCTTATTGGTGAACCAACAACACTACTTGAAATTCCATAGGGCAAATGTTAGTGGGCGCTTAAGCTACATTCCTAAAATAGTTTCACATTCAGACTGTGTGCGCGCGCAAAACCGATTTTCTTGTCAAACATACAAAAACAACAGCAACAACAATTACAAACAAATAAATAAATGAAGTGGGAATGAGGTGTTTGGACATAATGTAATAAATAATTAAAATCAAAGTAATTAATAATGATTGTAATTTAAAATCGAACAAATGAGATGGTGTTGCCGATAAATATTCACTCGTACTTCATACATTATTTTAAATGCGTATGTTTTTTAATCGAATGAATATTAAAAATAAAATAACTAAAATTACACGATAAAATAAACAAATCAAAAAAAAAAACAATAATTATTTCAATGAATGTGATTTAAACAATGGTTTATAGTAATTGTTTTGTAAACGCGCAGACATGAGTTGAATTTTATATTTTATTTAATTCACGATTTTGTGAAAAAGAATTTCAGATTAAAAAAAAAAAAACATTTAATATTTTTCCCTGTCTTTTCTTATG
This sequence comes from Lucilia cuprina, assembly GCF_022045245.1. NCBI lineage: Eukaryota > Metazoa > Arthropoda > Insecta > Diptera > Calliphoridae > Lucilia > Lucilia cuprina. The sequence goes on from NC_060954.1 coordinate 41,470,735, forward strand.
TCTCTCCAAATGTGTGTCTGTTGAAAGCAATCCCAAAATAACTTTGGGATCCTAATTTGCCATAATTATGGCAGACATACTTTCGAGAAGTTTTCTAGTTAGAATCAGTGTTATATTTTTTTGTAGGTTGCTATTACAGTTATTATTGTTAGAAGGTAGGTAATGCAGTTTAATTCGCTTCTGTCTAATGCGGCTAATACATAATATGTATGTGGGGTTCTATAGTTGAAACGAAAAGTCGACTTTTCGACTTTTTGCATTTTATGAAAAGTCGATTTTTCGACTTTTGGCATTTTATGAAAAGTCGACTTTTCGACTTTCGATATTTTGCATTTAGTTAAAAGTCGATTTATCGACTTTTAATATTTTATAAATAGTCGACGTTTCGACTTTTTCCGACTTTTCGATTTTTTTGACTTTTTGGCTTTTTCCTACTTTTATTCAACTTTTCGAATGTTTTCTTTCCGACTATTTCGACTTTTTCCGAACAGAGTTAAAAATTTATAAAGTTGCCAGAAGCGTAAATTTATAATGTTGCCATTTTACATTATATTATTATTATTTATTATTATTAATAAAAAAATTTATTTATATTTCTTCTATTTGTTGCAATTTTTTAAATTTTTTTTCGACTTCTTTCGATTTTTCCGACTTCTTCCGACTTTTTTCAACTTTTACCGACTTTTCGACTTTTCTACTCTTTCCGACTTTTCGACTTTTATTTACAAAGTCGACTTTTTTCATAGACGATCGAGTTATCGACTTTTTTGGAACAAAATAGTCGACTTCGACTTCTCGACAAAAAGTCGATTGTTCCATTATTCGAAAGTCGATTTATAGAACCCTAATACATATGTATATTTTTGTGTACGTGTATGACTTTCGAATAATCGAGCAATCGTCTTTTTGTCGACTTTTAACTAAATGAAAAAAATCGAATAATCGACTTTTCGTTTCAACTATAAAACCCTACTGATACTATAGAACCCTTTAAATATCAGATTGAATGAAATGATCAGTAAATATTTCCCTAAAATTGGGCATAATTAAAATTATTATATATTTTAAATTTTTTATAAAAAAAAGTCAAGAGAGAATAAGTTTTATCCAAAATTTTGATTCATTGTCTATAATCTTATACATATCTCAGGAAATTGTGCCATAAGATCTAAGAAGAAATCCTTATTTGCGTATAAAAGTATGAATTTATTTATGCGTTCGGTATCTTCAAATTTAACAGATAATTACAAAGATACTGCGTTAGCTACTACTGTTTTATCATTTATATATAATTAAAAAATTCTAACGTTAACAACTGCTTTATCATTACACACCCTCAACATCTAGAATGTTAATATATGGCTTGATTTTTGTAAATTTGCAACATAAAAGTAAACAATCACAATCCAGAGTGATTAGAAATCTGTAATAAAGGATTTTTTGGTTTTCTATAATATTAAACATTGAACCTTAAATTCATTATACTTATAGGGTTCTGTGTATATCTATATATATATATAAAAATCAATGTGTGTTTGTTTATTTGTTTGTTTCTACCTTATAGGAGGCTAAACTACTGAACCGATCTTCTTGAAATTTTCACCGTGTGTTCCTCTATATCTGGAAAGAACAATAGGCTAATTTTTGTTTTGAAATTTCAAGTGGGCGAGATACCACGCCCATATTAAGAAAATATTAAATCCGTATATTTGAAATAATATAACAGTTGGGCGAGATGCCACGCCCATATTAAAAATATATTAAATTCGTTAATTTTGGAAACTATTACAGTTAGAATCTTAAAAATTTGCACGAGTAACTTTAACATTAATGTCAAAATTTGACAAACTTCCCATGAGAGGAGCGGCACCTCCCATTTAAAAAATACAAAAATTAGTTTATCTAGGAAACTAATTAGACTAAATTCTTCGATTTTTGCACCAAGAACTTTAATATTCATAAAAGAGCGGACTTTCGTCATGGATTTTTTTTATATCTGAGAAGCTATTAGAGCTAAAATCTGCAAATTTTTTCAAAAAAATGAATCAAATACAAAATTTCGTTAACTGGGTAACTAAATAGAAACAGATTCTTCAAATTTTGTAAGACGAACTTTATTATATATCTAATGATTTTGGAAATAAAAGAGCGGACTGTGAATTAAACAGAAAAATTTGTATATCTGAGAAACTATTAGAGCTAGAATCTTTAAATTCTACATGAAGAACTTTGACATTCATATGAACATTTAGAGAATCGGACTTTCAATGGGGTCTTGGCACCTCCTATATGAATTAAATACAAAATATCGTTTATCTGAGAAACTACAAGATGATTTTTTTTCAATTTTTCATCGATTACATTAAAATCTTAATAAACATCCGTAAAATTATACATCTGGAAAACTATTACAGTTAAAATCTTCAAAATTATTGAGTGGGTTTTCGTTGTTGTTGTGGCCTCCGGTAGGTTAGTGGTTAGTGTTCTAGTCTGGTAGACCGGAGGTGGTGGGTTCGATTCCCACCCGTAGCACTGGTTAAGAAGCGCACAACAGGCCCGATAGAGGCCTAGGTATATTTTTTCGGATTTGATGTGTATACATCCTCCTTTCAAACTATCTAACTAACTAATCCGGGGGTTTTGTACTTAGTTCCAAGCCAAGGAATCGGGCTACTTCAATAGGGTTAGTCCATAAATCCATTGGGCTAAGTGAAGTAGCATGGGTTGAATATGTGGAGGGTATCATGGGAACCCTGTCCACAAGCTGGGCATATATTGGAGGCGGTATTGTCTAAAGACATTTTGCTTTTTGGGTAGCGAAGCACACTTTGTGGTACTTTTTCTCTCATTCGCTGAATTTAGAAACATAATATTAAACATTCAAGCTCAAGAGTGAATGGAAATCTGTAGAAAGACATTTTCATTTTTCAACTGATAACTTCTGATATTTCCGTAAATATGAGCCTTGAATCATGATGTGTATTGAACTTTATTTGGTACCTTTTTTTCTTTAACTAGGACCATTAAACGTGTAGCGTCCTATCGTTCATGACATTCATTCATGACAAAAAAAAAGGTCACTCAGAAACCTAATTAAGTTTCTAAATTAGGGTTCTGAGTGGCCTTTTTTGGTACTTTATCGTTTATGTTGAACAAGGAATCGATTGATAAAACATAACAATTGCCCAATTCACAATCGGTGTCGTACGGTTGTATTTGTACTATGTCGTAATTATTTTATTATTAATTTGTTTTTTTATGACATACAACACTACAACGTTACGACATTGATTGTGAATTGACCAAATATATTTATTTATCATTTATTTACACAAAACAAAAGTTTCAGTATGAATTATGTATATGAATCTGTTTTAAAACCATATAAATTTCTAGCAAGTTCATCTCTTATAAAAGTGGATAATGCACATTCATTATAGGATGTCTGAACATCATTATCATTAACACTATCATGGTCTTCTTCATTTTGGCTATTATCTGAAGGTCGCCACTGATTGTTATAGCTAATACAAATATTATGTAATATACAACAAGTTATTACAATTTTCACAGCTTTCTCGGGAGTGTATTGTAAACCGGTGGGCGTATTTAAACAGCTAAAACGAGTTTTCAAAACTTTGACACAATGTTGAATGGTCTTTCTAATATCACGATGTTTTTCATTATATAAATGGTGGTAAGTATCTTGAGGATTTGTATAGGGTGTCATAAGATAGGGCAGTAGATGATAAGAGGAATCACCTATTGTGGATAATGTTAAAGGTTATATGGTACTTATAAGTTATAAAGATAAGTGTGATAATTACCAATTAGCCAAGTATTTATTTTGTTCTGTAAATAATTTGTTCTCAAATAGTTGTCGGCAGAACTCTGTTCCCAAACATAGTTATTTTGATAGGAACCCGGTTGTTTAGCATCTAAATATGTTATAAGCATATTATGATCACAGATCTAAAATATATATTATAACAAATTAAACATTAATTGTTGCATATTTCAGCTCTATGTACTCACCATCATAACATTTAGACTGGTAAAACCTTTATTATTCTTATAAAGATGTCTAATCTCCTTGACAGGCGTTTTAATTCTGACATGTGTATTAGCTACACACCCCACAACACCCGGTATGCTGTATCTATTGTAATAATAGTCTTTTGTTTTGTTTTCATCCTCTTCACTTTGCTGAAATTTTATCCATTTGGAAAATAAATGTTCTTCAAATATGTCAAGCATTTCACATATTATTCTAGAAACTTGAGCTTTAGAGGCCAATTCTGTGGTATCAGTTGACTTTTGGAAACCGGTAGCAATAAATGCTAAAAATGTGGCTAGTTTAATGGGTGTAGGAGTGTGGGTACTTCTATAGGTTGCTTTCATTTTATCTTTTATTTCTTCTAGTAGCACAGAAAATACCTCTTTATTTATGTGAAAACTTCTAATGAAACTAAAGTTATAAACAGTTAAAAAAAAACTCTACAAAAAAGTGGGGAATAATAAACTTACCGTTCTTCTGGTAACTCCATAATATTTGTAGCATCTCGCAGATTTCTAAGATTTAAACGTATATCATTGTTATTGTTCGTGCAACAATCTTCTAGTATCAGTTGTGGAGTGGTTTCCTTCGGTACCCATTGTGGTAACATATTGGCTATTTGATCTCTTATTGAACTAGACTCTAAACACTCTTCATGCCATATTTCAGTTGTCTCCTCTTCATCTTCATCATTTACAATATCATTTTCCAAACTTGTATCACCGGGGAGCCAATCATTCTTATATGCAATACATATATTATGCAGGATACAGCAAGAGTTTACAATTTTTATAGCTTTTTCCGGAGTATATTGTAAACCATTGGTAGTAATGAGGCAACCAAAACGTTTTTTTAAAACTTTTAAACATTTGCTTATAGTATTTCTTATTTGGTTATGTTTTTCGTTAAACAATATTTGACTGGAATCTAGGGGATTTCTATAGGGGGTTAGCAGATATGGTTGAGGTCTATAAGCAGAATCACCTGTTTAATGAAATGCTAACATTGTTATTCAACAGACAAACTTTGAAATGAAATCTCTATCAATATAATTTTCCATAGAAGTACAAATGTTAAAAAAAACTCACCAAGAACCCAAGTATTGCTTTCACCGTCTAAATATTTAGATTTAAAATAACTATCGGCAGAACTTTGACCCCAAACATAGTCCTCTTGATAGCTACCCGGTTGACTAGCATCTACATGTGTTATAACCATATTATGATCACATATCTAATTTCAAAAACAATATTTAAAAACTAAACATAAGTATTAATACGTTTAATACCTACCACCATTACATTTAAACTAGGAACACCTTTAACATTGTTGTAAAGATGTTTTACCTCTTTATCGGGTGTCTTAATACGTATATGTGTGTTCTCAACACATCCCACAACACCCGGTATACCCAAACGATTATAATAATGTTCTTTTGTTAAGCTTTCCTCCTTCTGTGATCGTTCCAATTTGACCCATTTTGATAATAAATAATCATGAAAAACATCCAACATTTCATTTATTATTTTAGACATTTGAGACTTTGACATAGGTGTCTCGTGTTCACCAGACTTTAGACTACCATTGCCAAGAAATGCTAAAAACTTCGCCAATTTAATAGATCTTGGAATGTGTGTACATCGATAGGTAACTTTCATGTTTGGTGTTATTTCATCTAGTAGCATAGCGAATACTTCTTTGTTGATACGAAAAGCGTTAATAAATCTAATTAAAAAAAAGTATTATTTTCTCAATCTTCATCAGATTCTAAATCATACCGTTCTTCCGAAAAGTCCAGGACATTTGAAGCATCTCGTAAGGTTCTTAAATATAAACGTTTATAATCATTCTTCTTATTGTCGCAGGTATTTTCTTGAACTACCAACGAATCTATAGGATTGATATTTGTTTCATTAGGAACAACTATTGGAGGCTGTATATTTTCGACAGTCTCTTCAGCGTCACTTTCACTGGATTCATCATAATTATAATATAATGCTATAGAACCGAACATTTGTTAAAAGAGATTGGAATTTTTAACATAAATATTGTTGATAATGGATTGGTAAATGAATACAATTAAAAATGTTTGTTTACAAATAAATGTTTCTTCTTCTTAATGCTATTCAATCCAACTATTTGATAACATCATAGGCATATGTAAAGTTGGGCTCTATAAATCGACTTTCGAATAATCGAACAATCGACTTTTTGTCGGAAAGTCGAAGTCGACTATTTTGTTCCAAAAAGTCGATAACACGACTATCGTCTATGAAAAAAGTCGAAAAATCGGAAAAAGTCGAATATAGTCGAATGTTGGAAAAAGTCGAAAAGTTGAAAATAGTCGAAAAGTCGGAATAAATCGAAAAAAGTCGAAAAGTCGGAAAAGGCGGGAAAAGTCGAAAAAAGTAGAAAAAAGTCGGAAAAAGTCGGAAAAAGTCGGAAAAAGTCGAAAAAAGTCGAAAAGACGGAAAAAGTCGAAAAGTCGACTATTTATTCAATATTAAAAGTCGAAAAAAGTCGAAAATTCGAATAGTCGGAAAAAAGTCGGAAAAAGTCGAAAATAGTCGAAAAAGTCAAAATGTCGGAAAAAGTCGAAAATAGTCGAAAAAATCGAAAAGTCGGAAAAAGTCAAAAAGTCGACTATTTATAAAATATTAAAAGTTGAAAAATCGACTTTTAATTAAATGAAAAAAGTCGAAAAATCGACTTTTAACTAAATGCAAAAAGTCGAAAGTCGAAAAGCCGACTTTTCATAAAATGCAAAAAGTCGAAAAGTCTACTTTTCGTTTAAACTATAGAACCCTAGTGTAAATATAAGGGGAAACCCTATTCATAGTTTTGAGAAATTTTTTGTAATTATACAACTGACTTAAATATATTTTCTTAAGGATTACAGGGAAGTCGTATGTTTGTGGCCAAGTTTTCCACAGAATTGCATCTCACTTGCACCAATTGAGTGCATTACTCCGTATAACTGTTTCCAAGTTATGCGTTGTTTGCATTGAGGATATGTTAAATTAAACTGGTGGAGACCATAAATAACTTTGGATTTATAATTTGTTCGGGGCTCCAACTTTCTATATGAAGGTATACGTCGATTGGGGGGCTCTCCCAACGTGGGATAACCTAACAATATGAGTTTTTAATACTTGCCAACTTTTTTTTAGATAGCGATAGCATTTTGCTTCGAATATCTTCCAAGAGCTATTAAGGTCGTTTTTTCCACATATTAAATTAAAACTTCATTACTTTTATTATTATGCATAATTTTTATTTGTCATTTTCACGGTATCACCGCCTATTACAGATATTGTTTTCTTTAACTTCTATTTAATTCTAACTTTATTAAACAGTCCTTAATTCTCATTACTTCAAACATAATCACTTTCAACCGTTGTTCACCAATCGTCACGCGGCACTCGATACGTTTCATTATTACTTCTTATAATATCAACACCAGCTCCATAATATGGTATAATATAATGAGAACCATCGGCTGGTCGAACAATTTGTAAAGCAATCAATATAATATCAACCAATTGACCAATAAAGAAACCACCCAATGTACACGCCTTTAGTAAGCCCATGCCGTAGTAACCCAAATAGAAACGATCTAAACCAAACATGCCAGTAAAGACGGAAAGTAATAAAACTGTATCCAAATGATAGCCATTACTAGAAAAAAATGAACAACTTAAAAAAACTGTGTATTCTAAATAAATACTACTACTTACGTCCATTTGCAGGGTAATTCCTTGGTGAAAGTATTATTGTTAGTACCCATACATTCTATGCCATCGGCTGCTATACACCAGACTATAAATTAAAGTTTTATTTATCTATTTGTTTGTCTATTCGATACAAGTTGAAATAAACTTACCTTTGGCCACACCTGTTTGTTGACAACCATAGAATTGTTGCGTTTTGGGATCAATTTGTTTTCTACTAGGATCTGGGCATAAATACTGACCCATCAATAGTGTTGTACAGTCGTGGGCTACACCAGCAACTAGCGTAATTATTAAAAACATTAATAACAATGATTTTATCATTTTTATTGCAGTTTCTTCCTAGTTTTTATATTTTGCAATTGTATAAATGTAAACAAATGATTTGTTGTGTTTTTGTTTTATTTTTACAGCTGTAAAATATAAGGTTGCCAGAACTTTGTGTTTGAAAAAAAATACAGCTTAATGTAGTACTGTGGGTAAAATAAACAAAAAGCGCAATACTTTTATATCGTTACATTTTTTACTCAGCTCTAGTACCCTTATCGATAAAATATACCAAAATAAGTCAAAATATCATATATAAGGTTCTACAGTTGAAACGAAAAGTCGACTTTTCGACTTTTTTCATTTAGTTAAAAGTCGACTTTAGGACCTTTTGCATTTTAAGAAAAGTCGATTTTTCAACTTTTCGACTTTTTTCATTTAAATAAAAGTTGACTTTTAGACTATAAGTATCTTATAAATAGTCGACTTTTCGACTTTTTCAACTTTTCGAATTTATTCGACTTTTTCGACTTTTTTCGACTTTTTCCGACTTTTTTCAACTTTTTGACTATTTTCGACTTTTTTCTACTTCTTTCCGACTATTTTAGAGTTTTTGAGTTTTTTCTACTTATTTAAAATTTTTGACTTGTTTCTACAATTTTCGATTTTTCGACATTTTCCGACTTTTCGACTTCTTTCAATTATTCGACTTTTCGATTTTCTTCGACTTTCTTCGTATTTATTCGATTTTTTTTTTGAATTATCGACTTTTTTCGATTTATCGACTTTCAGAATTTTCGGCTTTTTTCGACTTTTATTCACAAAGTCGACTTTTCGACTTTTTTGGAACAAAATAGTCGACTTCAACTTTTTTCGACAAAATGTCGATTGTTCGATTATTCGAAAGTTGATTTATAGAACCCTAATTCTGACTCCATATAATTTTTGATATACTTAAAAAATGAAATAAACAAAATTTAAACAAGCTGGTAACCTTGTTTACAATATATGTTAATCTATAACAGAGTTGTTGTTAACAGTGTATTTATTGTGAAAGTAATATATAAAGAAAAACAAAGAAAACGAAAAATAAACGCATAAACAATACAATTACTATATAATTTAACTAATTTGCATGATTTTTTTTACAAAAAACTGCTATTTGTTTAAAAAAAATAATAATAAATAAACAAATAAAATTATTTAAAATTTATTTAGATATTTTTTTCTAAACACGAAAATCTAGTTAAAATGTTGAACACATAAACAAAAAGAACTTGTTATCTCTGACAAATACGCTTGGACTTATGGACTTTCTGGAATGATAAAGATATTTGTATTATACACAGGCTTGAAAACGGTAAGTAAAATTAATTAAAAAACACTTTCTTAAACAAGTTTAAAAATAATATTTAAAATTTTAGCACATATTTAGTTAATGTAAACAAACTGCACAAGCAAGTATACCTAAAATGTTACTGAAAATACGTCACGCTTTATTGGAGGTGACGAACCATCCTAATGCCAAACAATCTGCAATTATTATCAACAATGAAGTTATCATTACATCAGGCTGTATATTACAACCCTACATCAGACCCATACTACCATTTGTGGCCGATCATACTAATGAAAATGTCTGCGCCAGCACAAAAATCATACACAAACTGCAACAGTGTAAATTGGTCAATGCTCAGGATGGTCAAAGTGAGGAGGCTCAGCATTTAAACTCGCTTAGTTATCAGGTTACTTTTGATCGCCGTAAGTTACCAGCTGCTGTTACGGAACGAAATGCCAATGTTCCGCATATATTGACCAGATATCGAGCGAAACTTTTATACGTTTTTAGCTCACAAGAAATATCTAGAAATTTGCATAAAATGTTAAATTCCATAAGCTTTAACAATACATCAACTAAAGATCACAATGAAGTGCTATTGACTTCATTTTTAATATTAACTATGCGTCCGGCTAAATCTATTGATTCCCCTGAACGTTTTGAAAAATTTTTAGAACATATAGCACATTATTTGAGATATAAATATCCCATTAGACCTTTGGATGATGTTTTGACCATGTGTACACCTTTTGGTATGGAAAATTTTTATAAAACTATTAGTATTGGCAAGGTTTCCAATGTTATTGGCAAAGATGGTTCCCTATTTGTGTTGTCAAACAATTTGCCTTTGGGATGTGAGGGCTCAGCGGTGTTTAATAATAAATTGTAAGTTTTTAATAAAAAAGGAAGAAACTGAAGTAGAACTGAACTAGAACTGAACTAGAACTGAACTAGAACTGAACTAGAACTGAACTAGAACTGAACTAGAACTGAACTAGAACTGAACTAGAACTGAACTAGAACTGAACTAGAACTGAACTAGAACTGAACTAGAACTGAACTGGAACTGAACTAGAACTGAACTAGAACTGAACTAGAACTGAACTAGAACTGAACTTGAACTGAACTAGAAATGAACTAGAACTAAACTAGAACTGATCTAGAACTGATCTAGAACTGATCTAGAACTGAACTAGAACTGAACTAGAACTGAACTAGAACTGAACTATAACTGAACTAGAACTGAACTAGAACTGAACTAGAACTGAACTAGAACTGAACTAGAACTGAACTAGAACTGAACTAGAACTGAACTAGAACTGAACTTGAACTGAAGTAGAACTGAAATAGAACTAAACTAGAACTGAACTAGAATTAAACTAGAATTGAACTAGATCTGAACTAGAAATGAATTAGAACTTAATTAGAACTGAACTAAAACTAAAATAGAACTAAACTAAAAATAAACTAGAACTTAACTTATTGTATCTTTTAACAATTTTTTTAGGCGTTTAATTGGTCTCATCATTTCCACGGCTTTTCAGCGTAATAACGAAAATCTACAAATGACTATGGCAGCTAATTTTGCACATTTACTAAGAGATTTTATGAATCAATTAGGCATAAAAATCACCACTATTATGCTGCCCAGAGAACCGTCCAATTTTGCCTGTAATTAATGCAACTATGAATTGTTATCAATGGTTTAATCTTATGTCTGTTGTTCTTTTTTATAGGGGAACGTACAATGGTAGTTATAGAAGCTGCTGGTAGCCAGGGAACTGGTACTTTAGTTAAAGTACAGAATAAGAAATTCATATTGACTTGCTCGCATGTAGTCTTTCAGGTAATGTTGTTAGTATTTGTTAATCTCAATCTTGGTACATCTTACCACTTACTACATTTTCCAGGTTAACTCAAAAGTAGCCTGTCGCGGTGTAGACGGCGAATTTGAAGCCGATGTTCTTTGGCGTAATCCTCACTATGATACTGCCTTCGATGTGGCTCTACTCTCAGCACCCACCAACATTCCTGAACGCTATTGCGTACGTTTGGCCCAATCAAAACCGAGCTTGGGTCAAACTGTTTATAATGCTGGCTTTCCTTATTTTGTTAATTTCAATTTAAAATACGATTTCAATCCTTCAATATTTCAAGGTCGCATTATTAAATATACACCAGCTGCTATAATGTCCGATGGCTGTGTACAGGCTGGCCAGAGTGGTGGTCCCATGTTTGACGAACACGGCTGTATAATGGGCATATGTGTGTCAAATATTAAAATGGATAATGTGGTTTATCCGAATATAAATAGTGCAGTACCTATAATATCAATACGTTCCATTTTGGAGGATTATGCTAAAACAAATGGTATACGTTTTTTTCTTTTCAACTTTTTATTTATTTAATTATATTTGTTTGTTTTTATTTTTAGATCTACGTATTTTAAATAATTTAGTAGCTAATCAAGATATTCAGCGTGTTTGGTCGTTGGCTCCTCCTCCCATAATTAGTAAATTATAAAATGCTAATTATCGGGTGTTTTTTTTTTTTGTTATTAACAATAATTATACATGTTTATTATATACATATACAATTCTATTTTACATTTTACATATAAATTATTATATATTTAAGATAAATAAACATTTATACGCACATATATCGGAAATATATACTTTTAATTAACTTAATTCTAATTATTATTTATTAGACTATATCATATACATATTATGTTTGTTGATCGCAAGATTTATTTTTGGGTAAACTAAGCTCACTTCTAATAATTGTTTCCATTGTAGAATATAATAGGACAATATGTAATTCAAAATTTTGGATTTAATTCCCAGAATGAATCAATATCCATTACAATACTATTACAAATCGTATTCTAACCTTATTTATAGAGCAGGACCACACGTCCGTTGTAGTGAATTAGACCAGAATCTCTGGTTGGAATCGAACACACAACATCCAAATCGATAGACTAGCAAACTACCAACAAGCCTACCGACAGACTATATCGTATGTATCGTTCCCACGACAATCGGTTCTTCGCACCGGAACGACTCGGAGTTCAACGAACAACCACAAAGGATTGTCAATCCTGTCACACCGACTTTACATGTGTCGCTGCTACAACAACAGACTATACATTATGGAAATCACTATTATGGACAATAAACATTAGGGATATTTAAGAAAGTACAATTTGGAGAACGAGTTCTCTCTTAAAAATTCTAGGTTTTAATTAGGATGGCTTTGCATTAAGCACTCATATTGCCAGGTTATCACACGTTTGTCCAGAGAAAACCCCACCAAACGACCTATAACTTCATATAGGAAGTTGGAGCATCCGGACTTAATTTCATCAAAAGTATTAATGGTCTCCATTAGTTTAAGTGATCTCCACCAGGTTATATCGTGAATATTTTATGGTCTCCACCAATTAAAAACGTTTGAGTATTCTATGGTCTCCACCAATAAAACATAACCTCACTTGAGTTGATACGAAAGCACGAGGTTAATGTAGACAACATATAACTTTGAACAGTTATATGAAGTAATACACTACACCAATGCGAGCGAGACGCAAAACTGTCGAAAGCCAGACAACAAACACAAGCCTGAACGCGTTTAAGAAATAATCGCGATGACGCGAGAGTTGTTCCCCAACTCAGACCTGAATTACGACTGTAATCACATCATAATCATCTTAATCACATCTAAAAAAGCGATTACATATTCTTCACTTTTTTAAACCAAATATTTCCTTACCAATAAACACCCAGTTAAAACTGAGAAATGAAGTACATCAAAGTTTGGCGAAAAATCGGTGAAATTTACATAAGTGTGTCATTAAGAGAATGTGTTTTATATTTGACATCCAAATATCGGATTTTTACCGCTCTAAAACTCAGATTAGATGTAGTTCAGAGTTGTCAAAAATGAACAAAATCCCTCCAATGAAACGCTGTTTTAGATCTTTTCAAGATCAATTCAAGTTCATTAGTAGTTTCTTTCAGGATCAGTTTATGTTCTGTTTATTTCTATATCAGTTCAAGTCAAGTTTTAGTGCTGTTGAAGTTCACTAACAGTGACATTGAACTTCAACAGCCCTAGAACTGATCTAGAAATGAAACTTTAATAGAAATGAACTAATTCAATGAAGAATTTCAACTGATCCTAAAAAGAACTAAATTGATCTTGAAAAGATCTTAAACTGAACATAAACTAAAACTATTTGTAGAATCGAACTGAAATAGAACTGAACTAGAACTAATGTAGAAGTAGAACTACAGTAGAACGTAACTAGACTAAAGCTGAATTGATCTATAACTAATGTCAATGTCAAAGTTTTAGATCTTTTCAAGATCAATTAATGTTTTGTTCTAGTTCCGTTTGGGTTCAGTTTTTTTTTTTTATTTTTAGATCAGTTTTAGTTTAGGTCAGTTGTATATTAAGTTCTTGTTCCGTTTTGTTTAATTTCTAGATCAGTACCAATAAAGTGGTATTATTTCCTCGTCAAAACGTTATATTTTTATACCCACCATCAATTCTGTATAAATAGTTTTCTGGGACTTCTTAAGATTCTAAAAGAATCTAGCTATGTCCGTCCTTCTGTCTGCTGTTGGCACGATAGCGTTCCCAAAATATTCTTTATTGATCGGAAATATTTGGTATTGGGCAAATCGATTTCTTAAAGCCCCCATCCCCGGTAAATTGTGTAAAAATTTTCAAACATTCGCAAATTCGTTGGTTATGAAAAAAAAGTCACTAAAGAAATTACTATAACGCTTATTATCGGCTGAAAAATAACAACATAATGACGAAATTCGCCATACATTTTATGTAGATCGGTTCATAATTGCCTCTACCCCCCAAAATAACGTCCCCTTTAGAGAATGACTATAACAGGTTGGATGTAACTGGATGTTCTTCCTTGGGGAAAAAAACTTCTGGTTGATACAGCTGTTGTTGAGTTAACCATCTTTGGCCGATAAGGAATTAGGTCATTCCAGAGCGTTGATTCAATTGAATTGAATGACTATAATACTAATTACTGGCTTAAAAATAAGAGTATAGCGAAGAAATTTGACATAAGAGTCAAAAACTTTCCAACAAATTTTATCTGGATTGGTCTATAATTGACCCTACCCCCCATTTAAGCTCCCCTTTACAAACCTACTTTAACGTCCATTACTGGGTATAGCGATGAAATTAGAAAAATCTCTTCACCAATTTAATGTGGATCGGCCTTTTATTGACCCTACCCCCATATAAAGATCGGTATATAATTTGATTTCGATTTAATCCGTTATTTTTACATTATTGTTTATTGAAATTATTGTTTTATTTACATGATTTTAAATTTTTACATACATTTCAAATGAAATTTTCCAAAAATAAATAAGTTTATGCCAAAACGCACAGGTAATTTTTTATATACTAAAAACCAAATATATGTCTGTAGCATAGAATGTAATACATATATTTTGTTCATAAATTGAATATCTTTTAATCGGAACTGCACGTTTTAATATAGTTTCTTAAACGCTGAAAATACCTATAGAATATTGAAGTTAATATTTTTCTCGTAAAACATTGAGAATTAATTTTTATCAATACAATCATTAACATGACTTGTTAAAATATGCAATGTCCTAAAAGCTTTATTACAAATGGGACACAGATGCATTGCGACTGGAGGTGCAGTAGTTGGTGCAGCAGGAACGGATGACGGCGAAGGTAAAGTCTAAAAGAGAAAAAGGAAATTTATATTGAAGTTAAATTTCAAACATGTAGAAAACCAATAACTGACATGGCTTACTCTAATGGGTCTTTGGGGGTTATTGATATAGGATTCAGCCGAAGCTACTGCCGCAGACATAAGCATAGCATCTCCTGCACCGACTGTAGATAATCTCTTCTGATAGTTTTCCGCTATTTTTTGATGTTCTTCAATTAGTTCTTGATTTTTTCTTTGTAAATTTCGTAAATCCTGCAGAATTTGTTGTTTTTCCTGTACAGCTGTCTGGCGACATTCCTGTTCCATTTCGAAATCCTTGCGATGCACCTCGTTTTGATGTTCCAACAGTGTTATGCGTTCACTTTGTTCCTCATTCGTTGCGCGTAATTCTCCCAGGGATTGCTCTAATTTTTCAATTTCCTGTTGCTTTTCTATATCGAGTACATGCAGCTGGGCTATTTCATTACGATGTTTTTTAATTAATTCTTCAGCTGCTGTTAGATTGACTTTTAGGCAATTTATTTCGTCTATATATTGTTTCTGGACATCTTTAAGATCTAAGTTCGAAGCCAGCATTTCGGATAATTGTCTTTCAAGTTGTTTCATTTTAAGTTCATGTTCCTGTCGTGTTATGAACAACTGTTGAAATTGTTCATTGTTTTTCGTTTCGCTTTGATTTTGTGCCACAAATTCAAAGGAGGCCTAATTAAAATATTAAATTGTTTATAATTAGTAAATCAATGTTTATAACTGAATATGTACTTACTAGTTGTTGTTCTTCTAATTTAATAATTTGGGCTCTCATATTTTCGACTAATGCATTCTTTTCGGATATTTCCTGTATAGTTTCTTCGCGATCCTTTTTGCGTGCAATTTCTAAGGCTTCGATTTGTCCCTTAAAATTGTGTTCCAATTCTTGATTATGTTTTCGTAACTTTAAAAAATTAAAGAATAAAAATCGTTTTTGGTTAAATATAGATATCTAGGATTATTATAATAAAAAAACAATAATTTTTGAGAAGATAAAACAATTTATCATACTCCTTTTCTTAACAGGCGAACAGTTTCAACATGGAAACTATAATAAAGTCATAAATAGTGAAGTGTGCAGTTCCTGCTTAATGCTTTTAAACAAAACGTATTGCTTTACATTGGTCGTATATTAATTTAAATGATCTTGACTATAGTTTAGTCTATAGTCTGGACTATAGTTTAGTCTATAGTCTGGACTATAGTTTAGTCTATAGTCTGGACTATAGTTTAGTCTATAGTCTGGACCATAGTTTAGTCTATAGTCTGGACTACAGTTTAGTCTATAGTTTGGACTATAGTTTAGTCTATAGTCTCTATTATAGTTCAGTCTTAACTGTGATTTAGTATATAGTCAATACTATATTTTAGTCTATAGTCTGGACTATAGTTTAGACTATAGTCTGGACTATAGTTTAGACTATAGTCTGGACTATAGATTAGTCTATAGTCTGGGCTATAGTTTAGACTATAGTCTGGACTATAGATTAGTCTATAGTCTGGATTATAGATTAGTCTATAGTCTGGACTATAGTTTAGACTATAGTTTGGACTATAGATTAGTCTATAGTCTGGACTATAGTTTAGTCTATAGTCTCTACTATAGTTCAGTCTTAACTGTGATTTAGTATATAGTCAATACTATATTTTAGTCTATAGTCTGGACTATAGTTTAGACTATAGTCTGGACTATAGTTTAGTCTATAGTCTGGACTATAGTTTAGTCTATAGTCTGGACTATAGATTAGTCTATAGTCTGGACTATAGATTAGTCTATAGTCTGGACTATAGTTTAGGCTATAGTCTGGACTATAGATTAGTCTATAGTCTCGACTATAGTTTAGTCTATAGTCTCGACTATAGTTTAGTCTATAGTCTCGACTATAGTTTAGTCTATAGTCTCGACTATAGTTTAGTCTATAGTCTGGACTATAATTTAGTCTATAGTCTGGACTATAGTTTAGTCTAAAGTCTGGACTATAGTTTAGTCTATAGTCTGGACTATAGTTTAGTCTATAGTCTGGAATCTAGTTTAGTCTGGACTGTAGTTTAGTCTATAGTCTCGACTATAGTTCAGTCTTAACCGTGATTTAGTCTATAGTCTAAACTATATTTCAGTCTATAGTCTGCAGTGTAGTTTAGTCTATAGTCTATAGATTATAGTTCATATATTTTAGGCTATAATTTGGACTATAGTTCAGACTATAGTCTGAACTGGCATGTTGCCCTATCTCACGGTGGTACTTTTTCAACCACTGGGTGAGTAAAAAGTAAACAACTCGCTACTCCCTTTTTGTGTTTCTTACACGTAGGTTGCAATTTTTGTACATGGATATACCGATCCATGTACAAGCACTCTGCTTTAGTACTCGAGCTATCTAATCTCTTTCCATAGTAGTCACATTGGAGACAGACAGGTGTCATAAGCAAGCTCAATCAAGTAGTAACAAAGACCCACTGTGATAAGTTGAGCATACGCTGTATCATGTAGGAAAATCGCTAAATAGATCAAAGAGAGGGCAGTGACGACCTTGCACCACGTCCATCTTTCCCTTCATTAAACATTCTAACACATGACTCGGCAAACTCCATCCATCAAATCCATCAGTTACTCCATTTTCTCTATAGAATGCAAGTAGAAATCAGAAAACTCCACATCGTATACCCAATCCTTCCATTATTAGCCCAAATCTAACATTTTATTAATCTACAGTCATGCTCTGTAATTCGTACCACTCCAGCATCTAGAACGATAACAGAAATGTATCATGAAAATAATATTCTCCGTTATCTTGAGTCTTTTAACCAAGCAACCCTTTTCCCGCAAATTCGGGTTTTAACCATAGCTACTACATGGATCCCGAAGAAAAATCAACCAACTGACAAGCCAGGACATAGTCCTGCGGACAACTGGTCAAACGTAGTACCAGATTATGTGGTGCTCTGGTACATCTTTTCATTTTATGCAAGGACTAGACCAGGCAGTAAATTGGCAACATCAATTTATAATGCCCGGGCGGGCAATAGGCAAGACAATAGAAAAGTCTCTTAGAAATTTTCTAACATAAATGCAATACGTTTTGCCCAAAAGCATTAAGCAGAAACCACACACTTCAAAAGCTATGATAATATTATACAATTACCATATCAATTTCTTTATGACACTTGTCCACTTCTTCTTCCATTGTCTTCATTTTTTCCTTCCATTGTAGTGAACTATTATAGAATTGTTTCATTGTCATATTGGCTTTTTTAATTGTATCTTAAAAAAAATTAGAAATAAAAAGTTGTTTTTAACATAATTAGCAAATAAAGAAAAACAAATATTATTTGAAACTTACTTTTCAATACCGTATATTCGCTAACCATATTCTGTAATTTAACAACATCTTCTGCACATGCCTCCATTGAGATACTGGGAAACTGTGAGTAGACACTGGTCTGTAATAGAATTTGTACATTTGTATTTATTTTAAAATAAATAGTTCAAAAGAATTCTTGTTTAATAATCTATATATATAAAAGAGTAGCGTTACTGACTGACTGATTCATCATCGCGCAGCCCAAACGGCTGAACCTAGAATCATGAAATTTTGACAGTAGATGTGTTTTTGGTTATGTAGATCCACTAAGGAGGGATTTTTGGAAATTTGTACATTAAAAAGTTAAAAAGGGGAAAAACGGGTAAAACTGGTTTTCTTAATTATCTTACACAATATTAGTAATAAAAGAAAAATTTTAAATGCATCTGTATCTACTCTTAAAATGAGCAGATGGGTGTCTGGCACTTTTTTTTAAATTCGTACTTTATAGGGGTAAAAATTTGTGACACAAGGTGATTTTGGTACCTTTTTTGGCCCTTTATAACTTTTGAACTAATTAACATAATAAAACTTTTCTAAATATTTTGCATACATCTCTCAAAATTATGAGACACCTGTTTCGTACTTTTTTAAAATTCAGTCTTTTTTGGGTGTAAAAGGAACAAAACTGTATTTATGGTACTTTCTTTAGCACATTAAGAAAACTTTTTCGGTTTATTGAATTATTCATATTAAATTACGGAATAACTCTGTAATAATATTATTGCAATAAAATTTTTGCTATTTCACTGGGTAAAAAAGTACCAAAAAGGGATAAAACGGGAAATTTTATTTTATTCAAACTCATTGAGCCAATTTTTATAAAATTTCAAAAAGTAGTTTATTTACTCACACAAAATAAGCTATTGGTATATTATTTTGCAATTCGAGAACTAAGGCCTATATAGGACCAAATTCGAGTAAATTGTTTGGTACCTTTTTTAAAGCACAATTTTTCTGGAATAAATGAAAGCAGTTTTGAATCGTTTGAGTTTTATCTGTGATATATATGTAGATTTAAATACGGAACATTTTCTAAACTTAATTCTCGAAAAAATATACTTCTAAGCGAAAAGGGGAAACATTGTACTCTTTTTATTAGTACTTTCCACTTAGGTAAACTTTATTTCACTTTTGGTACTTTTTCTTCCTTCAAATGATACTCTATGTATGTTCTTTAATATGAAAACACATGATTATTAAACATACATGGTCTTCATTGAATACGATCCTTTAAGAGACATCTTTTTAGTACTTTTTATCTCATAAATTGTACTTTTTTAATTTTATAAAATATTCAACCTAGGAACATTATTTTAACATACATGGTCTTGACATAATAATATTCTGGAAGTGGGAACTATTTGGTACTTTTTTATTATTCAAATGGATTCTGTATAATGGTAAACCGGAACACACGGCCCTTATTAAATGAGAATTTATTGAAAGAGATCTATTTACTTTTTCGTTTTTCCGATGGTACTTTTTAATATTTATACGATATCGAACATAGTTAGGGTAGCGAAGCACCCAGGGTATGCTAGTTTTCTATAAAAGTAAACAAAATTGTGTACGTATTTAAAGTTAGGGTAGCGAAGCACCCAGGGTATGCTAGTAGTTTTTATTAGCCTTGTTCTAGATGTGTTAGTTTTACTCGAAATCATTGGCCTATTGAAAATAAAGTAAAGGCATTAGTTTCTTTGTTTTTTAGTTAATTCTAATATTAATATTAGTAGTGGAATAGTCTTTGTTTTGTAATGCAATTGAATTTAAAAAGCGTTACTGATCTAAAACATTATCAGTTTTTCTATTTACATATGTATTTATATACCTATATTTCGTAAAAAAATAAACACAAAACGTTGTATGAATTGGGGACTTTCCTCATATTACAAAACAAAATAAAACAATCGGCATTTACATGATTAAATAGAAAACGCTATAGAAGAACTGATCTAATTTTCTTCAGACGTCTTGTCACCTAGTTTACGAAAAAGGTGCAAAATGGAAATAAAACTAACATTTAAACAGATGTTTGTGTATTTAGGGGGGATTAAAAAAGGGGGACAACAATATTAAAAAATGATAATAATAGTAGTCTGCTTCAATATTATACACAAATTACCTTTAAAACATCTGCATTGACTTCTCCCATAAGAAAACTTGAAGCCAAATTATTGCCAATCGATGTTGGAGGTGTTGTCTTGCTAGAGTTAGAAGAAGATTTCCCATTTTCATCTATACTTTTATAATTTGTGTCTGTTGTATTGGTTATTATCTGTTTGATATTTTTATCTGTCTTCTGTTCCTTTTCGAAAGGTGACTTTAGAGCACAATCTTCTAAACTTATTGGCATCATATGTTCTTCTACTTGAACCTGTGGTTGTCTGCTCCATAATTTGCTGCCAGCAATTACTTCTGCTGATAGGGATTCCTGTTGACTAATGTTTAATTTTTGCATTTTATTTACTGATTCAGCCATTTCTGGTTGAATGTCATGTGGTTTTGGAGTCATATTTTCCATTCCTGTCTTTGGATCAGTTATAATACTCTTTAAACTACTATGTGAAACTTCCTTTATAAGACTTTTCTCTTTAGAAATAGCCATTTGAGGCTGTGAGAGATTTTCTTCATGTGTTTGTGTTGCCATTTCCTGAGCATTATGTAAATCACTAATTTGACTTCTTTTTAGAGATGTAAAACGGCTGCCCGGAGTATCTGATTCTAATGATGTTAACGGGTTCTTCTTGGTTTCTATACCATCGATTTCCAATGAGGACATGGGCGAGGAGCCCAATATAACAAATGATTCTTCATCGGACATTGTTCACAAATGTGTAATAACAAAAAAAAGACTTGTGAAAAGTCTGATCAAAACAACGTAACTAAAGTGAATAAAAATGAACGTTTACTTGTCTGCAAATTATTCTTTCTTCAAATGTTGTTGATTTTCGGGGAATTCCCTCTTTTGCTTGTGTACACAATTAATAATCTTGTATTTTTACTTTTATTTTTTTATTTCGTCACCGAAGCAAATACAATATTTCAGCAAAAAATTGATGAATCAATATTTTCTTTTTAATTGATACTTTTTTTTGTGTTGCACAAATTTAATTTTCTTTTATTATGATTACTGGTTTGTTGATAGTTAATGTAGTTTTATTTTAATTGTACACTCATAGTGTTCTTATCATATTATCATATATTCAAAAATAATATAATCTTTAAGAATTATATTTGCGTATTTAATATTAACAATTAGTTTTCCCTACCACTTAAAACGTTCGTTTTTTTAAGAATAATAGAAAACTGAACAAAACAAAACGTGAAAAATATTCATGGCCGCAGGGTTGCCAATATCGTGACAAATGAAGAAGTTACCATATTTTTATAATGTTTCAGTAATATGTAGGGTTTTTCAATTCGACTTTCAAATAATCATAGAAGCGGTTTTTTGTCGGAGAGGGTTAAAGTCAAGATGAAACAAGTATGAATGTATAGTCGAACATAGCCGACCATATGATACCCCACACTAATTAACTAATTAATTAATTAATTAACTAACTAACTAACTAACTAACTAACTAACTAACTAACTAACTAACTTACTAACTAACTAACTAACTAACTAACTAACTAACTAACTAACTAACTAGCTAACTAACGAACTAACGAACTAAATAGCTAACTAACTAACTAACTAACTAACTAACTAACTAACTAACTAACTAACTAACTAACTAACTAACTAACTAACTAACTAACTAACTAACTAACTAACTAACTAACTAACTAACTGACTAACTAACTAACTAACTAACTAACTAACTAACTAACTAACTAACTAACTAACTAACTAACTAACTGACTAACTAACTAACTAACTAACTAACTAACTAACTAATTAACTATTTAACTAACTAACTAACTAACTAACTTACTAACTAACTAACTAACTAACTAACTAACTAACTAACTAACTAACTAACTAACTAACTAACTGAATAACTAACTAACTAACTTATTAACTAACTAACTAACTAATTAATTAATTAACTAACTATCTAACTAACTAACTAACTAACTAACTAACTAACTAACTAACTAACTAACTAACTAACTAACTAACTAACTAACTAACTAACTAACTAACTAACTAACTAACTAACTAACTAACTAACTAACTAACTAACTAACTAACTAACTAACTAACTAACTAACTAACTAACTAACTAATTAATCATTTAACTAACTATCTAACTAACTAACTAACTAACTAACTAGCTTACTAACTAGCTTACTAACTAACTAACTAACTTACTAACTTACTAACTTACTAACTAACTAACTAACTAACTAACTAACTAACTAACTAACTAACTAACTAACTAACTAACTAACTAACTAACTAACTAATTAACTACTTAAACTAGGTTTAACTTGCTGTTAGATTATACTCAGAATAAATTTAGGCGAACTTTAAATGATGGTTGTGTTTTACAGTTATGGATCAAGGATCAGTTAACTTTATGAGTATTGCAAACTTTTCAGTCAAAAACGTAAATAATAAACAGCTGTTTTTTGCAAATATCACTTTTGTAAAATGTAAAATTTTAGATAAAATATATATAAACATTTAAGACAATAATAATATCGATATAAGAAATCGGAAAATTACTGTTTGCTTTTTATACCCTTCACCTTCGTGAGAAGGGTTTATATAAGTTTGTCATTCCGTTTGTAATTTCTATAATATAATTTTCCGACCCTATAAAGTATATATATTCTGGATCCTTATAGATAGCGGAGTCGATTAAGCCATGTCCATCTGTCTGTCTGTTGAAATCAGTTTTTAGAGGTCGGCGAGATCCGAATCTTCAATAATTCACTTAGACATGCTTTCGAGAAGATCGATATTTAAAATCAGCAAAATCGGTCTATAAATAACGGAGATATGAGCAAAAATCCGAGACAACCTCTGAAAATTTCATCAAAAAAAGGCATATTTTTTCATGCTTTGTTAAAAAAGCAACAACAACACTGTGAATTGGATAAAGATGTACATGTGCGTGTGGAGATGTATTTGGTTTTATTCAGCTGTGTATTTTTTTGTATGTTTGCATGCTATTCTGTTCTCACGAAGGTAAGTGGGTATAACAAGAACAAGGAGATAAAGCAGTAATATGTTGGTAAAACAGCTGATATTTGTTTGAGGGTGGTAATACAGCGGTAATACATTACAATGGTTAATATTTCTTTCTGCTACAGTTTATATTTGTTTGTGTGTATGTATGTTATGTGTGACATGTGTGCAGAGATACAAAATAAATACTGTTTTTTTAACTTACTTGGTGAAGGGTATATAAGATTCGGCACAGACGAATATAGAATTATTACTTGTTTAAGTTTTTATTAAGTTTTTCTTCTTCCGAATTCATTATTTTATTGTTGATTGTGCGTTCCTGCTTATAATTTAGGTTTAATTATCCAATTACAGATAATAAGTAACTTTACTGATTACAGAAAAACACAAAACATATATTAAACCAGGTTTAACCAAAGATTGAAGATGATCTTTATCAGAAAAAACCCCGCCCTAAATGTAATTAACGACGACTAGGTTCAACTAATAAAAATTTGCTATTTACTTAATTCCATCATTAATAAATAAATTAGTTGTTTTTATTTTTTATGTTTTTAGTTTATAAACTATTTATCTTTTTTTTTGTTGTTTAAAATAAATAATAAAATCTTGTACTAAATATCTTAATTCTAAAAGATTATAAAATTAAAGATTATTAACCACCTCTCCTGGCATACGAAGCACGATAACGAAATACTGGTCTAAAAACATTCACCTCAGCCAATTCCATATCATAATCCTTATCGGCAAATTCATTAGGATTTTCCTGTAATACATTACCAGCCAAAGAAGTTAAATCTCTTTTGTATAAATGCCTTATCAAGGGCGAATTTGTATAAAATACAATTGAATTATTCGAGTCAAAATCTAAAGGAGCTGTGGATGTCAGAGTCACTGTTGTAAGCAGGATAACCAAGAGAATTTTACAAAATGTAGTCATACTGTGGAAGAGAGGACAAATTTTGTACAAAGACATAGGGTGGGATAGATGCTATATTTTAAACTTACCTTAAATTATTGCTAATTATTAATTTTATTAATATTTTTAATTTATACAACTTGTGTTTATATTTAACAGATTTTTTTTTGGCGAACTTTTTACTTCACCTCAGTTGTACTGAAAACCAATCAACTTTCTATTGTTAAATCACTTAGTAAAATGCTCGATATTTGTAAATTTCGTTTAGCTTTTATATGTTAAATACAAAATAATAACCAAGCTGATTTTAACAATAACAAAAAATAAATAATTCTACGAGTAACACCTTTTTTCTGTTATTGACTATTGTAAGCAGTTGCTGTTTTAGGAATACGCACTTTTTGTCATGCATCTATTAAATGTTCTAATTAATAATGCACTACTAGGTGTTAGTAAAATTGAGAAAACGAATGTACATACATTCACATGTATGACATACATATGCACATATGTATGTAGCTAAGTTGTTATACCATACTCTACTGTAGTTGGAAGGACCGTATGGAAAATGTTTCTTACTAAAAACAAATTTATAGTCTAGTTTTCTCCATAGTATAGACTTTTGTCTAATTAATGGCCTAGTCTATAGTCTAGTCTATAGTCTAGTCTATAGTCTAGTCTATAGTCTAGTCTATAGTCTAGTCTATAGTCTAGTCTATTGTCTAGTCTATAGTCTAGTCTATAGTCTAGTCTATAGTCTAGTCTATAGTCTAGTCTATAGTCTAGTCTATAGTCTAGTCTATAGTCTAGTCTATAGTCTAGTCTATAGTCTAGTCTATAGTGTAGTCTATAGTCTAGTCTATAGTCTAGTCTATTCTATAGTCTATTTTTTATTTTATTTCACAAACTTTGCCCCCTTATCTTTGGTGTGCCATTTATTACTAATTATTCAAAGCATTCTCCTAGTCCAAATCAAATAAATCAAATTTTTAATGAAAGTAAATCATCATGTGCAAAAATAAAAAAGTGTGGCTACGTTTAATTGTTTGTGTAAATATTTTTTGTTTTAACGACTTTTTTCTCAGGTGAACAATTCAAATTTTCTTTTTAAATATTTACTTTAAATTATTAACACACATGATGAAGTAAATCTCAAAACTGTTCGACTAACGTAAATGGAATGAATGAAGTCTTGATTTAAAAATAGTTTTGTAGAAAAACAAAGATTTATTCCTCACGATCTGTGCGTCATTACTGAATCATTTACGTGAGCAAATGCACAAAGTTTAAGTATCATAACAATTAAGAAATATTTTTAAAATTTTTCACTTATAATCGGTATTTAAGGAGATGTAAGAGGATGAGTTCAGTAGTAATGCAAAAATTAAAAAAAAAAAACATTTTTTAATAAATTAAAAATCAGATATGTATGTAATTGCATTTAATTAAACAGTGAAAGAAATATTGAAAAGAAAAAAACTTTGTAATTTTATCCAAAAGTGCAAACAACAACAAAATTAATTAACTGTAGAGTTTAATTAAAATTTCTTCTTTTAATAGACTTTTGGCAATTTTGAAACAAGAAAAGTTTTTATTGTTGATATTGCTTTTACAGGCAAAGAAAAGGATGCAAAAAAATCAGGAAATGATGAAAAGAAATATAACAAAAGCCCTAAATAAAACAAATTTGTTAAAATAAAGTTATTATGATGTTGTTTTCTAAAGATTATCTTATGGGGCTTGGATCTAACATGAAGCGATAATAATGAATTTAATATATAGACTGCTCACCGTCTAATATATAGTCTACAAATCTGTACTTAATACTGGTCTATAGTCAACACTATATACAAGTCCATAGCCAAGGCTATATACTGGTCTATAGACTAACATACAGTCAAGACTATAGACTAATGTGGAGACTATAGACTAATATATAGTAAATTCATAGTCATGGCTAACCCATTATCAAGACTATAGACTAGACTAATCCATAATCAAGACTATACACTAAAATAATCTATAGTTAAGACTACAGACTTGTTAATAGACAGTATAGGGGTCTATTGACGTTTCTGTAGACTAATTTACAGTCAAGACTATAGGCTAAAATATTGTCAATACCATACAATAGTCCATAGTCAAGACTATAAACTAATCAATAGTCAAGACTATAAACTAATCAACAGTCAAGACTATAGCCTAATCTATAGTCAAGATTATAAACTAGTCTACTATATAGTCAAGACTATAGACTTGACTATATAGCCTACATATTAATCTACAGTCTAGACTTTAGACTGGTCTATAAACAAATCTATAGTCAAGGCTATACACTAATATACAGTCAATACTATAGACTAGCCTATAGTCTTGACTATAGGCTAATCTATAGTAAATACCGTAGACTAATCCACGGTCAAAACTATAGACTAATTCATAGTTAAGTCTAATCTATAATCAAGACTATAGACTAATCTAATCTATAATCAAGACTATAGACTAAACTAATCTATAGTCAAGACTACAGACTGGTTAATAGACTAATCTATAGTCAAGACAATAGAGGGGTCTTTAGACTAATCTCTAGGGGTCTTTAGACGTTACAGTAGACTACTCTATAGTCAATCTATAGTCAATACCATACAATAATCCATAGTCAAGGCTCTAGACTAATCAATAGTTAAGACTATAGCCTAGATAAATATATAATCAAGACTATAGACCAATCTATAGTCAAGATTATAGATTGGTCTACTATACTAAACTATATATTTGACTAATCTATAGTCAAGAATATAGACTGGTCTATAGACTACAATGTAGTCAAGACTATTTACAATAGTCTTTTTTATACCCTTCACCTTCGTGAGAAGGTATATATAAGTTTGTCATTCCATTTGTAATTTCTATAATATAATTTTCCTACCCTATAAAGTATATATATTCTGGATCCTTATAGATAGCGGAGTCGATTAAGCCATGTCCGTCTGTCTGTCTGTCCGTCTGTCTGTCTGTTGAGTTTTAAGAGGTCCCCAGATATCGGCGAGATCCGAATCTTCAATAATTTAGTTAGAAATGATTTCGAGAAGATCGCTATTTAAAATCAGCAAAATCGGTCTAAAAATAACGGAGATATGAGCAAAAATCCGAGACAACTTCTGAAAAATACATAAAAAAGCCACATTTTTTCATGCTTTGTTAAAAAAGCAACAACAACACTGTGAATTGGATAAAGATGTACATGTGCGTGTGGAGATGTATTTGGTTTTATTCAGCTGTGTATTTTTTGGTATGTTTGGATGCTGTTCTGTTCTCACGAAGGTAAGTGGGTATAACAAGAATAAGGAGATAAAGTAGTAATATGTTGGTAATACAGCTGATATTTGTTTGAGGGTGGTAATACAGTTTGACGGTGGTATTACAGTACAACGGTTAATATTTCTTTCTGCTACAGTTTATATTTGTGTGTATGTTATGTGTGACATGTGTGCAGAGATACAAAATAAATAAAAACTGTTTTTTTTAACATACTTGGTGAAGGGTATATAAGATTCGGCACAGCCAAATATAGAAATATTAATTGTTCTTACTATGTAAATACTTACTGTTATTCTCAACTTTACCCAGCAGTTTGACAAAGAGTCAATGCCTCTGAAAAAGACAGTGATTTCCGTTTACGTTTAACGCCCTGTTGGGCTCTATTTCTTCTTACGCCACGGATGTGGTCTTTTTAAACACGGGGTAAAGAAAATCGTCATATTAGTATACCCTTCGTAAACTAGAGAGTGGATACTTGAAAAGCAAACTAAAGCTTTTTTCTGTCTCTTCGTAGTCTATGAGGTGATGATTGACTTCTTTGTAGGACAAGCACATGTTAAAATAGGGTTAATTCTAAATGATAGGTTAAATAGGTAGTTCGTGACTGTCTGGCTGCTGTGTATCTGACTTTTTTTTGGACTACAAACATATACAAACATATATATATTTTTTTAATAATTTATTTTATCATTTTTCTTTTTGTTACAATTTTCTTTTATTTTAATTACAAATGAGCTTTTAGTTTTATATGTATATAAACTATAAAGAAAAAAATACAATTTTAAATTATAAATATGTATAATTAAAAATTATTATGAACATTTATATTGTTAAAGATAAATATAACATAAAATTTATTAAAAAAAGTTAAACATTGAAATTATTGAGAGGAAGACTATGAAAAACAAATAAAATAAATTTGTAGAATTTAAATTTTTAAAATTGTTTAATGGAAGCAATATTTATAATAGATTTAATTTAACTAAATATTTTTTTTATTTAATTGGATTTTTTTTAATTTGAATTTTTATTTTGTTATTTTTTTCTTAAGAATGTAGAAACCATGTTATAAGGTTTACAGTTGGTAACAAAAATAAAAGAGTTATGAAATTTATTGAAATAAAATTGGTGGTTTTACGAATTGGACAACAGGGTTGTATACGTAGTACAACCTCAGCCAACATTGACTGAATAAGAAAAGTTTTGTCTTCAATCTATGATGAATTTAAACGCTCATTAATTGCATTCACTGTTAAGTTAAATTTTCTCTTTATTCCTTTTTGTCACTGACTGTAAGTATAAATGTTTATTTATTTAATAAAAATATAATATTTTAACTAATTTTTATTTATTTGTTTTATTTAAAGATGAG
Source organism: Lucilia cuprina (assembly GCF_022045245.1). Classification (NCBI taxonomy): domain Eukaryota; kingdom Metazoa; phylum Arthropoda; class Insecta; order Diptera; family Calliphoridae; genus Lucilia; species Lucilia cuprina. Next base: position 41,500,025 of record NC_060954.1, read on the forward strand.
TAGAAATTTCTAATATTTGTTTTTTTTTTATTATTTTCTGTTAAATTTACATATAAGTTTTTATTCTAATACATAAATACTTTATTTAATTTGTTGTTATTGTTGTAATTATATTAATTGTTAAATTTATTATTTAATTACTAAGATTTTATCATAAAAACTACAGAAAAAATTGTATTTTCATAAAATTTTGGTTCCATATTGTTGCACAGTTTTATCATTGATTCTTTTTTTCTAAGGCAGCAGAATAATTGATTTAAGAAGAGCTTTAAGCTTTATAGTAAAAGCTTTATTGTTGAAAGTTTTTAAATAAAAGCTAAACATTTGAAAAGTTAATGATCATTAAGGATCATTGATTTTAAGCTTTTTTGTAAAAAAAACTTTTTTGATAGATTTACTCTAAAACTCTCAAAAGTTAAAAGCTTTTAAATTTATAATCATTATGTTGACTGATATAAGAGGTTTATTGAGACTGTTCGAAAAGGCTTTTAAGCTATTGTGTAAAAACGCTTATATTGTCCAAAAAAATAGTTAAAATCTAAAAGCTTTGAAATTTCTGTTTAGCTTTATCAAACATTTTTAAAAGCTTTACTCCAAAGCTTTTTTAGCTTTAAAGCTAAAAACGCTTATATTGTCCAAGAAAAGTAGTTACAATCTGAAATTTCTGTTTAGCTTAATCGAACATTTTTAAAAGCTTTACTCCAAAAATATTTTTAAAATACTAATATAGTTTTACAAAAGGTAGTTAAAAAGCTAAAAGCTTTAGCATTTATAAACATAACAATCAATTATTTCAAAAGCTAAAAACTTTAACATTTTAATCGCATAAGCTGAAAAGCTTTTAAACATTTTTCATATGTTGCTATAAAATATCAAGTTTTGAATATTTTCAAAAACTTTTAAAGATTTATCAGTTAAAAGCTAAAAAAATGATGAATTCTTTTAGGAGATTTTGTGTATTCTCAGAGCTTTAAAAGCTTTTCATTATATCTTTTATAGTTAACTTTAAAAAAACTGCATTATGTCAGTAAATTTGTAAATCTTTTAAAAATTTTAACAAAAGTTTTTGGGGATGTTTAAATTTAAAACTTAATTTAATCTTTAAATTGAAATCGAAATAAAACGAATAAAAAGCTTAATGAATTTAAACTGTAAATAGAGCTTTTATATATATATATATATATATATTATTTTAGTCACTGCTGTGGGAAATTTTCCAGGGGAAAAAATATCCTAAGAGAAGTGTAAAAGTTAAACTTTGTAAAACAGCTTTAAAGCTAATAAACATTTAAAGGCACTTTAGAACAATTTTAAACAAATAAAATTGTAAAAGAGCTTTTAATTTTTAAATTAAAGGAATTAATTTCAATTTAAAAGAATTATTTGAAAATTAAAGTTTTTATAAAAGCTTAATGACAATTCACAGTAATTGAAGTTTATTAATCAAAAGCTTTTTAAGCTTTAGCGTCAAATTTAAATAAATCTTAAAAAAGCTCTTTTAGAAAAAAAGTTTAAAAGCTTTTGAATTTTAAAAAAATGTGAAATTTTAAAATATAATTTAAAAAGCTTAAGCGATAAAGCTTTTCTTTTAACAATTATATTGCCACCTTAAAAATCTTTATAATTTTTTTTATATGTATAACTTTTACTTTTATTAAAAGCAGTAACGTTTAAATTTAATTATTTTTTGTTGTTGTTGTTGTTGCTTGTAGATTTTTTAATTAAATTTGATTTAATTTTGATTATCAGGCTTTAAAATTTTTTTTCTAGTTTATTTTAAATTTTTAATAATTTTTTTACAACTTTTATTTATATATTTTTTTTTAATTTCTCTAAAAAAATAATTTTAAATAAATAAAAATGAAAAAAAATATTTTACAAAAATAGTTTTAATTATTTATATATAACTATTATTGTTTTAGTTTTGTTTTATCATATATTGAAAAGAAACCTTAATATTTAACATTTTATTTCATATATATTTGTATATTTATTAGCAATTTCAGTTTTTCTTTAAAGAAATGCTTTGCTTGTTATTTTTTATTAACTATTTATAATTTAAATAATATTATTATTTGATCATTTGTATTTCCTGTATATTTTGTTATAATATTTTGTTTAGATTTTACAAAACTTGTAAATTTTCACAATGTTTAAATTTTGAATCTTCTTTACCCAAAATCCAGGTCAACATTTGTCTTGCCTTCATGCTGGCCATCATAACACTGCGACTCTTGTACCAGTGGGCCGGTGAGGGTGAGGTATCACGATGACCCTGTTTATAGCAAAAATACAAAAAAAAAAAACAAGAAAAAATGAAATCATATAGATTTGATTAATTAGTTTTTAATTACTCTGGTACATATTGTGCTGAGTTTTAGTAAAATATTCTGAAATAAAAGCTTTTTGTTTTTTCGACAGTGGAACATACATATATTGGATAAATATGTAAAGAACAAATGTGCAACATAATGGAAATAAAAATCTTTAAGTACTATACATATGTATGGGGAGGTGGTATTGTTGTATATAGTTTATTTGTTTATCATATGTACAATATGGAAATGAAAAGCTATAAGCAAATATGTAATGAACATTAAGAAATCTGACTAAATAATAGATCTATAGTATATGCAGATTGTACAATATATTAATACACACATATGTTCATGATTTCATAAAATGTTTGAGGGTGGATCGAAAAGATTATAGTTTTTTAAAAAAATAAATTTTTTAACGTATTAAATATTCAATAAATATTACTTAATCTAGTTTAAATAGGGCTCTTTGTTTAGTCTATAATCACTTATATAGTTTAGTGCATAGTTTTGACTGTAGTCTACTATATATGGCATTCAGTCTGGATTATGGTTTTTAGTCTGGGCTGTAGTCTACTGTCTACACTATATTGTACATATATATAGTCTAGCTTGTAGATGCCGTCTGTACTATAGCCTAGTATATTCGAATATATTCTATATTCTGGGCTTAAGTCTACTTTATAGTCTCGACTATAGCCTAGACTCTACTTTGGATAACAGCCGAATTTGGAACACTAAAGTACAAATCTGAATTATAGACCGGTCAATAGTCTGCACTAAAGCATATAATCAAGTCTATAGTTAAGTTTATAGTCTAGCATATAGTATAGTCTATAGTCTAGTCTAAAGTCTAGTCTGTAGTCTACTCTATAGTCTAGTCTACAGTCTAGTATCATCTATAGTGTAGTCTTTAGACCAGTCTATAGTCTAGTCTATAGTCTAGTCTATAGTCTAGTCTATAGTCTAGTCTATAGTCTAGTCTATAGTCTAGTCTATAGTCTAGTCTAGTCTATAGTCTAGTATATAGTCTGGTCTATAGTCTGGTCTATAGTCTAGTCTATAGTATAGTCTATAGTCTAGTCTATAGTCCAGTCTATAGTCTAGTCTATTGTCTAGTCTATAGTCAAGTCTATAGTCTAGTCTATAGTGTAGTCTATAGTCTAGTCTAAAGTCTAGTCTATAGCATAGTATATAGTCTAGTCTATAGGCTAGTCTAGACTAATGTCTCGTCTATAGTCTAGTCTATGGGCTAGTCTAGACTAAAGTCTCGTCCATAGTCTAGTTCATAGTTAGTCTATAGTCTAATCTGTAGTGTGTATGTATTGAAATCAGTTGTCTTTTTTTTCGGCACACCCTTTAAATAGTATTTCTTTAAATAATAAGAACACAAGTGCTATTGACCTCAATTGTAACTGAATTATTTACAGTATAGTTACAGTGTGCAGTTTATATATACATATACATATGTGTTTATATACATATAAATAAGAAAGGGTACAAAAAGAAAGCATTAAATATACATATGTATGTAAGATGATGATTTGAAAATGTTTTAAAATCTTAAACAAAAATCAAAAAGTTTATTTAATAAATGTTGCCAAGAATAAATATTGAAAAGAGAAAAATTTTCTAAAGAATATGCAGGTTATGTACTCCGGTTATATGACATACATATATAGTAAATAAATAAAGTGATGGACTCAATATATTGGGTGTATAATAAAGAAATGGGGAATTTTTGTCAGATTTTTAGGAAAACGAAACTTTTTTCTGTTACATAATTTAGGTCTATGATTGATGTAACAACCTATAAGAGTTATAATATTGAGCTCCGATTATGAAAACTTTGTAATAATAGAGCTTTCAGTTATTTTAGTTATTAAAAGAAAATGAAAGAAATCTGCTTTGAAAGAAACATAAGTGTGTATGGGAAAGAAAAACCATTGCATATGTAAAGGCTATTCATTTTTAGATATATTTGCAGTTTAATTATAGGGAATTTAAAAGTAAAATAACTATTTTGAATTACAGAAAAACTTATTGAACTGTTGTAAATAACATTAAAAAACTATTGCCTATGTTAAGGCTACATTTCTTATAAATATTTATGGTATAATTTAAGGGAGTATAAATAAATAACAAAAACATTGTTTGATATATATTACAAAAAGGATTTGGATAAAAATTTAATTTAAAATTTATAAGAAAAACATTTATGTACATTTTCTCAATTTCTAGTTATTTTTAATTGTAACAAATTTACCAACACACAATAATTGCTTTGGTAAATGATAACTGGAGCTTGAGATAATGGAGCTTAGAGTATTAAGAAATATTGGCAGGATTTAAACACCAAATAAGTAAAATATTGTTTTAACATAAATACTGTTTTACGAAAATGGGGAATTTTGTTAGATTAAAGAGAAAAAAGAAACATTTATACAGATCATTTACTCACCATAACATCACAATTTTTATCATTTAATGATTTTTCCCCTTGATCAAAATCATTATTTTTATTGTGACAATTATTGTCGCTATTTAAATTGTCTTTTGGTTTATCTTTATCTTTAGATTTATTTTTCATTTTTTTCGTTTTAGGCTAAAGTGAACAATAACAATGAGATATGAAAGAAGTTTTGTGGAAAAAGAAAATTAAATAAATTAAAATGAAATAATTTGCATACAAAAAGGAAAATATACAATGTTTTGCAAAATGTGTTAGAAAACAAATATTTATTTAATTACGGCCAATTAATATAATAAAAAACAAATAAAAAAAAATTAAATAAAAGAGAAACATTGTGTCAAAGTGAGTTTATGTTTGCATGTGTGTGTGTGTATGTATGTGTAGTTGTGTAAAAGCGAAAGTAAAAGAAAAAAAGCCAGTTTTTTTTGTTTGAAAATTTTAAAAATTTAGTTTTTCTTAATCTCTTAATAAAACTTATTTTTTTATTAATGTCATCACTTACCTGTAATAAATTTTGTTCTTTTTTCAAGCGTATTTGTGTTAAAGTTCCTGCCAATAGTTCATCACAGTTGTGATTAATACCCACCGATACTTCTATAAATTTTGCACCAAATGTACAGGCCAAACATTTACCATCTAAAGGGATAATAAAAATGGTGATTAACAAATCACTTTATAACATAATTATCACCTAAAATGTTTAATTAATAAATTATACTTTAACTATAACTTACCCTGGGCGGAAACGGCACGTGATCTCGCTAAATCAATTTTATTTGCCACCAATATAATTGGTCGTGTTCTAATTAAATCCATATCTTGTAGACGTGATAAAATCTGTTTGGCTCGTGTAAATGATTCCTTGTCTACGCAAGAGTATACAACCAAAAAAGCATCGGCCTTTTCAAGTTCATCCTTTTTTATGGGGGAGTGTGTTCAGTTTTTGTTGTTGTTGTTATTAATTTGAGCAGAGCGTGTAATAATTAGAAAATTAAAAACATAATTATATTATGGTAATATTCACTAATGAAGCAAAATTGTATTATTTTTGTCTTAATTAAAATATTTGTTTAGGACAAACTAAAATATACAGTTTTGTACTTTTGGTAAAGAAATTTGTTACATGTTGATACAATTTTCATTTGATACTTGCTACAAAGACATAAAGCTACAAACTCCATTATTTGTAAGGATTTTCATCATAAAAGCCCCTTTTCGTTATGATAGTATTTTTAAGGATAACTTATTTGAACTGTAACTAATGACGCCTATGTTAGAGAAACCAACTGAGTTTTATAACAAACTTTTAAAAGAACCAATAATAACATTAATACTTAAGCAGAGGTCACAGGTTTCCAATCAAGCTTCTGTGGTAGTTAGTTAGTTAGTTAGTTAGTTTGAAAGGAGGATGTATAGACATCAAATCCGAAGAAATACACCTAGGCCTCAATAGGGCCTGTTGTGCGCTCCTCAACCAGTGCCACGGGTGGGAATCGAACCCACCACCTCCGGTCTACCAGACTAGAACACTAACCACTAACCTACCGGAGGCCAGCTTCTGTGGTAACTATCCATCTCATATCTTATATAGTCATTCCAGGAACATATCTTTATATCATGTCTGTTTACAAAGAAGGAGTCATTATCAAATTGACAAATGTCCTCGATAAGTTTAAGTCTGATATGAGTGATATCCAGAAGATGAGATGGACAGGACGGGAAAGTATACATTGCAAATCTTGTAAATAAATTAATTAAATATTGCTAATCTTTAAACACCGGATATAGAAACAGCCTACACCAAACATATCGTTAAACTAATTCTATTCAAAGCAACTTTTTAAGACGTTTTTGACATAAAATGGCAGCAGAAATATACTGGGTTAGAACAACATCACTGAGACAACTTTTGGTATGAAGACGTCTGCAAAGCTGATTCCAATTGTTCCCGCACTATAACGGAGAGACACAAGGAAAGAGTCAAGCAGGAGAACCAACTAAATATTAATGCTGAAAAGACTAGAGAAGAAACGATAGAGGAGAATATGGAGATGTACAGGGAAAAGGCCAAAAATTTTACGAGATAGTTAAGAGTAAGAGTTATGGTACCTAGGCCTGTCTTCTGCAAGGATACGAAAAGAAATCAACTCAAACTATACACCACCAAATTAGTATGTGTACCGGTGGCTAAGAATTAAGAATGATTTGAGGTTTTGAGTCTGAGTTTGTCATACTCAGTACTTGAGCACTAATTACCAAAATTTTAGCCTTTCGAGTGTGTTGCAAGAAAGTTTTAAGTTAGTTTCCTCCAACCTGGACGTATCTAATCAGTGTGGCTTTAGACCTGCCAAATGAACAACTGACAAGATATTTATTAACACTTTGAAAAATCAAAGTGTAATAGATCGACACATATAATTTCTTTGTTTACTATAAACACTTTCAGTCTGTAAGGTTACTAGAGCACTAACCACTAACCTATCGGAAGTCACACTGATGATCATTAAAATGAGAAAAGTTTCAGAAAACTAAGAGATGTTACTACAGCCATATCGAATGTTGATATGGAATCTGTCAATGTATCTTTAAGGACATTATGAAGTTGTTTGTCTCAATACATAAGAAAACTGTTCGTTTGGCATGTGAATGTTTTTCGGGTAATATCTGATCATTACAGTCCCATCCAGCAATCTTCAAATATCATTAGAAGTTTTCTCTATAACCAAATCAATTACTTTTCTAGAGCGGCCTCTGTTGTTTCGGCAACAGTAGATCAAAATGCGATATAGATTAACTGTTTTCTACATACTACAACAAAGATATAGTAAACGTCATCGATAACACATACATACATAGTTTCTCCGCCGAAGTGACCTCACCAGTGTTCAAAGCAATGAAAGATAAGTTACGTTCCATAGTCAGACCGCAAGTCAAATAACTTTGACCCGGTGAATTGCAGTACTGGATACAGTACTCTATACACTTGATTTGAAATAACATGAAGGTAATGGAGGGTTACTAAAGTAACATGTTTCAATTTCATGTTTTGATGACAGTAAAATCAGCTAAAAGTTGATAACCTAGACTGAAAATAAAATGCTGCTTAAACGCTAAAGAAAGTCATTATTCCATCGAATCATTAATGATAAAAGTGAAGGGAAAGAGTGAAGAGAATCATATGTGCTTCCTGATGAACCAAAGTCGAATTTTTATGCCCAACCAATGTAATGACTGAATCATTAAGGTCGTCTGTAAGTTGCTGAAATCGGACTATATAATCACAAGGTGGCATTATCGATCACTGAATCCATTATAAACGAGCATAAGCTGATAATTATCTAACTATACTCGATCATATGTTGCAATAGCAATTTTAAATCTAAATAGAAAATATTGGTTTTGTAGTTTTGACTCCAATCTTCATTTGACTAATATTTCATTTTATAAAATACTTCTCTTTAGAATTTACATAGTGTAATTTGCAATATTTATATTCATCCAGCAATGTTAAGTTAAGGCTAGCTGAAAAAATCTCTTCTAAAGAGTCATCAATAAGGGCAACGATCGTCAGAATCGTGTAAAGAGCCTGAGTCACAGACTTCGTTTTGTATCTACAGCGAATGTGAAAATTAACAATAATATCTTGAAAAATTTTCAAACACCCATTATGAACATCAATTTGTAAATTTTTCGTTTGATTCCTGAAGGTCGTCGGTTTGTGAAAGTACAAACAATGTTAAGTATTACTGTTGCAGATATTAGATTGATTTAAATAAAAAGGCATCACTTCAAAGTAGACATATGAAAATAACTAAGACTTAAAGTATACCCGACTTTCTACAAGTCTACGCAGGGACCAAAAACATGAAATTTTTTTTGTCAAATATTAGCGATAACTGCAAGCAATTTAGTATAAATTAGATAAGATCGAGAAGACTCGAAGTTTTTATTTGTGTTGGTAGAATAGTAAAAGTCATAGTAAAAATCAAATTCAAAAAAAATCGCAAATACTGTTTTCATTTAAAATTAAATCATTATTAAAAGTATCTCTTTTAATGTTTATATATTTAGTCCTTCTCAGGATAAGTAACACTTTAACAACATTACATATTATTTATTTAAATTCTCTTTAGTGAAATAAAACTTAAAATTAAAATCTGCAATTGTACAAAATTCTAAAATCCCTAGAAGTTCTTTGTTTGTTTCTCTTTTGTAAAACACTGACAAATGTATATGTGTAGCAACAACAACAACAATAACCCAGTAGTTCGGTTACTTACAAAGGGTTATCCCTAGTCACCAACTGTCCAGGTGACCAGTTATTTTAATATGTGCTTGTTCTACGAGTAAGTCAATTGTCACCCAATAGATTACGAAGAGACAGACATAAAGCTTTAGTTTGTTTTAAAAGTGTCCTCTCTCTCGCTTACCAAGGTGAAAGTTTACAAGGAGTACATCCGTTACGAAAGAGGAATTAGAGCAAACCAGCTGGTCAGTAGTTAGTTGAAATCACTGTCTTTTTTGGATGCATTAACTCTTTGTCGAACTGCTGGCAAACAACATTACACTAATGCATTTAGCAAAAACTGGATAATGACTTTCAATTGTAATTACTTACCTAACAACATACTTTTCAATGACTACTACATATGGTGTGGATTACATAGAAGTAGTCTAATAAGGTCTTATTAATAATGGGTTATATAAATACTTTCTAATTTATTACTCATCTTGTCAGTGAAAATGACTACTTTTCCTTATTACTTGTAATCGTTTCCCACCAAAAAATAATTGATGTCATACTTTTTAAACCACATCTTAATCACATCTAAAAATGCGATTACGTATTATTTCACTTTTATAAACCATATATTTCCTTACAAATGAAAATATAGTTAAAAGTGAGGAAAGAGGTGTAGAAAAGTATTTACAAATAACATATTTGAAGTACATCAAGGTTTGGTGAAAAACCAGTGAAATTTACATAAGCTTATCATTAAGAGAATGCGTTTTATTTATGACATTCAAATATCGCATTTATATTGCTTCTAAAACTGAGATTAAATGTAGTTCAGAGTTGCCAAAAACGAACAACATTCCTCCAATGATACGCTAATGTAAAATTCAAAGGTTTTTCACCTGAATCAGAAGCATTTCCGGTTACTAGTTGTGATGAAAATACTACATCTTTTTACATACTTTTTTGCTGGGTTGTGGTAGGTTAGGTTAAAAAAAGGAACTGAATGAATTATTTTTCAGTGTTCAGAAACTCTATTTCCTGAACGTAATTTCTAAGAATTTTCCAATCAGTGTTAGTCAGGAATGTTATTTCCGGAATAAAATCACTTCCAAGAAACTTAAATCTAACTTCGACGAATGCCTGGTAATGGCAGAGAAAGTGCTCCAGAGTTTCACTGTCCATTCCACATGCTCTACATACGTCTGAATCCGCACATCCAATTTTGCATAAAGGTGATCGTAATCCTGTGTGTCTACTCAAAATACGAACTATGATACTAACTTCAGACTTGCTCCTTTAGAGGAGATTTTTCGTCTTGCTTTCATCGGGGTCACCCCATAGGATTTTCGTGGTTCACTCACAGTTTCATTATTCTAAGAGGTCTTATGGGATTCTCTTACCCATATTTCTACCCTACACCACTTTAGTGGGGAGGGTATATTGGGTTTGTGCTGAAGTTTGTAACATACAAAAATATTCGTCCTATACCCACCTTAAAGTATACCAATCGGCTTAGAATCATTTTCTGAGTCGATTAAGCTATGTCCGTCCGTCCGTCTGGCTGGCTGTCATGTAAACCTTGTGCGCAAAGTACAGGCCGCAATTTTCAAGATAATTGGATGAAATTTGGCATACACGCTTCTTTTGGCCCAAGGAAGAAGCCTATTGAAAATGGTTAACATCGGTCCATTATACAACCGTACCCCCCATATAGGGCTTTTGGCTTATAATTAATTTAAATGATCAATTATGTTAACAAAAGTCGACAAAACTTAGTTTTATAGAACTTTAAATGACACTATCGATTTTTGTAATGATCGGGCTTTATTTGACCCTATCCCCCATACAAACTCCCCTTCAGAAAATGACTTAAAGATCAAAATTCACTTAGAAACACTAATAACACTTTTAATAACACATATTTTGCCCTACTCCCCTTTGAGCCCTCTTAAAAAATCTGTTTTTTTTCCAAAAAAAGTAAAAATATTCCGAAATAAAGTTAAAAAAACAAACCAAATGCTTTATTTTTTTAAATAATCCCCATTTTTAACATACGTACTGACTGGTGTAGGGTATCATATGGTCGGCTACGCCCGACTATACATTCATACTTGTTTTAGTTCAGCTTTTGTTGCGTCAAATGATTTTGCGTTTGTCATGTTAACTGCCTCGAGCTACTTTCCTTTTAAGGCTATTACATTCGCTCTTTCGTTACCGACTACTCCCGAGTGGGCTGGTACCCACATGATGTGACCCTTACCTCTGGAAGAGTATTTAGTTAAAGTTTTCTTACAATCTAATACGGTCTTAGATTTAGTTCTATCTCCTGATATCGTCCTAATTACCTTCTGGCTGTCGGTAAATATATTATGCGCTTTGGGCCTCATATTTATTCTAATCCAATTTATACATTCCGTTATTGATCGTATTTCTGCTTGTGTTACGATTTGGTAACGGATTCCTACTGGTATTTGCTCTAATGTTCCGCTTGACCAAAATATTCTATTTGGGATCAGCGTTTCAAAGTTTCCGACATATTCTGTGTGTGGTATACGATCAGTCACGTTCGATGATTGTATATAACCTTCCGATGTGTTCAGTATACATTGATGACGTGTCCTATAACCGCCTAAAGTAAAGAGCCTTTCGGCTGTAAGCGCCGCCTCATATCTTAAATATATTTCAATGGGTGGAATATCTAGCAAACGTTTCCAGAGCCTTGGTGAAAGTAGTATACATGGTACCTCTTATACCCAAGCAGCATGTACGCTAAACTCCCTGTAGAAGTTTGATATTGCACTTTTTGTTCTTAAGCAGTCCACCAGATTATTGAAGCATAAGCTAGAATTGGTCTGGTACACTTTTATAGAGCCGATTTGTCATAGTGGGACTAATACATCATTTCATGCCTACAGTTCTCCTACATATCGCCCAGCTCTGATGTGCCTTGTTGATCCTATCCTCTATGTTGTGCCTCTTTTTTAATTTTCGGTCGAGGATTACACCTAAGTACTTAACTTTGTCTGTCACTGGTATACGTAGAAATTTTTGTCCTTTTTGTAAAAAGACAGGTTTCCGTTTTTGAGGCCTCTCGGTTGAGCCCAGCTTAAGACCGTATTCAGAATCTCCTCAGCTATTCTACACAACTAATTTGGATCCTTTCCCTTTAAAAGTATTATGACATTGACTGCATAGCAGACGGATCTAAGTCCTTTATCGGTTAGGGTCTTTAGGATGCTATTAATTGTGGTAACACAGAGTAATGGTGACAAAACGCCACCCTGTGGTAAACCGCGAAATACTTTTTTCCTTATAGTTATATCGAGGGTTGTGGTAAGTACTCCAATGACATCATCGTGTTAAAATAATGACTTAAAATGCTATTGTGTAAGAAAATTTTAGCATTTTAACTTCTTACATTTTAATGAAAGTTTTTACTGGGTACATACAATGTACATTTAATTTAATGCATATGTATGTACATATGTATGTATACTCATGTGTGTGTGTGTTTTTTTAGAAAGAACAAGAGATAATGAGTATTAAAATGATGTTGGCGGCATTAAGGTCCATTATTCTTTCATCTTTACACAAGTAACTGCATGTGTGTGTGTGTATAGTGTATTTATTTACTACTACAAATATTTGCTTTTTAATGTCATGTTTGCCTTAATACTTGTACTTATTACAAACAAACTAAAATATAAAAACTCTATAAAACAAACACACAGAATAAGTGGTTTTAGTATTGTTGTTTTTGTTCTGTTTTTTCTATTAATTTTACAAAATAATATGATTTTGTAAATGATGCAAATTATTATTTTGCAACCGTTTGGTACGTCTCTGTTCCCTTTTATGTATATACTAGCATACCCTGGGTGCTTCACTACCCTAACTATGTTCAATATCGTAAAAATATCAAAAAGTATCATCGGAAAAACGAAAAGTACAAAGATCTCTCTCTTAATAAATTCTCATTTAATAAGGACCATGTGTTCCGGTTAACCATTATAAAGAATTCATTTAAAGAATAGAAAGGGTACCAAATAGTTCCCACTTACAGAATATTATTCAGTCAAGACCATGTATGTTAAACTTAATGTTCCTAGGTTGAATATTTTAGAAAATTAAAAAAGTACAATTTATGATATAAAAAGTACTAAAAAGTTGTCTCTTAAAGAATCTTATTCAATGAGGACCGTGTATGTTTAATGATCATGTGTTTTCAGTTCATATTAAAGAACAAACATAGAGTATCATTTGAAGAAAGAAAAAGTACCAAAAGTGAAATAAAGTTTACCTAAGTGGAAAGTACTAATAAAAAGAGTACAATGTTTCCCCTTTTCGCTTAGAAGTATATTTTTCCAGAATTAAGTTTAGAAAATGTTCTGTATTTAAATCTACAGATATATCACAGATAAAACTCAAACGATTCAAATCTGCTTTCATTTATTCCAGAAAGATTGTGCCTTAAAAAAGGTACCAAACAATTTACTCGAATTTGGTCCTATATAGGCCTTCGTACTCGAATTACAAAATAATATACCAAAAGCTTATTTTGTATGAGTAAATAAACTACTTTTTGAAATTTTATAAAAGTTGGCTCAATGAGTTTGAATAAAATTAAATTTCCCGTTTTTCACCTTTTTGGTACTTTTTTACCCATTGAAATAGCAAAAATTTTATTACAGAGTTAGTCCGTAATTTAATATGAATAATTCAATAAACCGAAAAAGGTTTTCTTATGTGCTAAAAAAAGTACCATAAATACACCCAAAAAGGACTGAATTTCAAAAAAGTACGAAACAGGTGTCTCATAATTTTTAGAGATGTATCCAAAATATTTAGAAAAATTTTATTATGTTAATTAGTTTAAAAATTATAAAGGGCTAAAAATGGTACCAAAATCACCTTTGTTACACATTTTTACCCCTTAAAAGTACGAATTTCAAAAAAAGTACCAGACACCCATCTGCTCATTTTAAGAGTAGATACAGGTGCATTTAAAATTTTTCATGTATCACTAATGTTATATAAGATAATTAAGAAAACCTGTTTTACCCGTTTTTCCCCCTTTTACCTGTAAATGTGCAAATTTCCAAAAATCCCTCCTTAGTAGATGTACATAACCAAAAACACATCTACTGTCAAAATTTCAGGATTCTAGATTCAGCCGTTTGGGCTGTGCGATGATGAATCAGTCAGTCAGTAACGCTACTCTTTTATATATAGATTATATTTATAATTTTTGTTGTTGTTGTTGGGTTTTGCATTTGGCCAAAGGCCAAACATACATTGTATATATTATGGAGGAATAAATAAATGTTCATCATGTTTTCCCTTATATTTTTTTTGTGTTTTTGTTTGTTTGCCAACTACAAACCCCCCAAAACAAAAAATGCCGGGCGCTTACCAAGTCCCATTAGTAGAAACGAACAAAAAAAAAAAAACACAACTTTGTAAAGTGTAACCAAAGAAATTTACACAACAACAAATACATTTTAACTTTAAATGGTGGAGGCATAGTAGGAATTGAAAAAAAAAATGAAAAAACGAAAATTATCAACCAAAATGTCTGGTTTATAATGTGTAAAAGTTGCCAGTTTTTCAATGTTTCATATTTTGTTATGCAGTCAAATAAATTTGAATTTTTTTGTTGTATTCTTTTTTTTTTTTTTTTGGTTAACAAATCATATTTGCTATAATTTATTTGTGCTGTGCGTTATTTATAAATTTGTCACATTTATTAAATATGAAATTGTTCAAAAATTTATTATATTTTTAAATTAAAAATTAAATTGTAAACAAAATTGCATTATTAATTGCTGGTAAGCTGCTTAAAGTCTTTTTTGTGCTAATAAAATAATCGATTTTTTTAAAATTTATTAAAGGTTTATAAAATCAATTTTGTTATGCAATACTTATTAGATAATAACTTATTTGGAAATATCCATTACACGTACCTTTAATTCACGTGCGTTTATTAAAAATTTCAATTCCGATTCGATACCATTTAAAATAATTGAAATATTTTGTTCAGCTTCATCACATTCTGCAAAAAGGAAAAATGTTAACAAAATTTAAAGTTAAACTCTTGTCTAAATTATATACAGGATTTTAGTCTTTAATGATGATGTATATAAAATATTGTGGATTTAAGGTTCAACTATAGTCTGTACTATAGAATATAAGATTTTATAAGTTTAAACTAGAGTATAATTTCTAAACTATAGACTGAACTACAAACTCGTCTATAATCAGGAATATAGTCTGGATTGTAGATTCGACTGTAGTTACTATTTTATCGACATTTGTCAGTACTGTTTTAACGACTACCGACGCTAGGCTGTAGACTAGAATATAGTATGTACTATAATCTCAACAATAGACCCAACTATAGTGTAGACCATAGAATCGACTATGGACTCGACTATAGTCTGGACTGTAGACTCGATTATAGTCTGGACTATAGACTCAACTATAGTCTGGACTATAGACTCGACTACAGTCTGGACTATAGACTCGACTATAGTCTGGACTATAGACTCGACTATAGTCTGAACTATAGACTTGTCTATAGTCTGGACTATAGACATGATTATAATCTAGACTATTGATTCTACTATAGTCTGGACTATAGACACGACTATATTCTGGACTTAACACTTCAATATAATCTTTACTGCATACTATAGAAAGGCTTAATTCTAGACTAGACTAGAACGTAAACTAATCTATAATAGCCTGGACTAAAGAGAAGTATATAGTCTAGACAATAAGTGCTATACGGACTCGACTCTAATCTGACCTACAGACCCGAATATAGTCTGGAGATATAGTCTGTATTATAGACTCGACTATAGTCTGGACTATAGACTCGAATATAATCTGGACTATAGACTCTACTATATTCTGGACTATAGACTCGACTAAAATCTGGACCATGGACTCGACTATAGTATGGACTATAGACTTGACTATAGTCTGGACTAAAGACTCGAATATAATCTGAACTATAGACTCGACTATAGTCTGGACTATAGACGTGACTACAGTCTGGACTATAGTCTGGACTATAGACTTGACTATAGTCTGGACTATAGACTCGACTATGGTCTGGACTATAGACTCGACTATGGTCTGGACTATAGACTTGACTATGGTCTGGACTATAGACTCGACTATGGTCTGGACTATAGACTCGACTAAAGTCTGGACTATAGCGCCAATATAATTTGGATTGTAGACTTGACTAAAGTCTGGACTATAGACTCGACTAAAGTTTGGACTATAGACTCCAATATAATTTGGATTGTATACTAGACAAAGACTAGATTCTAAACTGGACAAGAACATACTCAGATGTCTTCTCAAAGAAGTCTCGAATTCCAAAAATGAGGAAGAAAAATCCCAGGTGAGAACGTAGGCCTTAGACACAAGACGAAGCTACGATGCCCTTAAACTCAAAGAGAAAAATCCAATAGACCAAACAGTTATGTAAAAGATATGATGAAAAAAGAGATTGTGGACTAAGCAATGGTTTCTTAAGTAACTAATCAATAGAAAGCGTGACCAAGAGGTTCTATAAGAGTGTGATGATACTGTCAAAGTGCTAAAGAATTAGGCGAACATTATTCTTTCTCCCTTTGATTTTGAGAAATAAAACCACTTTAATCAATAAGTTTAATACATGACTATATTATTAGATAATATTCTATAGTCCATAACAATAGCGTAAAGATTTCCTATAGAAATGGTGTATATTTCCCATCAATCAGAAATTGTCTAACTTTTTTAGCTTAATTTTTAAAATATATTTGATACATTTTATTTTTAATATGAGGTTACCAGTATACACTATTTTTCAAAAACCTCAATTATGTGCATATTAATTTCCATTTTATATTTTTCCAAATAATAGGTTTCAACTGACAGTTCTACAATATGATAAAATGCAGTTATTAAATATATACCAGCCGTAATTTATACTACACAAATACATTTCACTACTAAATTACTAGGTTTGGAAAATATTTCAAAAAACTTGCATTTAATCTACAAAAATATATTTTTACATTGTATCATCTTCTTTGTAAATATATGTAAATGCCTTAAGACAGAAAACGATGTAGACAAGTAATGAGATAAGATTATTATATTTATTATTCACTTTACCTGGTCCATCGTAAGCATTAATACAGTCTGAAGTACGAAATTGTGAGACAAGTGCTTGTTTGCCCACACCGGGTGCTCCCAGCATTTCGACATGATAAACTTCTACTTGCTGCTGTTGGCTGGCATCGTTGGGATTAACATCGGCATCTGTGCAGCCAGCTAAAGCACCAACGCGTGGGTGAATGGGACTGACGGGTGCCAAACTATTGCTGCGTGAACGACGACGTCTAAAGGAGTCGCCACGATTAATGATACCTGTACAGCAGAAAAAGGTGTGAAATATAAGAAAATATATATAAAAAAAGAATTAAAAGTGATAAGATGCTTGACAAAATATGTAATTATAGTTAATAAAGTAAACTGATGATGTTGATGAAATAGAAATGCTTCTAATACTAATAAAATGAAACACTTTGTCAATGGTTAGTTAGAACAAATTGCATTACACTCGTCATTAAAAGAAAATAAGTAAAAATTTTTATAACTTTAAGGGTTTTTATTAGAATCTTTATAGTTATTTCCATAAATTTTAAATATTTCTACAATTAGTAAAAACACCCTGACGTATACTTAATATTTAATTCATTTCATACCCATCACATCAATTATACGCACTATTGTTTAATTTATATGAAAATTATTGAAAGAGAAAAATTGAATTTTTATCTTTTAACTAAAACTTAAAACCACAACAGACATTTTTACAATTTAAGTTAAATACAAAAACTTTTGTATTCGTTTTATTTATTAAATTTCTCGTTATAAACTACAAATTGCATGATTGCCTGCAATTTATTATAAATGTTAACAATTCTTCGTTTTTATTTTCTTGCAACCAACTACTTTTCATTAGTAAATTGTTTGAGCAACATCTTTGTAGTGAGTTTAAAGCAACAAAAAGAAAAAAACAAACAATTTTATTCCTGTAATACTATCTTTTGCAACATTTAACCAAAAATTTTCTAGATGTATGGAAAGAAAAGTGCTACAAATTGTGTAAAATTTTTTTCAAGTGTAAATAAATTTACTGCCAGTAGTAGTTTGGTTTGGTATAATTCTGTTTTTTACAGATATTTTATACTTTTTTATTTGTTGTATTTTTTCTTACTTTAATATTATTAGGTTTTTGTTCCTTAATTCATATAAAATTGCATGCTTAAGCAAAAACAATTTAAACACGCTCCAATGAAATTTATATTGAAATAAAAAAGGAGTAACAAACAAACAGTTGGAAACAAGTCTAGAACTTCCGCGTTTTAAAATTTTTAACGCTATTAGTTGTGGTAATAAATTTGTTTGTGCCATTAAATTTAAATTATAGTTTTAAACGTTCATTTAAGTGACAATTTTTTTGTAAATTGTAGTTAAATGTTACAAATTAAACCGAAATACAAATTATGTAACTATCTAACTAACTAACTAACTAACTAACTAACTAACTAACTAACTAACTAACTAACTAACTAACTAACTAACTAACTTACTAACTAACTAACTAACTAACTAACTAACTAACTAACTAACTAACTTACTAACTAACTAACTAACTAACTAACTAACTAACTAACTAACTAACTAACTAACTCTAGTCTATAGACTAGAGTAAAGTTTACTCTAGTCTAGTCTATAGACTAGAGTAATGTTTACTCTAGTCTAGTCTATAGACTAGAGTAATGTTTACTCTAGTCTAGTCTATAGACTAGAGTAATGTTTACTCTAGTCTAGTCTATAGACTAGAGTAAAGTTTACTCTAGTCTAGTCTATAGACTAGAGTAAAGTTTACTCTAGTCTAGTCTATAGACTAGAGTAAAGTTTACTCTAGTCTAGTCTATAGACTAGAGTAAAGTTTACTCTAGTCTAGTCTATAGACTAGAGTAAAGTTTACTCTAGTCTAGTCTATAGACTAGAGTAAAGTTTACTCTAGTCTAGTCTATAGACTAGAGTAAAGTTTACTCTAGTCTAGTCTATAGACTAGAGTAAAGTTTACTCTAGTCTAGTCTATAGACTAGAGTAAAGTTTACTCTAGTCTAGTCTATAGACTAGAGTAAAGTTTACTCTAGTCTAGTCTATAGACTAGAGTAAAGTTTACTCTAGTCTAGTCTATAGACTAGAGTAAAGTTTAAGTTTACTCTAGTCTAGTCTATAGACTAGAGTAAAGTTTACTCTAGTCTAGTCTATAGACTAGAGTAAAGTTTATTCTAGTCTAGTCTATAGACTAGAGTAAAGTTTACTCTAGTCTAGTCTATAGACTAGAGTAAAGTTTACTCTAGTCTAGTCTATAGACTAGAGTAAAGTTTACTCTAGTCTAGTCTATAGACTAGAGTAAAGTTTACTCTAGTCTAGTCTATAGACTAGAGTAAAGTTTACTCTAGTCTAGTCTATAGACTAGAGTAAACTTTACTCTAGTCTAGTCTATAGACTAGAGTAAACTTTACTCTAGTCTAGTCTATAGACTAGAGTAAACTTTACTCTAGTCTATAGACTAGACTAGTCTATAGTCTATAGACTAGAGTAAAGTCTAGTCTATAGACTAGAGTAAAGTCTAGTCTATAGACTAGAGTAAAGTCTAGTCTATAGACTAGAGTAAAGTCTAGTCTATAGACTAGAGTAAAGTCTAGTCTATAGACTAGAGTAAAGTCTAGTATATAGACTAGAGTAAAGTCTAGTCTATAGACTAGAGTAAAGTCTAGTCTATAGACTAGAGTAAAGTCTAGTCTATAGACTAGAGTAAAGTCTAGTCTATAGACTAGAGTAAAGTCTAGTCTATAGACTAGAGTAAAGTCTAGTCTATAGACTAGAGTAAAGTCTAGTCTATAGACTAGAGTAAAGTCTAGTCTATAGACTAGAGTAAAGTCTAGTCTATAGACTAGAGTAAAGTCTAGTCTATAGACTAGAGTAAAGTCTAGTCTATAGACTAGAGTAAGTTAGTCTAGTCTAGACTAGAGTAAAGTCTAGTCTATAGACTAGAGTAAAGTCTAGTCTATAGACTAGAGTAAAGTCTAGTCTATAGACTAGAGTAAAGTCTAGTCTATAGACTAGAGTAAAGTCTAGTCTATAGACTAGAGTAAAGTCTAGTCTATAGACTAAAGTAAAGTCTAGTCTATAGACTAGAGTAAAGTCTAGTCTATAGACTAGAGTAAAGTCTAGTCTATAGACTAGAGTAAAGTCTAGTCTATAGACTAGAGTAAAGTCTAGTCTATAGACTAGAGTAAAGTCTAGTCTATAGACTAGAGTAAAGTCTAGTCTGTAGACTAGAATAGAGCAAAGTGTGGTCTTAAGTCTAGTTTATGGACTAAAGCTTGGTACTAATTTCATATGCGTTACGTGTTTAGAAACCCAAAATTGTGTTATTTCCCCTAAATTTCAGAATACACAAAAACCTTTGAGATTAACCCCTTTCAATAATTTTTGTTTAAACTAAAAGACCTTGGAACTGTGATTTTTTCTTCAATTTTATGTTGCCGTTTTTTTTTATAACACAAACATAATAAAAATATAACAAATTCAAGTAAAAATTCATAGAAATAAAAAATGGAAATTATTTGTTTAAATCTTTTAGTTTTTTGATGTTTTTCTTATTTTACCGCTGCTTTAATATTTTCAAAAGGAAATGAGTTTATTTATTGTAGCGTTTAAAATGTTAAACATGTTCCAAAATTATTTTTCATTAATTTATTTACATTCTTGAGCAGGAAAAGAAAATATAAATTAGAAAATAATTAATCAATTTTAAAAACAAAATGAAAATAAATAAAAATATATTACTTTGACTTTTAGCACAATTTAATTGTTGAATCTTTTAACAAATGTTTGTTTGCATTTTTTATTTGGTTAGAAATAAAAAAATAAATAAATGTTTTAAGAAAATAAATATGGCAGCAGGGGAACTGCTTAAAATAAAATAATTTTGAAATAATTACATACTATAGGCTGAAGTAGAAAAAGAAATATATTTTAGAGATTTGTACGGTTTTAAGAGGCTCTTACTTTGAATAATTCGTTTCTAATAGTCTGAATTATTTTTGCTATTATATGCGTAAATGTATAGATGGCAACATATAATCAAATTTTCTTTTAATGCACATTACTCCTTCTTAGATTTTAAGTCTCTTTTTAAATCCCAACACTTTACTTTTTAAAATAAGTTTTTTTTTATTCAATATTTAACATTACTTTACATCTAACAAATATACCCTTTCCATACGAGTACCGTCTTGGTTATGCAAATTTCAATAGACAATAAAAATTTAAATGTGTACATTTGATGTCTGAACATGTTGCTTTTGAAGTGGCACACAAAATACTCAGAAACAACACAAACACACACAAATACACACACAAAATCAGAGTGTGTTAGCTTAAGGTGGCACAAGTACGGTTGATGATATCACTGTAGTCATGACGTTTTCTTCTATTTTTGTATTAAATAAAAATTTAAATTTATCATTTAAAGCATCTGGGCGAATGTACAAGTATGAACTGAATCCGAAAGTGATGTCAGCATTAGGGTAGTTTAAAGTTATTCACATTCTAAAGAACTTTTAGAAAGAAAAGTTTCAGAGGAACAGCTATTCAGATTGTGGTGAACCATTTCATTCAAAGGAAATCGTTCAGTTCTGAGGCTATTCCAATAGAAAAGTTAATTAGATTCTTAAGAACTTTTTTAAAGAAAATTAGTTCTGAAGAAGCTTTTTAATAAAACTTTTGCTCAAATTTTCAATCTGAAAGAGAAATCGTTCAGATTCTGAATAGCTTTTTGATAGAAAAATTGTTTAGATTATTAAGAACTTTTTTTTTCAGAAAATTGGTTCTTAGTAAAACTGTTGCTCAGATTATCAAATTTTAATTTGAGCTTTTGAAAAGCTTTTTAGAACTTTTCTATCGAACATTAGAAAGCCAATTTCACCGAGAAGTTGTTTATTTTTTCTTAGAACAGTCTTACAGATTCTGAAGAAAATTTTTATAAACACTTCGGAAGATTTCGAAGGACTCTTTTATAAAAGAAATATTCAGATGTTCTTTGGTTTTTGAAAAAATTTTTCTTAGAAAAAAATACTTTTATTGAAGTGTTGAATGCTAAGCACTTTTCAGTAGAAAAGTTGTTCAGATTCTGAAGCACTCTAAAGAACTTTTTTATAGAAAAGTTGTTCAGATTCAGAAGAACTCTTCCATAGAAAAGTTGTTTAGATTCTGAAGCTCTTTTTCATGGAAAAGATATTGAGATTCGGAAGCTATTTTTCATAGAAAAAGTTGTTCAGATTCTGAAGCACTTTTCCATAGAAAAGTTGTTCAGATTCTGAAGAACTTTTACATAGAAAAGTTGTTCAGATTCTGAAGAACTTTTACATAGAAAAGTTGTTCAGATTCTGAAGAACTTTTACATAGAAAAGTTGTTCAGATTCTGAAGCTATTTTCATAGAAAAGTTGTTCAGATTTTGAAGCACTTCTTCATAGAAAAGTTGTTTAGATTCTGAAGAATTTTTCTATAGGAAATTGGTTGAGATTCTGAAGAACTTTTCCATAGAAAAGTTGTTCAGATTCTAAACCACTTTTCCATAGAAAAATTGTGAAGATTCTGAAGCACTTTTCCATAGAAAAGTTGTTCAGATTCTGAAGCACTTTTCCATAGAAAAGTTGTTCAGATTCTGAAGCACTTTTCCATAGAAAAGTTGTTCAGATTCTGAAGCACTTTTCCATAGAAAAGTTGTTCAGATTCTGAAGCACTTTTCCATAGAAAAGTTGTTCAGATTCTGAAGCACTTTTCTATAGAAAAGTTGTTAAGATTCTGAAGCACTTTTTCATAGAAAAGTTGTTTAGATTCTGAAGAATTTTTCTATAGGAAATTGGTTAAGATTCTGAAGAACTTTTCCATAGAAAAGTTGTTCAGATTCTAAACCACTTTTCCATAGAAAAATTGTTAAGATTCTGAAGCACTTTTCCATAGAAAAGTTGTTCAGATTCTGAAGCACTTTTCCATAGAAAAGTTGTTAAGATTCTGAAGCACTTTTTCATAGAAAAGTTGTTTAGATTCTGAAGAATTTTTCTATAGGAAATTGGTTGAGATTCTGAAGAACTTTTCCATAGAAAAGTTGTTCAGATTCTAAACCACTTTTCCATAGAAAAATTGTTAAGATTCTGAAGCACTTTTCCATAGAAAAGTTGTTCAGATTCTGAAGCACTTTTCCATAGAAAAGTTGTTCAGATTCTGAAGCACTTTTCCATAGAAAAGTTGTTCAGATTCTGAAGCACTTTTCCATAGAAAAGTTGTTCAGATTCTGAAGCACTTTTCTATAGAAAAGTTGTTAAGATTCTGAAGCACTTTTCTATAGAAAAGTTGTTTAGATTCTGAAGAATTTTTCTATAGGAAATTGGTTGAGATTCTGAAGAACTTTTCCATAGAAAAGTTGTTCAGATTCTGAAGCACTTTTCCATAGAAAAGTTGTTCAGATTCTGAAGCACTTTTCCATAGAAAAGTTGTTCAGATTCTGAAGCACTTTTCCATAGAAAAGTTGTTCAGATTCTGAAGCACTTTTCTATAGAAAAGTTGTTAAGATTCTGAAGCACTTTTTCATAGAAAAGTTGTTTAGATTCTGAAGAATTTTTCTATAGGAAATTGGTTGAGATTCTGAAGAACTTTTCCATAGAAAATTTGTTCAGATTCTAAACCACTTTTCCATAGAAAAATTGTTAAGATTCTGAAGCACTTTTCCATAGAAAAGTTGTTTAGATTCTGAAGCACTTTTCCATAGAAAAGTTGTTCAGATTCTGAAGCACTTTTCCATAGAAAAGTTGTTCAGATTCTGAAGCACTTTTCCATAGAAAAGTTGTTAAGATTCTGAAGCACTTTTCCATAGAAAAGTTGTTCAAATTCTAAATCACTTTTCCATAAAAAAGTTGTTCAATTTCTGAAGCACTTTTCCATAGAAAAGTTGTTCAGATTCTGAAGCACTTTTCCATAGAAAAGTTGTCCAGATTCTGAGGCACTTTTCCATAGAAAAGTTGTTCAGATTCTGAAGCACTTTTCCATAGAAAAGTTGTTCAGATTCTGAAGCACTTTTCCATAGAAAAGTTGTTCAGAT
Organism: Lucilia cuprina; assembly: GCF_022045245.1. Classification (NCBI taxonomy): domain Eukaryota; kingdom Metazoa; phylum Arthropoda; class Insecta; order Diptera; family Calliphoridae; genus Lucilia; species Lucilia cuprina. The sequence continues at coordinate 41,524,310 of NC_060954.1, forward strand.
TCTGAAGCACTTTTCCATAGAAAAGTTATTCAGATTCTGAATTACTTTCTCGTAGAAAATTTTAGATTTAGAAGAGATTTGAGTATACATTTTAAAAGTAAAGTTCTAAAAATTTTGAAGAACTCTTCCATAGAAGAGAGATTATGAAAATCAACCCTAATAATATACTAAAATTTCCTTTCATATATGAAGAAGAACTAAATCAAAAGTGTTTCGAATACTTAAACATACATATTAAAATACATGTATAAACATATGATGTCTTTTCTTATTTAATACTTGAATAAATTTGAAAAGTAACTTTTATGAAAATCAAATAATTTAGTTTCTTATTTTTCTTAAGTTTAACTGATGTAAATACTCTACTGTAGGCGAGGGGATGTCAGGGGTTTTGATTAAGTATGGCCACTTAAGCATGTCAGTATGCTTGTATGAGTTTACGTTTCATTGCTTATATAGGAATTGAATCAATTATTAATTCAAAAAATGTATAAATTTAGAACAAATATTTGATTTGAAATGTTTTTTCTTAGAGAGAAATTTTCATAATAGTTCTAAAATCTTTATTGGCAACATAGTGGAAAGAGTTATTGTAGTAAAAATGTAAAGACATGAAATAAATGATAAACGTGTAATAATGATTATAATTGTTTTCTTGACTTACCTCCTTTTGAAGCACTAAATGTTCTTAAACGATCTAAATCCTCATCATCGCTTACTCTCAGATGATGCATATTCACGGTGGGTACATCAAGAAATGCATTTGATCTGCGATGCGCTATAATGAAACAAAATAAATAAAATATTATTTAATAATTTATTAACTAAAAATTTATTTAGTAACAATTAATTTCAATATACAAAACGTTTTTCTCTCTATATGAAAGATCATTGTTGACAAGTTTAACATATTAACAACAATAACATATCACACCCCGGAGACACAACTCAAACACCTTAGATTTGTTTTCTGTTTCGATGTTGAGCCTTCAACTTGAATAAAATATTTAATATCTCGTGTAAACTTTCATGTTGTTTTCTATTTGAAAATAAACAAACAAATTGTAACAATAAATTAACTTTTAGTCTTTCTACAACTCTTTTCATTAGGGAATTGACCCTTATCAAGTCCTGACAGTATGAAATAGGCTAGAAAAATGTTATGTTTCTATTAAACATATCTGCACCTTCAAACAAATATATTCAATAAAAGCAAATCTTAAATGTTGCCAAAAAAAAGAGAAAGTTATATTCTTGTGTCCTTAATAACGGATTTATTGGGTGGGTGTATGTGTGTGTGTTTATTTATTAAAGTTAAAGGAACAAAGCACTTAAATCAATTTTTACATACTTTTTTACTTTCTTTGCTTGTTTTTCTAGCTTTGTTATAAAAGGAACCACCTACATCAACAAAATTAAAAGAAAAGTACAGTCGGTCAAGTCAGTCTTTGTCAGCAAAAGACTATTAGGGAAAACTTAGTCAAATACATAAAGGAGAAATCTAATGTCACTCCATAGTTTATAAATATTATTCAATGCATTTCAATGAATCTGTTTGCTTAGGTTTTTGCTTTAAATGTCTACGTTGTAGATTACTTGGTAGCAGAAAAGTGAGAACTGCCTCTTCTCCCGCTTACAAAGATGATACCAAAGTGACGACATTCTTTACACTACTTAGCGAGCATAACTCACTTATTGTTTAGACAGATGAATCAAAGTCTAAGAGAGAGTAGAAAGTATTCAAGCTGCAGGTGGTAGTAAAGTGACAACTGTCTTCTCTCCTGTTTACAAAGGGGGCACAAAATTGACGACATTCTTTACACTACTTGACTACATGACTCACTAATTGTTTAGACGGGTGGATATAAGACTAAGAGAGAGATGAAAGTGTTTAAGCTGCAGGACCTTGTCCTTCAGCCTAAAATTTCTGGTAATTAGACGTCTATACGGAACACTCTGATAAACTTTGATACTCATACACATATCGCCATAATAAGATCCATAAGATTCAATAAACTGTGAAAATTCCTATACAATAAAAACGATTCATTATTATCTTTCGAAAGTTACAAATATCAGTAAAAACATATAATACTCTTCCCTCTACGATAGCGGTATAGTAAAATCAATAAGTAGGTCAGCCTAAGTATAAACAAAAACATCAACATGTTTTAGCCTGTTTTTCTTTTGTTCTTGAGTTTTTCCATTTTATTTATTGTACTTCATATGTACATACATACATATATATATGTATGTATTTATGAGTTTGTGTGTGTATCTGTTTTTTATGAGGATCAATATTTAAACATTCCACCAGGAGCATTTAGTTTAGGGTTTATAGACGGAACTCTAACAATTTTGAGATCTAAGATTTAACAAACAATATATTGAAACTATATTCCTTGTTCATTTCGAGGAAATTAAAAACTGAATCTCAGGAAATTAGAAAGGAACCCAAGTATTTTGGAATAAACTACGAAAATAACCCAAGAAAATCAACAAATAATGATATGTTTTCTTCTTTTTATTGTTTATGTATAATAAATATAACAATATTTTTTTTTTTCATTGTCTGAATATACTAATATTTAGATTATGTATTACTTATATTTATATTTTACACTAGACTATAGACTAAACTTTAGACTAGACTATAGACTAGACTATAGACTAGACTATAGACTAGACTATAGACTAGACTATAGACTAGACTATAGACCAGACTATAGACTAGACTAT
>NC_060954.1:41527148-41528427 GCF_022045245.1 Lucilia cuprina
GACTATAGACTAGACTGTAGACTAGACTATAGACTAGACTGTAGACTAGACTATAGACTAGACTATAGACTAGACTATAGACTAGACTGTAGACTAGACTATAGACTATACTATAGACTAGACTATAGACTATACTATAGACTAGACTGTAGACTAGACTATAGACTAGACTGATAGATACTGATGATTAGACTGTTATTATAGTCCTAACTGTAGACTGGATATAGTCTATAAATAGATTACACTTCGTTCTAGGTTATTTAATTGTGATTCAGTTTTCTGTAAAAGACTTTAAAACATTTTCTGTTTATATACTAATAACTATTAGTTTATTATTGATTTATCTTTGCTTAATGACGTACCATGGAAATTATTTAAAATTCAGAAGACAGTATCACTATTGTTAATAAAATATGTTCTTTATCTAAACAATATTTTCCTGATTTACCAGAAAACCCTAAATGCACTCAACCCTGTTAAGAAATACAGAAAAGTTAGACATTGACCCTTGAACCCAAAAAAAAAATTACAATATATTCAAAATAAATTTCTTGATCCTTTTTGCTTAAAAGTAAGCCTAATGAGGGAACAAATATTTAGGACAGAAGGAAAAAAAAAACAAAAATTCAGTGAACTTTATTTTCCAATGAAACTAAATTTGTAGTTTTTAATAAATTACCAAAAACCTTTTATAATATTATTTGTTGTTGCGGATGATAGAATAGCAACGAACCTCGTCCATTAGCCGGAATGTGTACGTGTGGGCACATGTAAACCCCAGGGATGGTCATTTAAATAGATACTTGTGGATAAAACCAAATGGTTACAAAACACATGTGGCAAATTAAAGCGAGACGTATCATTAAAAACGTTTTAAATTTAAACACCATAAATGTTTGTGTTGTAGTTGTTTGGTTTTTATTTTTTAGTTCTAATGTTTTTTTTTTCTTTGTATTAAGTATTGATTTTGACATTAAGTATCTTTTTATTATTTTTATTTTTATTGTTATTAATTCTTTTATAATTTTTTCTTTTGTAGCTCTTTTTTATGTCATAAGTAATAAAATCATCATTAACCTCATAAACAGCATCATCAGAATTTTTATTTTATTTATTAGTTCGTCCATTTAAATTTTGTTTTAAGGTTTAGTTCTGTTTCAATACTAGATATGTTCTAGTTCAGTTCTGGTTCAGTTCTGGTTCAGTTCTAGTTCAGTTCTAGTTCAGTTCTAGTTCAGTTCTAGTTCAGTTCTAGTTCAGTTCTAGTTCAGTTCTAGTT
>NC_060954.1:41528527-41532363 GCF_022045245.1 Lucilia cuprina
AGACTATAGACTAGACTATAGACTAGACTATAGACTAGACTATAGACTAGACTATAGACTAGACTATAGACTTGACTTTAGACTAGACTATAGACTAGACTATAGACTGGATTATAGACTGGATTATAGACTGGACTATAGACTGGACTATAGACTGGACTATAGACTGGACTATAGACTCGACTATAGACTGGACTATAGACTAGACTATAGACTAGACTATAGACTGGATTATAGACTAGACTATAGACTAGACTATAGACTAGACTATAGACTAGACTATAGACTAGACTATAGACTAGACTATAGACTAGACTACAGACTAGACTATAGACTAGACTATAGACTTGACTATAGACTAGACAATAGATTGTACTATAGACTAGGCTTTTCTTTTCACCCCTGACCGCATATGTATGTGTATGTGTTTGTATATTATTTTCTAAGCACCCTAATTTCTCACACTTAAATATGTATCTGGATTGCTATTGATGACATTATCACATTTTTACAGGTTTCTAATGTAAATATTAGTTTTTTTCTTTTGGAGGTATTTATGTTTATTTCGATAATTAAGAAATATGACACTTACACGCCAATGTTTTTTTGTTCCACTTTTGGTAAAAATATTCTTAAATATTTTGTTTATATATAGGCGTTTGGGTTTACACAATATAATTGTCCTAAAAAGTCTGACAAATACCTAATATGTAAGTAGGTGTATATGTATGTAAGTAATTAATAGAATTAAGTCAATAATTAATTTAACAGGTTACCACCAAATCCAAAAGGAATTGTCTATTGTTAGAACCAGAAAGAGGTCAAAACTATTACGTGACTAAAAGATTTTCATTAATAAATATTACAAAAGAAAATAATAATTTTATGAATTGTTACTTGCATGGATTAAAGTAATCAAATTAGTAACTGAGAAGGTGGGAAGATGTGTAAATATTGAAGAGAGTAATTAATAATTTATTTTTCTTTAATTAACAATTTGTTATGTTTATATTAACAAAAATTTTCTTTATATTTTACAAATTCATAAGTATAATTAATAACAATTTCTTTCTTTTTAAATCCATTCTAGGTACGAAGGCGTCCCCAACAGCAACAACAAATGCAGCATAATCTACAAGAAACTCGTTCATACTGCACTAGTGAGCCCAGACTTAGCGAAACAGAAACACCACCACAAAGAAGAAAACTTTCACAAAGAAGGCCACAACAACAACACCGTAAGTTAACTTATTTAAGAAAACTCATAGATAAAGGAAACTAGCTTAAAAATATATACATATGTGGATGAAAAGTTCGAGGAAACTTTTAACATACAACATAAGTACTTATACTAGACACATATAAGTATCAAGTATCTTGTGCTATAAACAACAGCAAGCAACTACTTTAATAGAAAGTCAAAGTTTAGAATTTTCTAAGATATTTTAATGAAGTACAATATAAACATAAAAGTTTTTCTCTGTTATAATGTGAAGTAGTTGCTGAAGTCCTTATACACATCTATGAAAAAGGGAAGGTAACCGTTGCAGAACTTGTCCTGTAACTAGTTCCAGCAAAAATAATGCAAAGTACTTCCAAAACAGTAAGATTTATCACTACATTAGCAATTAGTGAACTTTTTTTACCTTCTGTGGAAGTGATGTTTAATGACTTCTGAAAAATCGAAAAAAATATTTTTGGGCTTCTGTTTTATTAATTATTTAAGTCAAATTGTGTTCTATAATAATACACCTTCACTTCCGAATAATTTCCAAAAAAGAGCATACAAATTACTTCTTGAGAACAACTTCAGAAGTAGTGAATTTCGACTTAAATAAAAAGAACATCCTTCCTATGACATGCCTTTGTTAAAATCATCATTTTTTCAGGCCATTTTCAGTGCTTGCATAGAGTAAATTCTACTTCTTTTTCGCTTCTATGGAAGTTATTTTTCTGCTGGGATTCATTACTTTAAAATAGTATATAATTCATATGTGAGGAACCACACCCCCTATTGCCAGCCCGCCTTTAAGCAACGAAATATTTACATGGATGTCAAATTCTAGCTCCAATAGGTTCCCAGATAAAACAAATTTTGTCTTTAATTAATGTGGGAAGTGCCACGGCCCCTATTTCTAGTCCCTCATTATGTTTATATGGGATTTAATGTTGAACGTGAAAAAATTGAGATTTCTAGCTCCGATGGTTTTCCAATGTTATTTAATTAATGAGAGAGTGCCACGCCTGCTATTTCTAATCAGCCCACTTTTTTCTTAAACAATTATAAAGATCAAATGTTCACATTAATGTTAAAATTATCCATATAGTTTGAGGATAAATTAATGTCGAAGTCCTTTACGTGAACACCTGCCGTTTGGCCTTAATTCCACAATGCTCATTTACAACCACTGTGAGAGCTTCAGTGACGACTCAGCACCGTTGTGTAAGAAACAAAGTGGAGCAAAAGGGACGTTCTACTTTCAGAGAATATTGGCCAGTCTCTTTAACTTCTTCCTCTTCATTGTGACATATACCACAGTAATCATACTATTAAAAACTTATTCTTTGGGGAAAGGTCTTGGTGAAACAGTGTCCCGTGATTACTGATACGAATATTCGTATCTGCTCCATACAGAGGCTTAAAAGTAAGTTTCACCTATGGTACCCCTAATAGATCAGAAGACGTCGAGGTCTGATATCATACGTTACATGTTTTGTTAATGGTTTCTATTGCAGCCTTATAGCAATACTTAGCTCTATACTTTATTAAAAAGCCAAATTGCACAACAACTATAAACGAAATTAAAATAAATTTCATTTCTAACTTATTTAACCAAAATCTAAATTAAGTTGTAAACAAAACAATTTAATATATTCACAACATTTACAAACTTAGCCACAAAGACAAAATGCCCTCGAGACAATGTCACTTCTATGTGTGACATTCTGCCACAAAGATAAAACTGATATTTTAAATGTAAGAAAAAAAAACACAACAAAATTTGCAATTTTGTTTTTTTGTATTATTAACGCATAATTTATCCACTTAGAATTAAGTTGCCATAACAGCTGCTATAGGGACACATTACAATTATGACCCTGTCTCTCTGCACTTTACTTTGTACTTTGTACATATTACTAAAAAGGGAATGTTGTGATTATTTTGTTATTACTACAAACACAATTGTTATGACAGCTAGAATGAACATTGAAAGAGTAATCGTTATACTATCGTATGTATGTATGTATTGTAATCAGTATTTTAATATTTAAGTTATTTTTTTGTTGCTACTTGTTCAACTTATACCAGCTGCTGTTGTAGTAAAACAATTTCATTAAAATTTGATTTCTAGGAGGGGTTTGTCATTCTTTTGTTGTTGAAATAGTTAAGAGAATATTTTTGCTGTCTTCAAATAGTTATATTAATTTAGTTTAATATTTGTATGATAATTTAATTAATTTAAAAAATTTAATGTGAAATTGTTTAATCAAAAATAGATTTAAATTATTTTTAACAAAAGGGAGTTCCACATTTGCCCAGTAGTTCGACACCTGTCCGAAAACAAATTCAATCGTCCACAGACTGCAAATGGATAGCCAGGAAGCTAATCAAAAAGAGCCAATGCATGACAAGAAACTATTCGCTTAAGCTCTTTTATAATTAGAACAAAACTAGAACAGAACTAGAACAGAAATAGAACAGAACTAGAACAGAACTAGAACAGAAATAGAACAGAACTAGAACAGAACAAGAACAGAACAAGAACAGAACAAGAACAGAACAAGAACAGAACAAGAACAGAACAAGAACAGAACAAGAACAGAACAAGAACAGA
>NC_060954.1:41532463-41535593 GCF_022045245.1 Lucilia cuprina
AACTGAACTAGAACTGAACTAGAACTGAACTAGAACTGAACTAGAACTGCACTAGAACTGAACTTGAACTGAACTAGAACTGAACTAGAACTGAACTAGAACTGAACTAGAGCTGAAGTAGAACTGAACTAAAACGAAACTGGAACTAGCATACCAATATTTCTGAGAAATTAATGTGAGTAATTGGTATTTACTCAATATACTCAGATTTTACAAATCTCACATAAACCACACGAATATGTCACTTTCAGTAATACTTAAAACTATTTTTATTGCTGATTTTATAAATACACATTAGTGGAAAAATATGTACGTAAAAATTATTCCAGGAAATTTTTATTTCAACTGAAGCAAAAATATCGAAACTGTTATTTCATGACGTTTTTTCTGGTATATGCTCAACTAAATTTCATTAGTTGAAAGTAAATTTACCTCGTAAACAGTAGAAATGAGTAGGTAGCAGTTGCACAGTCAATATCTACTAGTGTTTTCGTTTTTCTATATTTTTTATACTTCTCGGGATAATGAGAAGATTCGGGAAACTTGAAAATTTGTTTCGTTATTTTAGATATTCAAATTTCGGATATTTATATGTATATTTATAGAATATGACAAACAGTCCGTTGTCAATTTTTTTGTTGACATTCAGACAACGAGTATGTATAAAACTTAGATGTCGACAACGAGCGTTGTTGTAAATAAATATGTATATACTTTGAATGTTAATGAAAAATTATAAACATTTTGGTGTCAATTTGGTACCAGACGTGTATATTGCTTTTTCGTTCTGCGTATGGAATTAAAAACTCTAGCAAAGCCTGTATTGTCCTGTTGAAAACTCTATTGTTTACGTTCATGTTACTCACAATAATTACGGGTTGAATATGCATTTTATAAATGTAGGTGAACTGACAAATGTTCATTTTACCGTGAAAAAGCCAACAAAATTTGTACGAAATATTTCGCTGACGCACCGTATAATGACAACATTAGGCAGGCTCACACACAAATGAACAAAACTTTAGTTAATGAAATTTTAAAAATAGGTTTGTTTCTAGATTTTGTAAGTGTCATTTTTATCAAAGGTAAACGAGGGAAACATTTGTCACATTATGTAAATAACCAAATACCTCGAATATTTCATGAAATATGAGCAGCTACCGGCTTTAGAAGTGTTTTAGTCTATACAGAGTTGGTTCCTTTTCAAAATAACGACATTCAAAAATATTTCCTGCAAACATTATGTCTATAGTTTTGTTTTATTTTCCGTTTTTCTCCAAAAAATCTTCATAACATTCGATCCCACTTGAATATTTAAAATCCTGAAATTTATTGCCCCTTTTAGTTACTTAACAACGGGAAAAACCATTGCATGGTCAAATTAGCACACAGGAATACAATTTCGTACACACACACACAATACAAAAACCACTCATACGCATACGTTACACGTTCGTTCATCCATTCAGTCTGTCTGCCAGACGCAATACACAGCCAACACACACTTCATTAAAAGAAACAAAACCCACAATTTTCAAATGTCATGCAATGTATGATGTCCTGTTGCCTCAGTTACTGTTGCTGTTTCTGGCCTACAACAAATGTCCACTAACTACATACAACAATTAAAACAAAAACAACATAAAGTTAAAAGTTAATAAACAAGAACAGAAAAGAAGGAGAAAAACAAACGACGCGGTAGAATGAAATAGTTTCTAAAGACCCCTGAAAATGGTTGTTAGACATCGTTCGCACACTCATTAATTCATTCACTTGTGAATGAACTTTTCGCCATAATGTCAGTATAAGTTTGACAACCCTGATAAGATATACAATAGTTCAGTCCTAAAACTGATTCAGTATTAGTTTTAACCTAACCGGTCCAAACCTTTGCTTTTATGCAAGATGCAATTCCGAATATCTATTAATCGAACTTAATTCATCAAAAAACAAGTAAGAAATTATACTCGGGCGAGGACGACCTTTTAATGCAAAATTTATATTCAACAACTAACACAGCAATAGTTAAAAATTCAATCATGAATTTATGTATGTATTCAACAAATATAACAAAATCCAACTGCACTTCCAGCAATCATTAATTCTTTTATGCAAAACATGTGAATATGTATTTAAAAATGAATCTTTAGGCCACATTTGTTAATTTACATAACGCGGTAATAATTTTTTGCTGTTTTTTTTTCTAAAACCTGCTAAATGTCCTGCCAAGGGGCAAAAGGGGTGTTTATCATTTCCTATTTATTCGTGACCATAATAGTGTGGTGACTTTATTATAATTATGTTTTTTTTTCTGTGGTATTCTTAATATTATGTTTTTATGTTTAATGGTTGTTCTTATTGTATGCTCAAGTATATTAAGCGATAATATCAGTAGTTCATGCGAAAGCTATTTGATTAAATTAGGGATTTTTTGTAATGGTTTGCGGAGAAAAATAAACCATAAGTGTAAAAAAAATAACTTGTTCGGTATCTTCAATACGGATCTTGCAATAAGGGCAATTAGTATTACAGACTAGACTAGACTTGACCAGACTAGACTAGCTATGAACTAGACTATACACTAGATTATAGAATAGACTATACCCTAGATCATAGAATAGACTATAGACTAGACCATATACTAGAATACAAAACTATATACTAGACCACATTCTAGAGTATAGAATGGACTATAATCAAGACTATAGACTAAGCTATAGAGGAGACCATTAACTAGACCATAAACTATACTATAAGCTAGATTTTAGACCAGACTATAGTATAGACTATAGACTAGACTAAAGTCTAGACTATAGACTACACTATAGATTAGATTATAGACTAGACTATAGACTTGACTATAGACTAGACTATAGACCAGACTATAGACTAGACTATATACTAGACTATATACTAGACTATAGACTTGACTATAGACTAGACTATAGACCAGACTAATGACTAGACTTTAGACTAGACTATAGACTAGACTATAGACTAGACTATAAACTACACTTTAGATTAGACTAAAGACTAGACTAGACTATAGACTAGACTTTAGACTAGACTATAGACTAGACTATAGACTAGACTATAGACTAGACTATAGACTAGACTATAGACTAGACTA
>NC_060954.1:41535693-41542994 GCF_022045245.1 Lucilia cuprina
AGTTCAGTTCTAGTTCAGTTCTAGTTCAGTTCTAGTTCAGTTCTAGTTCAGTTCTAGTTCAGTTCTAGTTCAGTTCTAGTTCAGTTCTAGTTCAGTTCTAGATCATTTTTATTTCCGTTTTATTTAAACGGAAATAAAAATGATCTCTCATTAAATTCCATATTCGTTAATTTAATTTTATATTATAAAAATAAAGTCTTATAAATCAATTCATAAACAGTATTATATACTGTTTTTATGATGTGTTAAAAATTTGACAAAAAAACACCTAAATATACTTATGTAAATTGCTCAAGGGGTTATGTAAACCGCAATAATTGTATTACTCGGTCTGAAGTTGTATAATTGTTTTGTTAAATGTGAAATGTCAATAGTAATTATTTTTTTTGTTATTTTAACTCAGACTTTATAATTGCGTAAAAATACTTTTTTATTGTTTTTAGTTTAAGTATTATAAAATAAAAATCATGTTAATGATTTTCGTGGTTCTCAAAGAAATTTAATAATCAAAATGGATTTAAATAGATTTTTTAAATAAGTAGGGTATTAGAAAATATTTGTCAATGTTTGCGTAGATTAAGAAAACTATATTTTAATTTTTTTTCATTTGTATATGTATGTATATTGTACATATGTATTATTTATCAATCATTTTATTTAAAAAATTATTACTAATTTTAAGTTAATTACTCGAACTCATATATTTATAAAATCTATTAAAAATACTTATTTACAACAAATCCTGATTCGGTTATTGTTTGTTTTGTAGTTTTCATTAGTAATGTATTTTAAGTTTTAATTTTATAGCTTATAAAATAATTTCTTTGAATATGCAAAAAAGTAAAAATCTTGTAAAGATTTAATCAAATCATACATATTTTCAAAGTTATGAAATTTTATAGAAAACTTTTATGTTTGAAATTGGATTAGTGTTATACACAAGAGTGAATATAATGCGAATGATGATGATGGAATGTTCACACTAGAAAATTTATAAAGATCTATAAAACCGCGTCAAAACATCCCCGGTAGTATTAGTTAAGTCAGTGTGTCCCTTTTGAACCGAATTTTCAACAAGTTTGCAATTGATCGGTTCAGTTATATGGCAAAGTTAATTGTCACTTTAGTGCTTCCATATATATTTTTGACAAAAGTTTTTCCAACTTTATCTTTAAGACAATTTTCAACTTTTGTTAATATAATTACCAAAAAGCTAATTCTATAATAACCATAGCCACTCCGATCTACAGGTTATATACACATATTCATAACAATAAAATTTAATATAAAAACTCATACTTGTTGGATGTTGCTTCTGATAGACTGATAGACGGTCAGACAGTTATTCTAGCAGACTTTCTGGAAGTCACTTATATAGAAATATGTATGATGTGGAAAAACAAGACGAGAGATACATTTATATGTTACATGTTTATAATGAAATAAAAAAAAAATTCAGACATACTTTTGAATAGACATATTTTTTTATTCATTGTGATTGTAAGTGCGAAGTAAAATAAATGTGGAATATTGAAAATAAGGAGGGTTTCACATTTGTTCATACTTTAGTAAGTTCATTTTTATGACCTATAAGACTTTTAAAGGTAAACTACAAGGGAATTTCAAGTTTTCATAAAATCTTAGAGAGTTGTACATTCAGAAAAATATTTGATAATAATTTTTATATATCTTGAAGCAGTAATAAACGGTTGTCAGATCTTACAGTGTTGAGGAAATGTCTTACAATCATGTAAACTTATAATTTTTGTTTTGAAATGTTGTCAGAAAAAGTATTTAGTATTGTACTTTAGACTTTATCTAGCATTTTTTGATCACACTCGAATCATTTATGACTCTTCTGCACGATTAAAATGATTTTATATGAGCTCATGGTAGCTCATGATAAATGATACATTCGTTGGGATAAAATGGTACCCTACCCGCGATTCTTCTAAAAAAATCTTATCTAAGGCTCACTTCTGATCAATTTCGACTTATTTTTGTATCTATTTTAAGTCATTTCTGAGTCAAAACTCATGTTAGGACCATAAGTGATACATTCGTAGGGAGAAAATGAAACCCTACGCGGGATTCTTCTAAAAGACTCTTTTCTGAGGCCCAGTTCTGATCAATTTCGACATATTTTTGTATCTATTTCAAATCATTTCTAAGTCGAAGTGCAGTCATTTAAGAACCATGATTTAGTAATTTTTAAACCATTTCTGAGTCATTTTATGTTTGTTTCAAAAAAATATAGCAATACACTCATCTTTCGAACATCTCGATGATATATTTATGATTGCTATACATTTTGTTATTGTTATTGTTTGTGCCAAATTTCCAAATTTGCATTATCTCCAAATTGGGACCTGTAGTTTGATTACAAGGTTTACAAGCTCTGTTGGGGGGTTCATTTGTATGGGGGCTAGGAGATATAATGAACCGATGTTAACCATTTTCAATAGGGTTCGTTCCTGGGGCAATAGAATATAATGTACCAAATTTCATTGAATTATCTCCAAAATTGCGAACTGTATAACCACCCAATATACCCTCCCCACTAAAGTGGTGTAGGGTATAAATATTACACAAACTCAAATAATTATACATTTAATATTATAAACGAAATGAGAATTATATTATTCTATTTTCTGCCATACAAAATTTGTCTTCTAGCTCTACATAAAGAGTCTTTTATGAGCCTCTGTTCAATCAGTTTCGAATTATGTTTGAATCTTAGTCCTTTACAAATTGCATAAGAAAAAAATTTAGATCTTCCAACTGTTTGAAATATGTTCAGAAAATAATTTTGAAAACTATCATATTTCAAACACCAGAATGATGAATTTATCATTGCTATACATTTTGTTATTGTTTTCTCATATAATCAGTTTTCAATCATATATCAGGATTATATTTGAATCATTTTTTAAACGCGCAACTTATTTATCATTTTACGGTCATCAAAAAAGACTCGCTTTACTGATTAATCATCCAACAATCTTCTAAATGCCCACCTAAGTAGCATTTGTAAGATCTAACAACCGTGTCTTCATACCAAAAGATCCATAAAAGATGAAAATTCAAAGGTTTTTGAAAACTCCCTATAATATTAGGTAAGATTGTATAAGACAAAATCCAGCAGAAACAGGTTTTGTAATCGAGAAAGAAGAGTGTATGGTCTGATTGTACAATATCTTCATCATTCCCATTTCAATAATTTTCTAAACCGAACTCGTATAAACTAAATGAGATAAAATAAACCCTTAAGCCGACTTCTACATTGCTAGAGTTTTGTTAAACATTTGAACATTTGAATGGTGGTAATACCAAAACACCATGACGAAAAATTTCGGACTATATACCAGATTTTGAAACAATACCTTTAAATGTGATATATAACTTTATTATCGGCAAGTTTGTAGATATTTCGCTGTCTTGCAATAATGATACAAAATATTAGAAATGAAAATGATCTTTAGGTCGAATTATAACCTTTTCAGATCGTTCGCACTGTGATAAAAAATGTGGTTGTCATTAAAAGTCAAGAAATTATGAGAATTTATAAAACAATTATTAATTTTTATTGGCAATATCTGATGTTGGGGTTAGAATCTGTCTGGGTTATTTAACTCTTGGTTTGAGTAATACACCTAACTAAGTAAGTACATGTAATGTTGGTTTTAAGACTGATTCATTTTGGAAAATATCTCTAGGACTGTTGCAGACTCAACAAGATCCCACAGATGAGTTACTGCAATTTCTATACATAAACTACGAACGTGTTGCTACCACATCACCCATTAATATAGATTTCTCATGCGTTTATTACAAGACATCATTCAGAGAATATAGTTGTTGGAACAGTTCGGCTGTGGTCAAGGAAAAAACTTTTAGGTTAATACAGCTTTCGCTGGGTTGTCAATCATTAGTCGAGTATTACTCGTGTCGTACCGGAGCGAAAATCCAATTATCATGTTAACGATTTCGATTTTGTAATCTAATGTAGTTGATCGATTTATCTGTGGTACGTCTCATTGTTCTAATGTTAAGGGCTCAGGCAGGGATGGAAAAAGAGATTTTGTCTCAGTATCAAAAAATATTTCAGAGGGTACTTTTTTCGATCTCAAAGTACTAAAATATTTTTTTTACTGAAAGTTTGTAATTTCTGAAATATATTTATATATATTCGTAGAAGAGTCTAACTTAGTCTCAGGGTTTCGACTATTTTAACTTTTTGTCTGATAATATGAAGAAAATTCCAATACTTTATAACTTTAGTAGCGTTAAATGGACCGATCCTAAAAAAATTTGGTAGAAAGATTTTGGCTTATATGAAACTTCTTTATGTCGAATTTCATCACTATACTCGTGCTGCTAAAGCAGTTACGCTCGTCAAAGCTGTTTTCTGGAGGTCCACTTGTATGGGGGCTATTCGAAAATGTGAACCGATATTGTCAATTTTCCATACCAAGCGAACGTTAGCAATAGAGAATACTTATGAGTAATTTCAACTGTCTAGCTCTTCCCGTGTGGTCCCTATCGTGATTTCAACAGACAGACTGACGGACGGACGGACATGGCTAGATCGTCTTAGAATTTAATAAGGACCCAGAATTTATATACTTTTATGGGTCTATGGCCAATATTTCGATGTGTTACAAACCCCATCTTTTTTGATAGTGGGTATAAAAATTATTTTATCAGACAGATTTACTACCGGTTAAACGATAGTCGGATAATGAGATTGTAGCTCGGGAGTATCACGGTACTTTTGCACATCAAATAGTATCAAATCGTAACAACTACGCCATCGGTGAGCTCAGGCCATTGAGGAATGAATAAGAATGTTACATGGCATCTGTTATTTATAAGCTAAAACCCAGTGTGCATTCGAAATAATATCAATATCATCGAAAGTTATTATTTGTGAGATCGGTTGATAAATCTGATACGTAGTGGAAGTGGTTTAAATACAAATTCGCGGGAAGAGGGAGTTGCGATTAAAAGACAGATGTACGGTAAATTGTATATTTCGGGATAAGTTCTGAGGTATTGCCAATGACAACAGATACCCTACAGAGGAATGACTGTGAGACTAAGCATTGGAAATAAGTTGGTTTTAAATACATATTATTGTAAACCCGTATACCTGGAATAAGTGTGTCTGTTGTTGCACTCTATGAGTGTGTCGGATGAATGAGAAGTGTGCTGGGTTAAAAGAGGATGGATGAAAGTTATCTTTTACACGTGATACCATAGTGATCCTTCCTTGTCCAGGTATATTCAGAGAAACCTCTGTTCATACCAGCTTTACCTAGTGTGTTTTCTGTGAATAAGAATAAAGTCTTCGACTTTTTTGATGGATTCGTATTTGGGTTTACCGGTTATGTCTCTAGGTGCTGCTGTCGGCTCAAAAGAGGTCATCTTATCTGTGTGTGTGTAAACGGAAGTTTACACGGAAATTAAGCAACATGTTTAGATAGCCTAAGTACTAGAGAAAAGTGCACTTATATTGGACTGGAAATTCCATATAAGTAAATTGCCAATTCCGTGTAGGGAGTACAATGAATCGATACAGAAGCTCCCACTGTAGTTGAAAAAGCCTACCGTGAAATAAGGCCAACACAACGTAAAGCACTTCGACATTCATGCTTAACACTTGTAGTGAATTTTTGATGAAAAATGAAAAATTGTTTTCGAAGACTATAGCAGGATACTATTCTTTCATCTGATGATTCCATAAAAATGAATGTCTGGAAAAATCAATTTCATAAAAATAGTTATAAAAATATGCCAGTTGTGACCACAGTTGTCAGTCAGTTGTCAATTGCTTGTATTAGGGGGGAAAACATTTTCAAAACGAAACTTCCCTTATAAACACATACATACAAATGTCAAAAAACACATATGATTGTGCAAACTATGTTGATGTGTTTGAGTTTTCCAAAATCATTGTATAAAATTGTGACAGTAAAAACTGACATTGATATGAATAAATTACATAAATTGTTATAGAAATCTAGAAAATCATATAAAACATATTTTTGCACACGCAAATCTACGCACTCCATGTATTTAATAGAAAAATACTTATATTTATTTTACATAACTACAAAATTCTAATTAAAAATGTAAAAATATAAATCATTAAGATTTAAATAAAAAAAAATCGAAATATGTAAAATAACTTACCGATCTACCCGCCGTATTTGTTATACGAGCACTTTGTGATCTGGTGGCAGGTCGACGTCTTCTATAGTTGGGTGTACCCTGTGAATCTGGTGTATTATTGCCCGAGGGCATATTATAAATAACTGTTTCTATGCTTCCACCGGTGGCACATATGGAAGCACTTCTCGTTTTCTTTTGCATACGCATCGGAGATGATATATCGTCAGCCATGTTTGATTTTTGTTTTTTGCAATAATTACTTTAAAATTTATGATTTATTTTTGATTTTATTAATGAAAAAGTGTTAAAATTTATTTTTTGCAAAATTTGCTCAACATTGAGATAAATATCTTTTTTATTTCTTATTTATGCTGCTTTAATTTTTATTTAAAATTAAAATACTTTCACTGTGCCAAATACAACTGTAATGAAATGAAAAATTAAAAAAGAAAAAATATAAATTAGTATAATGAAAATTTTCTTTAGAACATAAAAAATGTTTATTACATTTTTTTTAAACGTAATTTTATGTATTTTGTGTTAAAATTTTGTTTTTGTCAGTTTTTTTTCGCACATATTTCTATGTTGTTTGTTTTGAAAATATTGAAATCACCATGCTGTACGTGAAAATATAATACAAAACAAAAATATTAAAGAAAAAAATTTAAAATTTTGTTTTAAAATAAAAAGTAGGTCATTCATATTCATGTATATGTCTTAAATGCTCGAAATGAATAATCGCCCAAATTTATAATTAGAAATTGAAAATAGATGAAATCATGTAAATTTAATTTATTACTCTATAGTTGGCTTCAGAAGAACTTTTACAGCAACTTCTATTAATAGCTTTTTAATTTTAAATATTTTTGTTTTATAAAAGTTGCTATTTTTATACCAGGAAACCTTTTATTGTTTTAAGGGAGTTTTTAAGTATAAAGGAATTACTTTTTTACCTGTTGCTTTTGTGTTTATATATTAATTATACGAGGGATACTATAAAAATCTTTGCAAAAATATTGCAGACTAGACTATAGACTAGACTATAGACTAGACTAAAGACTAGACTATAGACTAGACTATAGACTAGACTATAGACTAGACTATAGACTAGACTATAGACTAGACTA
>NC_060954.1:41543094-41545123 GCF_022045245.1 Lucilia cuprina
CTATCTATCTATCTATCTATCTATCTATCTATCTATCTATCTATCTATCTATCTATCTATCTATCTATATATCTATCTATATATCTATCTATCTATCTATCTATCTATAAAAAGAAACACCCTTTACTTGAAGTGCTAAAAACTAGAAGTATATACATTGCAATACTTTTTAATTTTTTTATGACAATGTAGTGGTGTTACATACAATGACAACTCTATTGACAAGTTTTATAACTCCAAAAGTTATTCTTGTTATAACAATTATGTGTTTATAAAGGCGAGTAGCTACAGAATGAAAAAGAGAAATTTTCTCCCCTCAAACCTAAAACTTTTGATAAAACTATAAAAATGAGGAAAATTGTAAAATGGAAAAAGAATAAAATATCCCCCAATTGCTTAAATGCTGGATCCGCGCATGTACATACACTACTTACTTCCTTATTACTATACCAAGAAGTTTATATTGGTAGAAATTAAAATAAAAGCAGTATGCAAATTCTATATATTTATATACATTCTCAATGTTCGATGACTAAAGCATAACCGAATGAATGACGCGTCCACGGAAGTTATGATACCTTCGAAGCATAACCGAAAGGGTGATGTGTCATAATGTCTATGGCAGTTTTAACACCTTCATAAAATTCAAGGATTAAAAATTGTCCATTAATAAAGAAAATGTTTAATTCAGAAGAGACGGTGATGCTTCAAATACTTCGCTTTCATAGCCTTAGTCCATGGACATTAGGAATATTAAATTTCACCCATACAATGTAATCCTCTTTTTTAAGATCACGTCTAATGCATACCTATGTAAGAATATTTTGTTATATTTTAAACAAAAAAGACAACACACCGGAAAAAATGAAATTTAACACAAGTAACACTTGATCACGATTCCTTCCGTACAATAACAATTATGTGCACTGTATTAGTACTTCTAAACTGGATAAAACAACTGTCAAAAAAAGAGAAGATGATTAAAATGTGACACAAAAAAGTCATGCAAATTTAAAGGAGACAAGAATAACTTAAAATGAACTACAGTCAAAGATAATATTAAGTGAAAAATTGTCCTGCTATTAAAAATAGTTATTAGTGTTCTAACTATTTTAATTGATAAAAATTTGATTAGTTAATAATTTTTCGGTTATCAAAATTGACAACCCCCTTTCCCCTCTAAGTAAATTTAATTATAAGATACAATTGTAGCTCTAACACTTTCAGTGGTGTTAGAGACAACACTTTCATCTGCGGTATATTCTAAATTAGTAAATGAAACTCAGTGTTTTGGTCTTTACTGTTACTGTACATCATTTTGAGGTTAAGTGTACATGACTTTTTATAAATTTGAAAAGGAGTCTTATTTACAACCCAGAGACAAAAAAAAACTATAAAATACTAAAATCCACTTGTTCTGTAGGAAAATAGCTTAAAAAGTGCAAAATTTAAAATTCCAAAATTTTATTTTATTACTAAAATAAAACTGTAAAATTCTAACTTTAACTACATAGTTTAGTCTAAAGTCTAGTCTATAGTTTAGTCTATAGTCTAGTCTATAGTCTAGTCTATAGTTTAGTTTATGGTCTAATCCATAGTATAGTCTTTAGTCTACACAATAAACTAGTTTATAGTCTAGTCCATAGTCTAGGTTATGGTATAGTCTATATTCTAGTCTACTGTCTAGCCTACAGGCTAGTCTAGTATATAATCCGGTCGATAATTTAGTCTATAATCTAGTCTGTACTCCAGTCTATAATCTAGTCTGTACTCCAGTCTATAATCTAGACTGTACTCCAGTCTATAGTCTAGTCTATAGCCTAGTCTATAGTCTAGTCAATAGTCTAGTCTATAGTCTAGTCTATAGCCTAGTCTATAGTCTAGTCAATAGTCTAGTCTATAGTCTAGTCTATAGTCTAGTCTATAGTCTAGTCTATAGTCTAATCTATAGTCTAGTCTATAGTCAAGTCTATAGTCAAGTCTATAGTCTAGTCTATAGTCTAGTCTATAGTCTAGTCTATAGTCTAGT
>NC_060954.1:41545223-41547466 GCF_022045245.1 Lucilia cuprina
TCTTGACTATAGATGAGTCTATAGTATTGACTATAGATGAGTCTATAGTCTTGACTATAGATGAGTCTATAGTCTTGACTATAGATGAGTCTATAGTCTTGACTATAGGTCAGTCTATCAGAGGGTACGGTTGTATGGGGTCTAGGCGAAATAATGAACCAATTTTAACCATTATCATTTCTTGGAATGGAAAATCCAAAAGAAGAGTTTCATCAAAGTAATCCCCTACAAAAACGGCATCTCATGCTCGAAATTCTTTACGACCAATATTTTATGTTACAAATATCAATACAAACGTATAATATCCTCTCCACTATAGTAGTGTAGGATAAAAAACCCTCCAATAAAGGCTTTAGTAAACATTTTATTTATGCCCATTTGATGTACATTAAATAAATGTAAGACGTTTATGTAAGACTTGTAAATACACATTATAATAAACTAAAAATTACTTATAATCATTCTTAAATCACAAAATAAAATTTACATATTTGTTTTTTTTTTTTTCAAAATTGAATAAAAGCAAAAAGGATAAAACTATAAATTTTATGGATATGCATGTGTTTATAAATTATTTATTAAAATAAATAACATTTTATGGTCATGTCGTTAAATCAACCGCAATGAAAATGGAAAGAAAAAAGTTGTGAAGAAAGGCATAAGAAGAAAATCTGTAAAGAATATATTACAAGTAATAAAAAAAGTAGAAACAAAGTTACTATGTGATGTAAGGGAAAGGCAAAAAGAGACTTACATATGTGTGAGCATTAGGTTGGCTCCCCTAAGTGGTTGTTATTGATGTTTCCGGCGATTATCAAAATTTTGCTTATTCTGTGTTACAAATTCCAACATTTTTATAGCCTATATGTACCTTTATGTTGTAGCCATTTATATGACAGCTAGATAAAAGCGATGACTATACATTGAAAATTTCAACTCTCTAGCTCTTACCATTTTTATTCTATCGTGCTTTCAGTAGACACACAGACAGACGGACATACTTACATATATACTTTATCTCATCAGGGTCTTAAGCGAGCAGTTTATATAAATCTATATTTATCAAACCACATTGCTACATCCTCTACTCTCGTCTGAATAGGCAGGTTCGGTTTTGCATAGATGTGCTCGTAATCCTGTGTGTCCTCTCAGAATACGTACAAACATTCTAACTTCAGATATACTCATTTTTAGGAATTTCTAGTTTGCAGAGTCACCCCATAAGATCTTTGTGGGTCTACACACCGTTTCATTATTTCAATAGGCCTTATGGGATTCTATCACTCACATTTTTATTTAGCATTTCTTGCTTCGAATAATTTTGCGTTTGTCAGGTTAACTTTCCCCAGCTTGCCTTTCCTATAAAGTTATTACAATCGCTCTTTCGTTGCCAACTACTCCGTAAATAGTTTTATTATTTCACCTAGATCCCATACAAAAGAAACCCCGAAAACAGTTTTTGAGTTTAAAACTAACAAAGTTAAATATCCTTTGACCTCGTCAAAAAGGAGAGAGTTCTATGCAAGCCTTGATAATCTTGCCAAATTTCATAATGATTGGGACTCATTTGACCATAGTTGCCTTACAAAGCCTCCTTCATAAAATGACTTGAATATCACCAACTCACATGATAACTATCTTTTATACATTTTAAATACAAATTCAAGTTGAATTTAACTTCGTAAGCAAAGCTCCCAGCAAAAACTTTCATTACCAGGTAAGGAGTTAAAATGCCGAGTCATTTTAAGTCATTATTTTATTAACATGGTGATGTCATTAAATGCAAGTAAGTTTCAGAATTTTGTACAAGTAATTAGAAAAATTAGATTGTGTGCAAAAACGTAAGCTTTATACTATCTTCACATAGAAACTGAATAGTTCTTCTGCATAAAAATAGGACCACCCTAATATACAGCTTTAAAACATCTTGACATAATATTCTTGTCATTCTATTGCTGCTTGCATGATCTGGTATACAAGTATCTCTTATTCTTATAATCAAAAGTATTGTTTTAACACTAAAATACATTTTTCTATAAAACCACAAGTAAAGGATGTTTTTTAGAATTATGGAATTTGAGATTAAAAACATTGTTTTTATGAAAATTGTTCCTCACTTCTTGTAATACATTACCCAGACTATCTATCTATCTATCTATCTATCTATCTATCTATCTATCTATCTATCTATCTATCTATCTATCTATCTATCTATCTATCTATCTATCTATCTATCTATCTAT
>NC_060954.1:41547641-41547874 GCF_022045245.1 Lucilia cuprina
CTATCTATCTATCTATCTATCTATCTATCTATCTATCTATCTATCTATCTATCTATCTATCTATCTATCTATCTATCTATCTATCCATCTATCTATTTATCTATCTATATATTTATCTATCTATATATTTATCTATCTATTTATCTATCTATCTATTTATCTATCTATCTATCTATCTATCTATCTATCTATCTATCTATCTATCTATCTATCTATCTATCTATCTATCTATC
>NC_060954.1:41547974-41558659 GCF_022045245.1 Lucilia cuprina
AGACTGATCTATAGTCAAGACTATAGACTGATCTATAGTCAAGACTATAGACTGATCTATAGTCAAGACTATAGACTGATCTATAGTCAAGACTATAGACTAATCTATTAGTTTAGAACTAGAATGTCATTACTGATTTTTGTAATGATAGGGCCTCATTTGTCCCTAGCCCCCATACAAACTCCCTTTTAGAAAATGACTTAAAGGTCAAAATGACTTATAAACACTAATAACATGATCAAATTCTACATCAATAACTTTAAAGTAGATGTAAATTCATCTACCAACATTTACAAGAATAGACCCATATTTGATCTTGTCGTGTAGGTTATCACATGGTTGGCCATGCTCGACTTTACATTCATACTTGTTAGCTATGCTTAAAGATATGATAAAATCTTTGTGATAAATTTTCACTTAAAATCAGTATTTTTTTATTTAAGTAAATAACTTTAGTCAAGTTCTATTTGCATTTATTATTTGTTTATCTAACAAGAACATCAAACTTAATAAAAAATCAAATTTACTAAATAAGTTTTTCACTTTATATCATGTATTTTCTTCACTACTTATTTTATAGTCATGTAATAAAATCTATTAAAATCATGTCTCAAAGACTTCCTTTACAGTCCAGTTCTTTGGAATTTTATTTAAGTGAAAAAATTCCAAAGAGAGCAAAAAAAAAAGAACGTACTAGTTTAAATTCAATTAGTGTCAATTAACACAACTAATGGAGATGTGGAACTAGAACAATAAAAAAAGCAGGAAAGGAAAATAAAAAGTTGAGTGTTAAAGACAGTAAAAACAAACACCAACAATATCCGTTTAAGACAAGTACAACAACACTTGCAGCAAAAAATAAAAATATTAACAGGAGTTTAAAAAAAAACGGGTGTGTCAGCAGTTAAGGAATGAACATACAACCAGTGTTTATACTAAATTAAACCAAATCAAGAAACTTTCTGGGGAAGAATACCCTTAAGAGCAAATTCTAAAAAAAAAACAAATTTAATCTTAATTAACAGTAAAAGATTAAAGCTTTTTGAACTTTCTTTATTTTAAAATTTTACTTATTTTTGTTTCTCCCCTTGGCTTACCTTCCCTTTTTAGGTGTTTTTCTTTTTAGAAAAAGAAGAAAAAAGAAAAAAAATCAAATCTCAAAATGCTCAAGGGTGCAAATCTTGGACAGAATACAATTAAAAACTAAATACATAAAAAAATTTAAAGAAATTAAAAGAAAACTACATCAGAATCTTAAAATCTTTGTGCTAATAACGTAAATAAAGTTATTTAAACGTTTAGAAAAAGGATTTAGTTGTTTTCTTATTTTCAGACTCAACAAAAGGTTACACAACAAAAACGAAAAGGACACAAATGAAATGAAAAATTAAATACTTGTTTAAACTTAATTAACATTTTTTCTTAAACAGCTTGTTTTTACAATTAATAAAAATTAATATCGTCTTCTTTTCCAAGGGATTTCTTAAAGGAAAAATTGTTGTTTTGTTTAACAGGAAACACTTGTTTTGTAGAAGTTTAGACAAAAATTAAACGGGGTTTCTAAAAAAATTATATTTACTTTCTATGTAGCAGTAGTCTTCCTAGCAAATCACTTTTTCTCTATATCAAAACACATTTTAATACTCATGTTAAGAATATAGAACGATCCATAAACTAGACTAAAGACTGATTTCATGTGAAGGCGTATTCAGAAGTCGAAACTGTAGTATGATCTTTAATATGAAAAAAATTGATATATTTTAAATCTATAGATTGATTTATACAAGAATAATTTATAGTTAGACTATAGTTAGTCAAGATTAGAAATTGTTCTATAGTCAAAAGTATAAGCTGATCCATAGTCGAAACTAAAAACCAAGATATAAATACGATAAATTAATCTATAATTAAGACTATAAACCGATGTATAATCAGACTATGGACCGATCTATAGTCAAGACTATAGGCTGATCTATGGTTAATACTATAGACTGATCTATAGTCAAGACTAAAGTCTGATCTATAGTCAAGATATGATTAGGATAGTCAAGACTACAGACTGTTCTATAGTCAAGACTAGAGACTGTTCTATAGTAAAGACTATAGACTGTTCTTAAGTCAAGACTATAGACTGTTCTTAAGTCAAGACTATAGACTGTTCTATAGTCAAGACTCTATAGTCAAGTCTATAGTCTGATCTATAGTCAAGACTATAGACTGTTCTATAGTCAAGACTATAGACTGTTCTATAGTCAAGACTATAGACTGTTCTATAGTCAAGACTATAGACTGTTCTATAGTCAAGACTATAGACCGTTCTATAGTCAAGACTATAGACTGTTCTATAGTCAAGATTATAAACTGTTTTATAGTCAAGACTATAGACTGATCTATAGTCAAGACTATAGATTGATCTATAGTCAAGACTATAGTCTGATCTATAGTCTGATCTATAGTCAGTACTATAGACTGATCTGTAGTCTTGACTATAGATTGATCTATAATCAAGACTATAGACTGATATATGGTCAAGTCTATGAACTGATCTATAGTAAAGACTGTAGACTATTATACAGACTGTTCCATGGTCAAGACTTTAGACTATTCTATAGTCAATACTATAGACTGTTCTATAGTCAAGACTGTAGAATCTACACTACAGACTGATCTATAGTCATGACTATGGACTGATCTATAGTCAAGATAATTGACTGATATATAGTCAAGACTATGAACTGATCTATAGTCAAGACTATAGACTCATCTATAGTCAAGAGTATAGACTCATCTATAGTCAAGACTATAGACTCATCTATAGTCAAGACGATAGACTCATCTATAGTCAAGACTATAGACACATCTATAGTCAAGACTATAGACTCATCTATAGTCAAGACTATAGACTCATCTATAGACAAGCCTATAGACTCATCTATAGTCAAGACTATAGACTCATCTATAGTCAAGACTATAGACTCATCTATAGTCAAGACTATAGACTCATCTATAGTCAAGACTATAGACTCATCTATATTCAAGACTATAGACTCATCTATAGTTAAGACTATAGACTCATCTATAGTCAAGACTATAGACTCATCTATAGTCAAGACTATAGACTCATCTATAGTCAAGACTATAGACTCATCTATAGTCAAGACTATAGACTGATCTATAGTCAAGACTATAGACTGATCTATAGTCAAGACTATAGACTGATCTTTAGTCAAAACTATAGACTGATCTATAGTCAAGACTATGGACTGATCTATAGTCAAGACTATAGACTGATCTATAGTCAAGACTATGGACTATAGTCAAGACTATGGACTGATCTATAGTCAAGACTATGGACTGATCTATAGTCCAGACTATGTACTGATCTATAGTCAAGACTATGGACTGATCTATAGTCAAGACTATGGACTGATCTATAGTCAAGACTATAGACAGATCTAGAGTCAAGACTATAGACAGATCTATAGTCAAGACTATAGACAGATCTATAGTCAAGACTATAGTCAGATCTATAGTCAAGACTATAAACTGATCTATAGTCGAGACTATAAACTGATCTATAGTCGAGACTATAGACTGATCTATAGTCAGGACTATAGACTGATAGTCAATTCCAAACATACCATCTTTTTCTATGTAGAAAGTTTTTATATATAGAAAAAAAAACATCCTTAAAAGAGCTTTTTTCTGCGTAGTGAATACCATTATAATTTTTATTTCCTTCTCCTAAAAGCACCTTACGAATAAGATCTTAGCTAATGAAATAAAAACATTTGCGTAAGTTTAATTAGAAAACATTTGAAGTAAACAAAATGAAGAGAAAATAATATCAAAACCCACAAAGAGAAATTGGATGGTGGTTACATAGAATGATGGCGTTTACATTTCTTCAAGTTTACTTGCTTGTATTCCGAAAGAATGTATTACTAAATTTCACCGACAAAAAGTTGTGGTAGTTTATGTTTTACCAGAAAAAATGAAGGAAAATAGCAATTTGTTTAAAGATTATTTATTGCAGGCATTAAAACAAATGTGAGAGATTTAAATAATTGCAGAAAATTTTATAAATGGCAGCTTATGACAGCAAGAAAAAAAGTTTTAAAGATGAAAAACTTGTATTGCTTTAATTTTAATTTACAACAATTATAAACAGATGAGAGAAAAGAATTAAAACCATAGCTACAGTTGGTTTTAAAGTAAAAGTTTAATTAGTTTTTTTTTCTTAATTAAACAATATTTTGAATTACTTCAAAAGAAATGTGTTGATATGAAACATTTTCATATTTATAAGCTAAATTCATGGGAACTAATAGTGAATGTGAGAATTTCTTTTTAAATATCTGTTTAATTTTACGTTTAGTTTATAAAAGTAAGTATTAATAGTTCACAATGTGGTAATAAAATTACCACATGGCTAATACTTTTCATTTAAATAACAAATCATTAAAAATACATTCGAATTTTATTGGGTTATTAAAACACTATGTAAATTCTTAACCAAAAGTTTAATAAATTTACGATTTTGTTTTTGTTTTTGTTAGTTAGGAAAGCAATTAATAAGAAATTAACAAAAATGAATTGTAGATTAAGTAGAACAAGACGGCAGCCTCTATGAAATTAGAGACGAATATGTCAATCAAATGATACTATAGATCAGTTTATATTTTGTACTATAAAACAGTTTATAGTATGGACTATAGAACAGAGGACTATAGAACAGTTTATAGTATGGACTATAGAACAGTTTATAGTCAGGACTATAGAACAGTTTTCAGTTTGGACTATAGAACGGTCTATATTCTGGACTATAGAACTATCTAAAGTCTGGACTATAGAAAAGTCTATAGTCTGGACTGTAGAACAGTCTATAGTCTGGACTATAGAACAGTCTATAGTCTGGACTATAGAACAGTCTATAGTCTGGACTATAGAACAGTCTATAGTCTGGACTTTTGAACAGTCTATATTCTGGACTATAGAATAGTCTATAGTCTGGACTATAGAACAGTCTATAGTCTGGACTATAGAACAGTCTATAGTCTGGACTATAGAACAGTCTATAGTCTGGACTATAGGAAAGTCTATAGTCTGGACTACAGAAAATACTATAGTCTGGACTACAGAAAATATGTAGACTGGACTACAGCAAAGTCTATAGTCTGGACTATAGAAAAGTCTATAGTCTGGACTATAGAAAAGTCTATAGTCTGGACTATAGAAAAGTCTATAATCTGGACTATAGAAAAGTCTATAGTCTGGACTATAGAATAGTCTATAGTCTATATTATAGAACAGTCTATAGTCTGGACTATAAAATATTCTTTAGTCTGCACTATAGAACTTTCTATAGTCTGGAGTATAGAAAAATCTATAGTCTGGACTATAAAACATTCTTTAGCTTTAACTATTGTGTTGATTATAGATTAGTCTATAGTCTTGACTATAAAGAACAGTATATTATCTTGACTATTAAACAGGATTTAGTCTATAGCCTTGTCTATAGAACATTCCATAGTCGTGACTATAGAATATTGTATATTCGTGACTATAGAACATTCTTTAGTTTTGATTACATTTTACACTACAGTCTTGTCTATAGTTTTCACTAGAGAATAGTCTATAGTCCTGACTACATTTCAATCTATAGTCTTCTCTATAGATATCTCTATAACTATATATGCATATATAACACTTAATCGATTCAAAATGATGTTTTGAGATTCACTGTAATGGGTTGATTACAAACATGGTATTAGTGTAACACAAACATTTAAACATTTCCCCTAAATCTTCTTTTACTGTTTTATTTATTTTCTAAATTAATCATTTTGCAGACACATCATAAACACTTGCCCCAACTACCATAAATACAGAATTCCCCTAAAAAATACTCGAAAAGTTATTTTTTGCGAAAAAATGCTTATTGTACGTCATAAATAATAAAAGTTCAAGTACAGATACTCAGCCGAAAAATTGTACTATATTACGCCAACTGATTATGACAAACACATCGAAGTAATATTTACAAACGAACCATAAAATTATATTTTCTATAGATTTCTGTTAACAAATCTTATCATTACTTTTTAAGCTAAATACAAAACGAAAAAAAATGTGTTGTCTTTGAAATTTTTTCCGATTATTAACTGTGTTATTTTACGATACATTTACATCTGTTTAACATCTGTTAAAACAATAAAAAACAAAAGAAACAAAGTCGAAAAGTCTAAATATAGAATGAAAGTGAAAACGGAAAAATAAAATCCATTTATAACCCTATCAATGAGCTGAAATAAACTTTTACTAGATGGTTTTCCTCATTTTATTTGCATGGAAATCGATAAAAATGACAATGCTGTTGATAAAATGACAGTATTGTATAAGGCATATTATAACAATAAAAAAACATAGTACATATTTACGGCAACAACAAACATATTGAAATGAGAGTATAGGAAAATAAAATGGAATTGATAGAAAATAAAATCACAATTGATGAATATTTATCGGAAAAGTTTTATGTTGTTTACCCTACACATAATGAGGGGTTGTTTAATGGGAATTTACTGCTAAAAACCGATCAATTAAAACTATATATCGCTTATACACTACAAGACTGACATAATTCAAATTGCCATAATAAAGCATTTAAGTTGAATTGTACCATGCCTCAGATAATCTTAACCCGTTTATTGTTCAATAAAATTGTGCACATTTAGGTGAAATTTTTATGGGGGCTTTTCAGAGGGGTTAAGGTCATATGAGGCCCTATAATTATAGAATTCCTGAGAGTCATCAATTCTAGTATAAAACTTGGTTTTGAAATTTTTTGTCGAGATACGAGTATTTTAAACATAATTATGAATTTAAAAGCCCTATTCGGCGGGCTCTGTTGTATGGGGGCTAGGTGAAATAATGGAGCCATTTTCAATAGGCTTTGCTGTCCCCCGGGACAAGAGAAATAAAATGTATACATGTACCAAATTTTATAGATCATGCACCAAATTTCATTGAATCGTGACTTGCAGTTTGTTTACAAGGTTTACAAGGATGGACAGACATAGCTAAATCGACTCAGAAAATGATTTTGAATCGATTGGTATACTTAAAGTTGGGTATAGGTCCAATATTATTGTACGTTGCAATCATCAGCACAAACCCATTATACCCTCCCCTCTAAAGTATTGTAAGTCATAAATAGTTTTACTATCAGTTTGTAGATTTGACAATTGAGCAGACTTTTAGTGTTTAGATCAGTTGTTCAGTCGTAACTAGGGGTCAGACTGCCAAGTTTATTCTAGTTTTGGCTATAGATGTGTCCATAGTTTAGACTTAAAATTTGGTCTATAGTTTTAAATATGTATATGAACTCATACATACTTTTGAGTATAGATCAGACTTTAATACTGATTATACATCAGCCTATAATCTTGACTATAGATTAGTATGTAATCTATACTATATTCTTATATTAAGTTAGTCTTTAGTGAGGACTATATGTTAGTCTATAATGTTGACTACTTATCAATGTACGTCCTGAATATAGATAAGTTCTTAGTCTTTACTATAGTCCAAAGACAAGTCTATAGTTCGACTATAGATCAGTCTTTGTTATATGTAGATTAATATACTGGCGTGAATAGATCAGACTATAGTCTTGTTTTTAGTAATATACCATAGATTCTATATATTTAGTATAAATAAACACATGTGAATATGTACCAACTTAAGTTTAGGGACAACAGATCAGTCTATTGTCAGACTATAGATTAATTGTAGATCAGCTTAAAGTAATTTTCTTTAGTCTGAACTATTGTCAGTAAATAGATATATAGCCTTACCTATATATTAGTCTATAGCTTTTACTAATGGTCAGCCTATAGTCTTGATTATAGATCACTTTATAGTATAGCTTATAGATTAGTCTAGTCTTGGCTATGATCAGTCCATATTCCTTGCATAATATTGAAAAAAGATTAGTATAGATTAGATATAGTCTCGACTATAGATCGAACTTTAAACTGTGTTCCAGTGCCACTTGTAGATAGATCGATATTGCTTACACTCAGTACCAAAGAATCATTGTCTAGACTATAGTCTTCGACTTCGACTACAGTGTATAGCCGGACTAGACTATAGTCGAATTAGATTATAGTCCAACTAAATTCTATAGATCAGCTATAGTCAAGACTGTAGATCGAACGTTAAGCTGTATTCTAGTGCCTAGTCCTATATAGTCTATAGATTGGACTATATACACAGTTGGACTAGACTATGTGAGGGAAAGGGGACCGATTCTCATAAAACTCGGTAGGAAGATTGGGCTTTAAAGTGATATTTTGAATGGGAACATATATGAGAGGTAGGATCAATTATAGACCGATCCTCATAAAATTTGATAAAGAGAATTGGACTCATATAAGACTTATTTATGTAGAATTTATTTGTGGAAAATTTCAACTCTTAAGCTTTTTTTCTGTGCGGGCTCTATAGCGCGGGCATAAAAAACTGTGTTTAAAATATATAGTGGCGCTAGTGTTGTTGATACTATATTGAATGGCGGACCGATATCATCCATTTTAAATTTCATGCTAAATTATGAAGTAATTATTTTGACAGGCGACAAACATATCTTTTAATCCATTAAGGACTCCGATAACAGTATTGGTTGTGGACCAAGAAATGTATATATTATAGACACAAACCATATTGCAATTTAACGCAAACGTAATTACATAACTTATACAAAAATAGTGTGTCTTTTTATATTTAGTATTAGTCTTTAGAAATTAGTTCTATATTTTCTATTATTTTGTGCTTTTGTTATGATGAAACTTTATCATGTTTTACCAACAATTTCCAAACCAAAAACAACCAATTTCCTTACATTATAAATACCTATAAAAATATTTAACAACAACTTGTATTATCCTTATTGATTGCTATATAATTTTTCAACCCTTTTTAAAAACGATTTCATGTTGGTTTATTTACTTAGTCCCTTTATTTTTAGAAAAAATAATAAAACAATAAAATTAAAGGGAATATTTACGGCAAGAGGGAAAATACAAAATTATATTAACTACTCAAACCACGAATCTAAATAGACATTTATTTACCAGAAATACAAGTGAGAGTCATCTTTTAAATGATGTAGCCGTCATCCAACCCTAAGTGCTTTTTTCAAGAAGGAGAAGGGTAAATAAACAGCTGGAAATGTTAAAGGATCAGATAGATATATTAGGGTGTTATCTATTAGTTTTCTCTAAATTTCAAAGAGTGTAGATTCAATTTGTTTAATATCAAGTAATATTAAACTTAGTCATTAATGCAGATAAGGATTTGGTTCTAACTAATTTGCCGAATTTAGAAATAAAATGTATATGTATGTGCATTTCAATTACCTTAATATATATTTACAAAAGCAAAATTTGCGTTGCAGATATATTTTTAAAAATGAATTTTATAGCACTTGTTTATAAAGATAATAATGACGATTATGATGATGTTTATAATGAAAAAACCTTACATTATATTAAGGGATTTGACAACATTTTAAGACCCTTCATTTATGTGGAATTTATTCCCTACTCAAAGTACAAAAAACAATTATTAAAGGAAAAATGTGTCAAAAGCTTTTAACACGGTTTGATATTTTGACATTTTCCCATCTATTTGCTACGTTTTTCGTTTTTTTTTTGTATATTTCCTCTTAATAATGCCTTTAATCTTTACTAAAAAGAAAAAAAAGGAAAACATATTTTAATGAAAAATATTTAAAAACCACCTGTGGCACGTGTTTACCTTAGTTAAGCATTTTGAAAGGAAGTCAAATTTGCGTTTAAAAGGGTCCCTTACCCTTACCTCAGTTATCCTGGTTTCTTTATATTTTCTCTCTAGGTTTTCTGTTGTGTATTAGAGCCTTTTTTGTTTTCAATAGGCATAAAAGGCTAATAAATTCTAAAGATTTTAAGGAGTTCATAAATTCTAACCCAAAACCAAATAAAACGAGAATTATTAGAATTATGTTTTATAAACACAGACACAGACTTACTTTGAGTGGGTACTTTTTTTACAATTTAAAAATTTTTTATATTTTTTCATATACATACGTTTGTTTGTATGTTTTCCCTTTCATGAAAACATTGTTGAATTTTTGTTTCCACCATGTTGAACATTATTTGTGTTTTCCTTATTATGTTTTTTTTTTCTTTTGGTTTAAGCTATTTGAGTTTTTTAGCTTGTCTTTGTTGCTGTTGTATTTTGCTTTCATGTTGATTGCATTCGTCCCTTTTTATGCTCTACAGCACTATAACACGGGGTGGTAATATGGGATTGTGCTGATTTCTGTAACAACTTTATGTAATAGCTTACCTAAGGTATACCTATAGAATGACTTGATTTTAGTACAAGAACTGAAGTAGAACTGAACTAGAACTAAACTAGAACTGAACTAGAACTGAACTAGAACTGAACTAGAACTGAAATAGAACTGAACTAGAGCTGAACTAGAACTGAACTGAACTAGAACTGAACTGAACTAGAACTGAACTAGAACTGAACAGAACTGAACTAGAACTGAACTAGAACTGAACTAGAACTGAACTAGAACTGAACTAGAACTGAACTGAACTAGAACTGAACTAGAACTGAACTAGAACTGAACT
>NC_060954.1:41558759-41560566 GCF_022045245.1 Lucilia cuprina
CAGTTCTAGTTCAGTTCTAGTTC
The DNA here is from genome assembly GCF_022045245.1 of Lucilia cuprina. Taxonomy (NCBI): domain Eukaryota; kingdom Metazoa; phylum Arthropoda; class Insecta; order Diptera; family Calliphoridae; genus Lucilia; species Lucilia cuprina. The sequence continues at coordinate 41,558,783 of NC_060954.1, forward strand.
AGTTCTAGTTCAGTTCTAGTTCAGTTCTAGTTCTGTTCTAGTTCTGTTCTAGTTCAGTTCTAGTTCAGTTCTAGTTCAGTTCTAGGTCAGTTCTAGTTCAGTTATAGTTCAAATCTAGTTCAGTTTTAGTTCAAGTTTAATTCTTGCTCAGTTAATGAATGTATGTCAAAACTCCTAGCAGTATTTGATATTTTAATATATTGTATGATATCGATGTCTTTATATACCAAGATGCCTTTTGACTATGAAAAATCATATTAATGAAGTATTTAATTTTATATATAATGTACTGTTTAGTATTTAAATCCTTTCTCTCTTTAAATGTAATATTTTACAAATCCTCACACTCCCACATTCAACGCAGTAAAAAAATAAAAATTGTTTTTAAAATAAAATGATAACTGAAGTCAACTTTCCACTTCAACTATTCCGTGTACAGATAATGTTTTTGCACTTTAATTTACATAAAAGTAATACTTCCCATATTGTGTTATAGTGTGTTTTACATATATTTTTTTCATTTAGATCTTTATGTTTTCTAAATCCTTGATGGTATAAAGCAGATTTCTGACTGAAAAGGAAAAAAGCACATATTTTGTTTCATATGTAGAATACAGTACATATTGATGGGCAATTTATGCGAAATTGGAACCTGCTCTAGGCCTTTTATAAATAAAGCCGTGTCCTAATAATCGGTTTGCCATTTAAAAATCGCTTTTACTTTCAGTATTGTTACTATAAATATTGTGATATAGTTCGATATCATAACTTTGTTTCCGCGCAAAATAATTACAGTTCCTTTATAGTTCTATAAAAATATACACACATACATATGTATGGTATGTATATATGTTTACCTTAAACAAAATGAGTTAACAATAACAAAAAAATATTGTAAAACTTTTGTGGAAGTGTTTAATTGACCCAGTTCTTTTAGACAGAATATAATACATCAAACTTTTCCTATTTACTCAAAAAATTCAGATAAATTTATTACAGTTTTTAAGCGCTATCCAAATTCTAGTTAAATTAAGATTTTTCATATTATATTTTCGCCTCTAGCTTTTCCTGCGGTACTTGAACTAGAAATTCTGTAACAAACAAAATAATCAAACTTTAAATTTTTACAGACTGCTTTCACATTAATGCACATATGGTTTTTATTGAGAATGTTTGTACATGTATGTGTGTTGTGGATTACGCCTGTAAGTATGCAAACAAAAACACCTAAAACATGAAAAGGGTAGATTTGTTCACACACAGCCAAATTAAATAAACACATACACACATATGTTCAAAACAAATATGAATGTTGTTATCGCAGGTTTTGTTCGACTATATATTCAAGTCAATTAGACTATAGTCCACTCAGATTAGTATCTAGTAAGGATAAGCTGTATATCCTTACGAGGCACTATTATTATATTTTATTTATAGTTTTTATAGTCCGAATATGTACTATAGTCTTATATAGACTAAAGCTTAGTATGATTATAGATTCTTATCAGTCCGATTTTTTCTCGACTATAGAGTAAAGCCATGTCCGACTATAGACACTAGTCTAGTCCTTCTATAGACACTCAAGTGCCTCTATATACAAGAGTCTAGTTCAGTTCTAGTTTAGTTCTAGTTTAGTTCTAGTTCAGTTCTAGTTCGGTTCTAGTTCAGTTCTAGTACAGTTCTAGTTCGGTTCTAGTTCAGTTCTAGTTCAGTTCTAGTTCAGTTCTAGTTCAGTTCTAGTTCAGTTCTAGTTCAGTTCTAGTTCAGTTCTAGTTCAGTTCTAG
>NC_060954.1:41560666-41563008 GCF_022045245.1 Lucilia cuprina
GATAGATAGATAGATAGATAGATAGATAGATAGATAGATAGTTAGTTACTTAGTTAGTTAGTTAGTTAGTTAGTTAGTTAGTTAGTTAGTTAGTTAGTTAGTTAGTTATGTAGGTAGTTAGTTAGGTAGTTAGTTAGGTAGTTAGTTAGTTAGTTAGGTAGTTAGTTAGTTAGTTAGTTAGTTAGTTAGTTAGTTAGTTAGTTAGTTAGTTAGTTAGTTAGTTAGTTAGTTAGTTAGGTAGTTAGTTAGTTAGTTAGTTAGTTAGTTAGTTAGTTAGTTAGTTAGTTAGTTAGTTAGTTAGTTAGTTAGTTAGTTAGGTAGTTGAATAGTTAAATATATAGTTAAATACGTATAGGTACACATAAGTTCTTTATACTTATACAACGCGTAGTAGTTTTCTTCAACAAAATTATATATAGAAGTGACGTCGAAGCAAATCAAATACGTCTTCCATAAGCCATAAATTAGATTTATTTAAAAAAAGAAAATAAATACAAGTGACTGCGACTCACATGATGATGATGCATAAACTTCACCGAGAACGAAAGAATATCGGAAAGTATAAAACAAATACTTTGAATATTTTCTTAAATTGAGAAAAGAAATAGCACACACCACACATATCGATAATTTACTACAATAGTGAACTAACTTAAAAAAATACGTTTTAAAAAAAAGTGAAGCCTTATAGTCCATTAAGGCATTTCATACTTTTACTTAAAAGAAAACTTCTTATAAGTTGTTATTTAAAATATCTGTTTTATAATTTTAACATACATTCTATACAAATGTATATTATGTTTTCAAAAAAGGGAAATACTTAATTACAATGATGGATATAATGGATTTTCAAAAAATCAAAAAGCTTTTGAAATATTTTAAGTCTTTTTGAAAATCATCAATTTTAGAGTAAATACATTATAAAGATAAATGAGGAATACAAGTGTCTTTATAAATACTACATATTGTCGGGGTGTATGGTGACGTACATATTTCATATATATAAAACATAAAAATGTTGTTTCTTTTTTATTAAAAAAAAAACTGAAAACAATATTTTTACTCATGATGAAAAATATATATTCCATAGAGGTACAACTTTAATTTTATTCACAAGAATTTTTATTAAAAACAAAGTTTTTAATTTCCTACAGCATAGAATGGAATAAACCAAAAATTAAATAAATCCCATTTGTGAATAAGTTGACGTTTTCTTTGAGAAACAAAAATATGCCACAATACTATAGAGTATGGATTTGTGCTGAAGTTAGTAAGATTCAAAAATAATAAAACTACATCTAAATCGAATTATCACAATCTGGTCAGATCTGCCGCAATTTGAAAATGTATTGACGAACTTGATTACTAATGTCCCAACACCATCGCTTTTGAACACTCATATAGTTAATTACTATCACTCTATAACTCCTATTATAGGCATTTTCCTATAATACTAAATATTATATATCTGATATCTGAAATATCAACTCTGTTACATAAGCATTTAAATGTTAGAGGATTAAAATGAAAAAAATGTTCATTCATTCATAAATCCCCCAAAAAGCATGTACAAACAGTTTAGTATGAATTTGACAGTGTTGGTATTATATATAGATAAGTATGTATGTATAAGCCAAACATTTATACAAAAAGAAATAACAATATATGAAAAAAATAAGAGAAATATCAACAGGTGTCAGGTTTCTATGGTAAACATTAAAATAGTATCAAACACGATAAAAAAATAAAAATAACAGAGTCCTACTTTTACTAATACAACGACTACGCATACACATTGCTATAATGAAAACAAGTATTGCTAAGTAATCTGCAAGGGAAGGAATGCCTAAGGAAAGCAATTGGACTTAACAACATATTCAACAATATATATATTTTTTCAAATATTGCAAATATGGATTTATATATACATTAGGCTGACTATATACATATGGTCACTTTTCTAATAATATTCAGGAAAGTTTCATTTGGGGTTCTTTCTCTCATGTGGCAAACCTCAAAAATTAAGCATTATCTCAAAGGCATTAGTTGTTATTTCTTTATCAACTCGTAAATCCAAATTGTGTTATTTTATTTATTTTGCCACGCATATTAGACAAATTCGCAAAAGTAGGAAAATCTTACTTACAGATATTGTATAAAGTTGATTAAATATGAATTTGCAGAATTTTTGTGAATTAAAGTGATTCAAAAAACTATAATAAATACAGTTCTACTTCAGTTCTAGTTCAGTTCTAGATCAGTTCTAGTTAAGTTCTAGTTCAGTTCTAGTTCAGTTCTAGTTCAGTTCTAGTTCAGTTCTAGTTCAGTTCTAGTTCAGTTCT
>NC_060954.1:41563108-41566919 GCF_022045245.1 Lucilia cuprina
TCTATCTATCTATCTATCTATCTATCTATCTATCTATCTATCTATCTATCTATCTATCTATCTATCTATCTATCTATCTATCTATCTATCTATCTATCTATCTAGGTGCACAATGTCAACGACACAATATTTTAAATACTAATCATTCATACTTCGTATTTCACCAATTTCACTGATTTATGCAGCCATTAAAATTGAAAACATATTTTGAAAATCTTCTTTAACAAATTTAATTGTTTCCGTTATACTTATGACACTGGGCGTGAAAAACATAGTCGGTGATGAAAAATTACTTATGACGTCTGACATGTGAATGTCAAGTAACTGGAGAAATAAACAAATTGGGTGACAACATACCAATTCTCAGACAAAGTAAGTTATAGGAGGTAACTAAAAGGGGAAAAAACTCATACACGATTCACAAAAGGTAAAATTTAAATTGTACTAGGGAATTAATTTTTTGTTAATTTTAATATTTTATAAATTTATATTATTTTTTTTAAATAACATTTTAATATAGAAAAAAATTTTAAAATTTATGTTTTATTTGAAATGATGTGCAAACAAAATTAATTTCGCTTTTTCAATACATTTTTATATTTGTAATATAAAGATTTGCTTAACATCAAATGGGGCCATATGTTTAGTTTCATAACGAAATATTTGTATTTGTTTGTGTGTTTTCATTGTTTATCGGTCTGTCGGTTATTTCGATTTAATTTTGTTATATTCAAAATTTATTTCCAACAAGAGTTTTATTTTTTTTTTTTTTGAAAACAAATTGCTCAGGCTCGTGAATACAACAAAATCAATTTGCTCCGATTCGTATATTTTCTATAAACTTTATGATTTTGAATAAAAAAAAAAAGAATTCCCACACACAAACATATAATTAAACGAAATTAAATTATGAATACATGTGCTAAATAAAATTTAATAAATTATAATCTTATTTGTGTGGGGATTTACTTTGTTTCGTCTAATTTTAAGTTTTATTTTTGTTTTTGCTGTCTAGATTTTAGTAAAAAAAGAAAACAATATTAAGAAGATATTAAAAAAAACAAATAAACTTATTGACTGAGTTTTTAATAAGATAAAATTTAATAAAATTCAATGGAAATCATCCATTTCATCACAAGTTTTCATGCACTATTTAACTATTTAATTAAATGTTTAGCGCTTTCATTAAATAATACTTTAGACTTCTTTAAGAAACCAAGTAAGAAATTTAGTCATAACCTGTTTAAGTGTTTGACGGAAGGTCTAGTTTGGGCACTGGTTATGTATTATTACTCAGAGATTTATAGACATTAGAGTAATATTCGGAAAACCTATCCTTATATGGAATTCTTTCTAATATGAATCAAATTTACGGAATTTGATCGAGTTATTTATTTATTATTGATATGATTAAGATTGTCATCCTGAATGCTGAATTGGATTTATAAACTTGGTTTATAAACTTGTCCCATTGTGTTACCCAAAAGTTCAATATGTAGTCGAACCTTAACGAGGCACGTATGAGCCCATATTGTAAAACGTCGGACTTCCCAAGACCTCAGTTTTAATGCCTGATAGCAATAGTACCTTCTTCGTTTTGGTTGTCTCATTAAATTAAAAATTAACTCACCTAAAAGACTCACCTATTATGCGGTAGCCTATCCAGGCGCACTCATCCAATTCTCTAAAATAATTTCTGGGATTTAGAACACATTTATTAAAGAAGTCATAGGTCATAGTATATAGATAGATTCATAAAATCATTTAAAGATTTAAATCGACTTCCGAATAATCAAAAAAAAAGTCGAAAAGTCGAAGTCGACTATTTTGTTCCAAACAAGTCGATAACTCGACTATCGTCTGCGAAAAAAGTCGAAAAGTCGACTTTGTTAATAAAAGTCAAAAAAAGTCGAAAAGTCTGAAAGTCAAGAAAAGTCGATAAGTCGAAAGAGGTCGATAAGTCGAAAAAGTCGTAGAAAGTAAAAAAAAGTGGAAAAGTCGTAAAAAGTCGAAATAAGTCGAAAAGTCGGAAAAAGTCGAAAACTAGAACATTGTAGAAACAAGTCAAAAATAGTCGAAAATTTTAAAAATTGGAAAAAAAGTCAAAAACTCTCAAATAGTCGGAAAAACTCGAAAAAAGTCAAAAGAAGTCGAAAAAATCAAGAAGTCGAAAAAAGTCTGAAAAAGTCGAAAAAATCGTAAAAAGTCGAAAAGTCGACTAATTATAAAATACTTATAGGGGAAAAGTCGAAAAATCGACTTTTCATAAAATACAAAAGGTCGAAAAGTCGACTTTTAACTAAATGAAAAAAGTCAAAAAGTCGACTTTTCGTTTCAACTATAGAACTTTATGCATGAGTAGCCAGCCGGACGGACGGATTTAGTTAAATTGAGATAAAAAGCAATGCAGAGAAGGGAGTTGCAGCAATACCCTTTCAACTATGTTAAGGTGAGAATAGATAATTTTACTTTTACTTATTTTAGAAATAATATTGTAAAGAATGTCGCACATCGGACAATATTTGATAATGGACCCTATACATGTAAGGACCTTCAGCAATTATATTAATATTGATAAAGATTTTAATATTGTTAACTGCTTGACAAAACAAATATCGCTATGACATTTGACTTAAAAAAGTTTCATTGGAATCCGACGCATTCCATAATTTCAAAAGAATTCGTCCAAAATATATGTATCTCATACAATGTTCCTTCATGAAAATTATAATGAAAATAAACGCTCTTTAATTTTCAGTAAAAATTGTATTATAAGTTACACAATCTCTTATTAATGGTCCTATTCCTGAAATAGCCCTGATGCTCGTAATAATATGTGCAATAGTTGTACTTGTTGCTGGGGTTGACAGCCCTTGACCAAAAAATTTCGGGTCATTCCAGTACGTAGAATCGACTGTCGCGTTCAACTTTTAAAGTGTCAAACTATCTATGGAAATTGTGAAGTAGAACTATAGTGATCGGTAGCGCTGCTTTTTGAAATTAATTTTAAATTTGGAACAGTTAGAACACTACCGCTGCACAGAACGAAAAAAAAACGGATTGTCAAAAGTTTTTTAACATTTAGACAATGAATATATAACACCCAGTTATCATTTTGACAAACATCGTTGAAATTTCCATAAAGCATCGTTCTCATTGCAACAATGCATTATTGTCATTTCAATTACGTTTTGGATCATTTCGACAATGCAGCGTTGTAACTTCGCCTACGATTCGTTGTCATTTCGATAACTGAACATTTTGTTTGATAACATAGCTTTGTAATTTTGGTAACACATTTTTTTGTTGATTTGATAACGTTGTGTGTTTTATTTGTGTTTATTGTTAATTTAAGGACTATCCGTGCATACTTTGACAACGTACGTTTTTGAAAAAGTGTACAGAATTGTATAATTTAAAATCCCTCTGTGTAGGAAAATATAATAACAGTCAGTTTTGCATTAATCAAGATATTCGTACTGAACATGAAAGTTATGTTTTTCTATTGCATTCACTCTCTCTTCCAAAAGAGAAGTTCCGCAAAGAAAATGATTCGCCTGACTATACACTCTATCTGGATCAACTTAGAATATAGATTATCCAATTATCAATACGGATTTCAATACGAAGTGAAAAGAAATTTTCCAACGAATCTGCAAGATTCGCAAAGAGATATTCACATTTCGACTTTAAATTGCAGAATGTCCAAAATGGCAATTCACTCTCATCACGAGCTCGACTCAATTAACCCTTAATAGAAATTGGGCGACGAAGAATAAGAATAGTAACAACATCATACAGATACATATAT
>NC_060954.1:41567019-41568222 GCF_022045245.1 Lucilia cuprina
ATAGACTAGACTATAGACTAGACTATAGACTAGACTATAGACTAGACTATAGACTAGACTATAGACTAGACTATAGACTAGACTATAGACTAGACTATAGACTAGAACCATTTCATTAGCAGCACTAATTTTTGTGCTCGTTTTTAATTAGGTTAGTGGTTTTCACACCAATAAAAGCCCACTTCTATGGAGACTTTCTATCAATCGAATTGTATTACATAAACAAAATTTTCATTGAAGCTTAAGTAACCCATTAATAGTTTCAAATCTAGTTAAATATTATTTAGTATTGGCTTAAAAAGACAGACTTGGTAATACATCGGTAAAATGTCTTAGAAAGTAAGGGTCCCCATATTAAAATCTCTCAAATTTCAAAAAATATAATCAAATTAGTTTAAAGGTCATTATACAATTAAAACAACACCATTTTCACTATCTCTTCACTAAAGTGAAATTTTCTTATTATTTATTCCATTACTGGGAATAGCTTCTTTCACCTTGCTACCGCAATAATACCAACAATAACAATGGCAATAATAATAAACAATAACCAAAAAAAAAATATATATATATATATATATACAAATTCCCAATGGTAACCATATCCACCAACTACTGACGAGAACGCGAGAAATGTCATACTCTAGAGTTTACAACATTTCACTCAACGTAAATTGTTTACTTTTAAAGCTGAAAGGGATTTCTAAGAGGTACTTTTTGATTTGAAATTAACAAAGAAAAATTGTCATGTTTTCTTTTCTTTTTTACTTATTTGTGTCAGAGTTTCTTTTTCCACAAAATATAGCAGAATCACAATAGTGTGTAGAAAAGTATCATTAAATGCTGGGATTAAATGATGATGATTTTTATGGGTGTCTGGTAGATAAATGTTGCAAGTTTTTTTCTTTCCATTTTATGGGTTGGTCAGTTTTTTGACCAAAAAGTCTTAAATATATACAATTCTATATATTGTTGGGTATTATTTATTTTACTATGTTACCAAGTAATGTTTGTAATTTACCAAGTACGTGATCATGATTTACATGACACAGTAAATTGTAATCAATTTTTGTTGTAGTTTTATTTTGAATACCATACCATAGCAGTTATTTTCCTTAAATTAAGGGGATGTTATAAGTGGTAAAATTTATTATGTTGTAATTTTAGAAAACTGTTAATTAAACAATTTCAGCAACTTTTGGG
>NC_060954.1:41568322-41626878 GCF_022045245.1 Lucilia cuprina
ATAGTCTAGTCTATAGTCTAGTCTATAGTCTAGTCTATATTCTAGTCTATAGTCTAGTCTATAGTCTAGTCTATATTCTAGTCTATAGTCTAGTCTATAGTCTAGTCTTTAGTCTAGTCTTTAGACTAGTCTAGTCTATAGTCTAGTCTAGTTTAGTCTATGGTCTAGTCTATTGTTTAGTCTATAGTCTAGCTAATTGTCTAGTCTATAGTTTAGCCTATTGCCTTGCCTATAGTCTGTTGTATTCTTTTCTCTTGCTTCACCCTATTAACGAAATAAAAACCCCCTCAATAAAAGACACAGATATCCACAGTTAATCTATCATGTAAATACATTTGTTAAGTTAATTGAAAGATATACTTTTTATTAATTTCAATGCGGCTTTGAACACATTTTAACTTGTCACTTTTAAGGACAAACACAAAAATGCCCCCTCAAAAAAAAAAAAAAAAAAAAAAAAAAAACAAGTGATGAACACAAAAGAGACACAGAAAAAATGTCAGCTAAATTAATGACACAATTAAGGGACAATAAATTAATCAAATCAAAACACTAACCTGTATTCTATTCCATATAGTAAAAAGTGTTTATTTCCAGGTTGTTTTTCCAAATGTTTGATAAATTGTTGTTGGCTTTTTTTTGTAGCTCTCCTCTGATCCACACGAACAATCAATTGTCTGATGAAGTTGAAAATTTCACAACGTAAATTGTATCAATTTTGTTTAATATAAAATTAATTTTTTTTAATGCGCAAAAAATTCATTTAATCACTGAAGTGGCACAATTTTTGTTTGTTTGTTGTTTAATTAAATTTTAATTGATATTTATTTGTTTGATTTAATTAATTTAGGGAGAGAGTTGTACGTTTGTTTTTTTTTTAACTTTTTATGAAGCAAATTGCACTAATTTGGTTAAATAAATAAATATTTTATTATTTTTTGCGAATAAATTTTTTAAAATATAGAAATTTGTTTAAATTGTTATTTTTTACTGAGTCAATGAAACAAATATACATTAGTATATCTTAAATCCCCAAAAGTCATTTGAGATTTTTGGTCAACCAGCTGAATTAACACCAAAGTTGAATATCAATGGCGTTAAGCTAATGCACTGAATTAAATTAGGCCGCGATCTATTATGGACAATCGTCTAATGTTCCAGACCTCGGCTTATCCAACTATAAACTATCTTGCTTTAAAATGAGCATTTCGTCTGTCGCGGAATCCTCATGAAAATATCGTAACTAAGATCTGCTGAATTCGGTTTATTATGGAAATTATTTTTACAAAAGTCAATCAAACCATAATTTCATATTCTTAACTGTTTTCTTCGATCATAGATTCAATTTAAGACTTAAAAATCGAACACCTAAAATCCAAATAATTATCCGACAGCCAGACGCAATGTGGACGGAGTAAATCATACGACAACTTGGAATTATAAAACAAATTGTTGAATCACATAGATCTAATGGTGAGATCCTAATGAAAGTCAGGCGAAAAGACCATTCAGAATGATCAAATTCGAACCTAGTCCTAGCCTGATGTCACGTATTTTATGGCACAACAATACAACATTGGTGAAATAGATTCAGACGATTGTAGAACATGGGAAAAGGAAAGTGCAAGTGATATTTGGACAGAATGTTAATCGATCGGAAGAGTAAAGAATCGAAATATTGAGAAAATTATGGTAAACTTTCAACTTCTTGAGTATTTAGAGACCAACAATTTACTCAACGACTGCTAGAAGGCCTTTCGTAAAGGTTGTAATTGATTGCTTCTCAGCACACGTGTTCCAAATTAATTCAAAGATATTGGAGATTCTCTCTTAACATAGAGGCCAAAGTATTATTTTCTTAATCCAAATATGCCGCAGAATTTCTTCATCACATAAGGTTTTAAAGATATCGTGTGCTTAAAACTGAAAATATCTGTTTTTGACCATTTTTGAGAACTTGTCAATATGTCAACTTAAAAATAAATGTTTAACTTTCGTCATATCTCTATGGTTCTTGTGATTGCTTATGATTAAGCGATTTTAAAAACGATCTTATATGTTAAACTTTCATCTCTATCTACACTTTCCACATTTTTCTACATTCAAATATGGGTTCAACCTTCCGCCAATGGATACATAACATGCATGAATTGCTCAAATACGATCAATCTCTGAATGCGGTAGTATTAAGTGGTTTAGATTTTAAACCTAAATAGGTCTAATCATTCTTTTGAAACTCATGGTATATAATGCTATTCCATATTTAAGGAAACAGAAACTCTTGATGTTTATGGCATAAAAACAAGGTGCGACTGTTCGCTGGACTAAATACATTTTCCAAACGAATCGAATGAAGTATTCAAGAGCCTTTTATTTCTAAAACGTCAATGGGTAAACTTCACTATTTATATAACTTTTCTTATATCCAATCGAAAATGGAATACAACTCTCATATATGAGGCATAGTTTCGACTGTGTTTATGAGAGAGCGATAATACTTTTTGGAGAATATCGTACTCTTTTTATTCACTAGAACACCGTGGCATCGTGTGGTTTATTTCAAAGTTTAATTGACATTATAGTGGAACTTGTTGGTGGTATTCGTATACTTATACAGAATACACGTCTTTTATCAAAAACAAAGTTATGAAAGGGCCTGCAAAAGTATTCAGTGTCATACTAGCTCTATTTTCCAAGTTCCAACAGTATGGAATATAACTTTAATTGAATCATCTCCCAGAGGTATGGTTTACATCTATTTTCCCTTGCACAACCTATTTTCAAAGTTTATACACTATGGAATATTATTTTAAATGAAAACTCTCGAGTGTAATCTACAACGAAAGGGCGTATGTAATAGCTTTAAAGGGAAATGAGGACCATACGATTCAACTAAAGCTGAATATAAATATTTTGGTAGTTGCGTCGAATGGTCATCCTGGTTATAGAATACCATAAGACCTTTTGAAATAATGAAACGTTGGATAGAAACACCAAGATACTATGTGGTGATCCTGATGATAGCAAGGCGATAAATCTCCTGAAAATAAGCACGTCTAAGTTTAGTATGATGGGTACATATTCGTTTGTTTACATTAGACCATTCGGGAGTAGTCGGCAACGAAAGGGCAAATGTAATTCAATTCAACTAAATTCAATTTTACTAAAGCTGAATATATTTTCAATTCAGCTTTAGTTGCGTAGAATGGATCACCTGGTGAGAGAATCCCATAAGGCCTTTTGGAATAATGAAACGGTGGGTAAAACAAACAAGAGCCTATTTGTTGACCATGATGATATCAAGACGAGAAATATCCTGAAAATGAATCAAGTCTAAGGATTGTATGAGTGAACACACAAAATTACGAGCACATTTATACATAATTGGACGTACTTCAGACAAATATAGAGCATGGAAGAGAAACTCTGCAGCACATGCTTGCCATGGATCTTTGACATAGTCTAATCCGAATCACAAAAAGCCGTTTGTGAAATCTGGTCAACCAGAAGTTAAGGCAATGCTTTGGCCCTGACTTACCATGATCAGCTTAAATCGGGTCAGTCAAAAGGGGATAATCATTGAGTTAATAAAAAATATATCCATTAATATATCCTAAATCCTCAGAAGTCATTTGAGAATTCTGGTCATCTAGCTGAATCAACACCAAAGCCCTATATCAATGGCATCAGGCCGCGACCTACATCGGGCCAAACGAAAAGGGAAAACACAATTGATTCATTTCAGCAGTGTAAAGAGAAACACTCTGGAGCACATGCTTTGCCATGGTTCTTTGACATAGTCTAATCCGAATCACCACAAGTCTCTTGTGAAATATGGTCTACCAAACGTCAAGTTAATGCTCTGTATCTAGTGGTATTAAAAGGCCCTGACTTAACATATTCAGCTTAAATCGGACCAGTTGAAAGGGGATAATCATGGAGTCAATGAATTTATCCTAAATCTCCAGAAGTCATTTGAGAATTCTGGTCATCTAGCTGAATCAACACCAAAGCCCAATATCAATGGCATCAGTGTGATCCAAAGGCCGCGACCTACAGGATTACTTGCACATCTAACATAATTGGACGTGCGGATTCAGACAAATATTAATCATCTGAAGAGAATAGTGAAACTTGTCGAAGTTAGATCAATGAAGCACACAACAGATTCGATGTACGTATATCTTCCGATTTTATATAGTATAAATCCTTCTATCAACCTAATCTAACTATGGACTATATAAATAAGGATTATGATCAAAAGAAATTTAATTATTTCCATTTTGTATTTATATCTAAATAAATACGATCTCTTAATAATTTCTATATTTTAATATTATTATTTTTTCTTTTTTATTTAGATCCATATTCAGAATGAAGAATGTAAAACAAATTGAAAATTTTATATGAAAAACACTAAAAAAATTTAGTAGTTTTTATACAAAATTTTAAAAATTGTTTTCTTTTCTTTTTTCTAAATTCGGGCATTAGTTTTATATTTGTTTTATTAATTAAAGTAATATATTTTTGCTTTTAATCCTTTATTCTATTTTGTAAAAATATTTTAATATTTTTAAATATATTTCAATTAATACACTTTGTATTTTTAAACGTATTTATTAAAAGCACTTTTGATAAATATTTAATCCCATTTGATTTCAGCTGTTTAACGGTTTATTGTTGATTACAAAAAAAAACTGCATACAAGTGCCGCCTTTCAAAAGTTGTACTTTTTCTTTTTTTAACGGTCAAACTGAAATTTTCGTTGAAATGTAGTTCTATAAGGTACATTTCAACGAGTAAATAAAAAACTAAAAAAAAGTTTTGAATTTTTTTCAAACAATGTTGTGTGACTCTGTGTGTTACACACAACAAGAAATATATATATAAAAATTTTTTCTCACTTTAAATATATATATGTATATATATTCGTATATATATAGAATTATTCACTTTATAACTTAATACACCGCACCGCGTTGTTGTAAAAGTCCATTTGAATTGTTATTGTTTCGTTGCGTTTTATTTTCTTTCCTCTTCTGCCGTTATATATATATATTTTCTTTTTTTCAAAATTTTTCTCAAAAAAATTTCAAACTCGATTTCAACGTTTTACCGTATACACTTGCTAAAGGGGCCAATGTCCGCGTTGCACTGAATTTTCCATAAAATATTTAACAGAAATTTCATGCTAAAGAATGTTTGTTGTTCATTTTCCGAAATACCGTAACACCGAAATACGTTCTTCGAGGAAATGTTAATGAATGAATAAAACTATGGCTGAATGTGTGTCAGCCAGAAAAAGAGACCGTATCGTTAATATGGCGCATGCTTTTCAAAGAAAAAAAAAGCTAAATTATTTACTCTAAATATCGTGTTTTTCCAAATGACGTCACAGAAAAGCTCTTTAGAGGCCTTTTTCATAAAGTTGTGTTGTATTAATGTAGAAGAATTGCAATAGTACCCCGATGTGTTACAGCTTGTCTACCAGATACTTTAAAACAATAACAACTATACTACACAAAAAAAGAGCATATAGTAAAATATAAAATGCATTTTGAAAATTATGTTGTTTTTTTTCGAATGAAATTTAATTTTATTGTACTAAACACCCTACAAAGAAGTGTGAGGTATAGAATGTTTAGTGACTTTGTTGGTAACATTTTTGAAAATATTCACTTGAACTTTAGCGATATATAAATCGATTTCATTGTGAAGCAGATTAAGTAAAATTTTAAAAAAGGAAAAACTTATTAGGAAATCGGTTAAGAATCGAAAATTATCTAAATAAAACAACGTAGTTAGAGATAAATAAAACAAGTATGAATGTATAGTCGGGCTTAGCCGACCATATGATACCCTACACCTGTTAAAAATGGGGATTATTTAAAAAATAAAACATTTGGTTTGTTTTTTAACTTTATTTCGGAGTATTTTTACTTTTATTTTGGTAAAAAAAAAGAATTTTTTACAAGAGGGCTCAAAGGGGAGTAGGGCAAAATATGGCCATATCCTTAAAAATGTTGGTAGGGGGAGTTAAGTCTTCTTCAATATTATTTATGTAGAATTTAAAAGTGTTATTAGTGTTTGTAAGTGAATTTTGACCTTTAAGTCATTTTCTGAAGGGGAGTTTGTATGGGGGATTGGGTCAAATGAAGCCCGATCATTACAAAAATCGGTAGTGTCATTTAAAGTTCTATAAAACTAAGTTTTGTCGACTTTTGTTAACATAATAGATTATTTAAATTAATTATAAGCCAAAAATCCCTATTTGGGGGGTACGGTTGTATGGGGGCTAGTCGAAATAATGGACCGATTTTAACCATTTTCAATAGGCTTCGTCCTTGGGCCAAAAGAAGCGTGTGTGCCAAATTTCATCTAATTATCTTCAAAATTGCGACCTGTACCTTGCGCACAAGGTACAATCGACTCAGAAAATTATTCTAAGCCGATTGGTATACTCTAAGGTGGGTATAGGACGAATATTTTTCTATGTTACAAACATCAGCACAAACCCAATATACCCTCCCCACTAAAGTGGTGTAGGGTATAAAAATTTTCGCATTGGGTCCACATTTCTATAGTAATTGGGAAAATACTTTAGAAATAAATATGGAACACATGAAGGTTGCTTTGCGTTTTGGAATTTAAACATGTGTTCTAATGTTACAATTTTGATAAAAATTCAGATTTGAACACGAATCGGATTTTTGTAAAAATACCTTTCATACAAATAAGTTTAATTTTAATAAAAACAGCAAAACTCTATTACCTTTTTAAATTATCAAATTCAACATTAGTTTTTATACCCTACACCACTATAGTGGGGAGGGTATTATACGTTTGTGCTGATGTTTGTAACATACAAATATATTGGTCCAATACCCACCTTAAAGTATACCGATCGATTTTTAATAGGCTTCGTCTACGGTATCATAGTAGATCATGTGCCAAATTTCATTGAATTATCTTCAAAATTGCTACCTGTAGTTTGATTACAAGGTTTACAAATCCTATTGGCGGTTCAGTTGTATGGGGGCAAACCCAATATACATATTACTTTTACATAAAAAGACAAGTAGGAAAGTATAGTCGGGCATGGCCGACCATATAATACCCTACACCATGAGTATATTTTTAAAATTTTTACTTTTTATAAAATTTTTATTTTTTGTAAAGAAACTTTTATGTTGAATATTATCATAATTCCAAAATATTTAAGCCATTTATTAATAAAAAACTAAAATTTCTAAATAAGGCTTTATATAGGTCAAATATGGGCCGATCCTCGGTAAATTTGGGAAAAGGATATATTTCTAAATAATAGTTAGTTTTGTTGAGTTTCATTGCGATACAAATGGTTACAAGTCAATTTTATACGTTTAAGTCATTTTTTGAAGGGGGTTTGTATGGGGGCTAGGGTCAAATATAGGCCGATCCTTACGAAAATCTGCAGTATGATTTATACTTATATAAACTTATTTGTGCCAATTTTTTAGAGAGATAGCAGAATATTTGACGTAATTATAGCATAAAAAGTTCAAATCGGGAGGTACGGTTGTATGGGGGCTAGGTGAAATAATGGACCGATTTCAACCATTTTCAATAGGCTTCGTCCCTGTGCCAAAAAACATGCTTGGTCCAAATTTCATCCAAAATTATCTTGAAAATTGCGGCCTGTACCTTGCGCACAAGGTTTACATGGACAGCCAGCCGGACAGACGGACAGACGGACGGACGGACATGTTTTAATCGACTCAAAAAATGATTCTGAATCGATCGGTATACTTTAAGGTGGGTATTGGACCAATATTTTTGTATGTTACAAACATCAGCACAAACGTATAATACCCTCCCCACTATAGTGGTGTAGGGTATAACAAGTAAGAAATTTTAGTTGGGCGAAGCCGACCATAAATATTCTACACACCTGTTCCAAAAATAACAAGTGATTTAGTTTTTATTAGAGCATTTAAGCTGAATTGTACCATCTCTTGTATATATTAAGCCAATTATTGTTTAAAAAAATTGAGAATATTTAAGTTGAAGATGGCCTTTTATAGAGGCTAGGGACCAATGAGGCCCTATAATTATAAAGTTCATGAGGGTCATTAAGGCTAGTATGGAACATGGTTTTGCTGCTTTTTGTCAACATACTAGTATATTAAACATAATTATGAACTGAAAAGCCATATTCTGCGGGTGCAGTTATATAGGGGTGAAATAATGGATGTTTACCATTTTAACTTATACCCTATACCACTAATGCTTGTAACACCTAAAAACCCAATTAAAAGTACACCAATCGGCTCAAAACCACATTCTGAGTCAATTTAAATGACACTGCTGATTTTTGTAGTGATCGGGCCCCATTTGATACTAGCCCCAATACAAAGTCCCCTACAGCAAATGACTTAAAGGTCAAAATTCATAAACACTACTAACACGATTAAACTCTACATAAATAACTTTGAAGTAAACATGTCTCTACCAATATTTAGAAAGATAGTTTTATATTTTTCCCATTCGCCAATATGAACCCTCTTTTAAAAAATCTCTTTTTTGGCAAAAATATCTAAAAATATTCCGGAATTAAGCTAATTTAAATGCTTTATTATTTAAAAAATAATCCACAGTTTGAACAAACTCACTGGTGGTGTTGAAACAAGTATAAATGTATAATCGAGCATAGCCGACCATATGATGGCTATGCTCGATTATACATTTATACTTGTTTCAACTGGTATGGCTTATGAGAAAAAACATATGTATGAACAAGTTAGAGTGCAATATTTGGATTTGCCAAATAGCCACCACCAACCACTTTTATATTAATAGATTTGTAATTGATCCAATATTTGTTAAATATTGGATATTTTAATGCTGGCTTAAAAATACGAATATATCAATAAAACTTGACACACATAGGTTCCATGCGAGCCAAAAGGTTTCTGTCAAATTTTATTATGAATTCTATTGATATTAAACTTCAATTTGTAAAATTTTGTTATTGTTGTTGTTGTAGCAGCGACACGTGTAATGTCGGTGTGGCTGGGTTGACAATCCTTGGTCGTTGTTCGTTGAACTCCGAGTCGTTCCGGTGTGAAGAACCGATTGCACAGTGGGGCAGAATGGAAATTTTTTGGAAATAAATCTGGCATTTCTAAAACGGCTGGTCCGATCGGGATAAAATTTGGCGTGAGCGTAGCCAAGGAGTATTCGAGTTTAAGTTTTGAAGATGAACCCCGCAGATGCCCCAGGGACGGAGCTGTGGCGGCTCAAAGTAGGGTACCTACGACATGTAAAATTTTAAACTCGTGCCATTTTTTTGTTTTTCACCCAAATACAAAGACTTTTATATTTTCTGAAAGCGCTCGACAAGATCTTGAAAAAACATGCTACTTATCTCTTATAATATCCGAGTTATAGGCATTTAAAAATTTAGTGATACAAAATTTACCATACCTTGGTCCGCCTTTTTTTTTTTTGAATACTGGGCGTAATTTTGGACCAAATGGACTCAATTTTTTGTTGTTAGTTAGACAACAAAATTTCCAATAATATACAAAAAATTTCAGATCAATATCATTTACAGATCCAAAAATATACGTTTTTAATTTAAAAACTCAAAAAATTTTAGATTTTTGTCGGATTTTGCCCAAAATGTGTCTTAACTCTTTTATTAATAAAATAAAAAAAAATTTCTTTAAGAACATATAACAATTTTATAGTTTTCTAAAATGTATCTTTAAGCAGAACGCTTTGGGGTAAACAACTTGTCCTATTTTTGAAAATGATGCCACTGCGTCCTTCCAAATATGACCTATTTTTTATCAAAACTTCAACTTTGGGCGACATGTTCTAAAATCCCAAAGCTGGGATCAGAAAACTGAAAGCAGTTTTGGAAACCTCAATCTGTTTTCCATTTACTCCAAAAGTATTTTCCCAGCCCTGAAAGAAATGTGGACCCTATGGGCAAAAATGTAAAAATCCCATTTTTGGGATTTTCATTCCTATTTTTGGGAATTGCGGGATGCCCTTTGACCTTTTAAATTTTTTTTTTTTCATTTTCTTATTTGAAATGACAAATTTAACAAGCGTTGAAGATTTCATTGAGTTTTGTTCATAAATAAAGATTTTGTCATATATTACATATTTGTTAAACTTCTAAAACTATGATTTATATCAAAATTTTAATACAAAAAATTTCAAGCCAATATCTCAATTACATTCAAAAATATGTTCATTTAAACCTGTGTCCTTTAATTTCATCTTTTTTCATATTTTAGTATTAAGTATGACAGAACATACATTTGGTGTTGAATAAAATATTTGGACAATTTTTAAAAATTATTTAGTTAATTATTTTATTAAAGACTATAACATTGTATATACAATAAAAAATATAAATTTTATTATGAGCTACGCACAACAACACCTAAATCACACCCACACAAACCACCTTTCCCGCCCACCGAAATATAAAACACAATTTAATACAATATCATCAGTTAGTATAATAGCTTTTTTATTTGAACTGTTTATCTTAAACATAATACAATTAATTCTTACAAACTACTTATATCGTTAATTCCCAACACCACTTATTTTCTCTAAAATAATCTGTCATATTGGTATACATATCCAGAAGGTAATATAATTCCTTTAAATCTTCCTCGTTTTGAGATGATAGAGTTTCATAACAAATCCATCTTTTTCGCATAGTTGAAAGAACAGGATTAGAAGATAGAAGTAAACTATTAAAAATATCTTCATTCTGTGATTGCCTGGAGCATTTTCTTGAGCTGAAAAGTTGAACATGCTTAAAATCTCGATTCCTCGCTTCCTGGGCTTCTTCTGTTAACTCTCCAAGTGGAAGAATATTCGATTCAATTATTATTTGACCATGACACAATACTTTGTGTACTGTTGGTGTTAGTTCCCTCCATGGATACAGAGATACAAGTAATTTAGAAATTTCAGATGTATATTCCCCAAATCGATTTCCATTAATTTTCTCGCCGTATTACCGTCATTTGTACTACCGCAACTTGGAAGTGGTTTGTCGATGTTTAATCCCATCTGAACTTTAAATTCTTCTTGGATTCTGCTTTTTTCCGCAGCTCTCAGTTCTTTCAATTCTTCATTATTTTTTGTTGATTTAGTAAGATTCTCTGGCACACTTCTATATTTGAGGTCGTATGCTATGTGTAAAAAGTAATCCAAAAATCGTATTCTGGCATGAAGTGGTGAAATTCCGAAAGACAGGACTTCTTCATTAATACTTCTGCTTTTGTTTATATAATTGCGACTTTTTCTCATTACATATTGAGCATCTCCAGAAGAAGAAAGTTTCTGTTATGGCATTGCTGACCTTTCCATCAATCATTGTTAAGCTTAGCTGATATGATACGTTAATAGAGAATTCCTTTATTTTTATGCAAATGGGCTCCAGTGCATTTATTTCATCTTTTAAATATTCCACTAAATCTTTTGTTGTTTTCTTTGACTCCTTTTATATATTCAAATCCAATTTTGAACCCGGATTAAGGGAATATGAACGAATTTGTAATGGCACTAATGATGACATAAATACACTTTTTGTAGTCTGCTAATGTTCGACTTCCACAAGCTTGTTTGTATTCTGGAAGTGCTGATAAACCGTCACATCCCCACTTACACATTAAGACAACATCACAGTTATGAATTTTCCTTAGTTGGTATTCTGAAAAGTCTGACACAATTCTTGATGCTGTGTTTTCGAGCAAAGATGATATATCAATACAAGCTTCCACATCATTAACAGCAATAGGTGATGGTAGGATAGTTTGTTTTCTTCCTGGATCGCATTGTATGATGGTAATATATTGTGTCCTTTTTCATGCAGAGCTTTCCTTAATATTTGGTACTTATTTCGACTGAGACCCAGTTCCAACATAAGCGCTATTGCTTCCTCTTCAGTAATATTTGATTGTGATGTTGGAGTTGGTATACTTTCCACAATTCGCTAAAGTCGTTTTGGTGATGCATTAGGAAGAATAGTTGCAATATGTACGGCATCCATAGGTTGGTTTTCCTTTTTCAGCATTTCGTTAAATGTATCAGCAATTTCCTCATTTGAGATTGAAAAAAGTTTTTGTGTGACCCTCTTTTTTTTGACCTTGAACATAAGTCTTCGTATGACTTGCAAGGCGCTCTCTTTACAAAAAATAAAAATTTTATAAAAGTAAAAATTGTAAAAATATACTCATGGTGTAGGGTATCATATGGTCAGCCATGCCCGACTATACTTTCCTACTTGTTTTAGTTTACAAATGATATTGCTAGAAAATTAAAGAAATAAGTTGACCAAAATATGGTAAAATTGTTCAATTCAATCAAACTCTTATAAATTGGAAATTATAACAGATAAATAATACCACAGACAAACATGTTTTTTAAGATATAGGCAAATTTTCTTATCTACTTTAAGCCATCATCATACATTCTCTTCTGCAGTCAATTTTCAAAATTTGAACACTTTTTGGCTACTCCCACGACAGATGTTCGAAACGATCAGAACAACTGTTTAAAAATACCCTTTTAACTAATTTTCATTTTTGTGAACTGCTGATCATTGGATCAATTTCAAGGCCCCCCATTTGTATCTTATATTTAACAGACTGATGCTCATGTTCACATCGTTTTATAAAATGTATATGGACCAATAAAATATATATATATATTTGTTGTTTCTAGAAAGCATGACTGATAGGATTATTAAAATTTTAAATCTCGAAGATATCTGGGGTCTGTAGAAATTTTATTTCAAAAATTCTACAGACAATGATTTAAAGATGATTTTTCTACTTTAAGGTGGGTACATGTTCTACATAAGCGACGAAATACAACAAATATCAATCCTTCGAATCTATCTGTATATAGCTTCAGAACTTTTGTATCACATTTTGTTAGATCGTTAGTTAGCTAGTAAGTGAGTTAGTTCGTTAGGTAGTTATGTAGTTTGTTAGTTGGTTAGTTCGTTAGTTAGTAAGTTAGTTAGTTAGTAAGTTAGTTAGTTAGTTAGTTAGTTAGTTAGTTAGTTAGTTAGTTAGTTAGTTAGTTAGTTAGTTAGTTAATTAGTTAGTTAGTTAGTAGTTAGTTAGTGAGTTAGTTAGTTAGTTAGTTAGTTAGTTAGTTAGTTAGTTAGTTAGTTAGTAGTTAGTTAGTTAGTTAGTTAGTTAGTTAGTTAGTTAGTTAGTTAGTTAGTTAGTTAGTTAGTTAGTTAGTTAGTTGGTTAGTTAGTTAGTTATTGAGTTAGTTAGTTAGTTATTGAGTTAGTTAGTTAGTTAGTGAGTTAGTTAGTGAGTTTGAAAGGTGGACGTGTTTAGATCTAGACATATCTAGGAATCTAATTGGCCTACTGAGAGCGCCTTAACAAGTGCTTTAGGTGGGGATTTGATTGATCACCTCCACTCTACCAGACTAGAACACTTAGCACTAACCAACCAAAGACCACATCTATCACATTACGTTTTTGAGATAT
The DNA here is from genome assembly GCF_022045245.1 of Lucilia cuprina. NCBI lineage: Eukaryota > Metazoa > Arthropoda > Insecta > Diptera > Calliphoridae > Lucilia > Lucilia cuprina. The sequence continues at coordinate 41,581,848 of NC_060954.1, forward strand.
TGTGTTTTTTAGGCAAGATATTTTAATAATCTGGCATGTATAGAAGTTCTGAAGCCATATTCGGATTTAATACTAATATGTAAACAATTATCCTTTTCAGCTTTTTTTACACTTTGTGAAATTCTCGTAAGTTCAAGATTGGCCAGAAACTAATTGACGGTTCCAAGTTAGAACATTTATTAACATTCAATATTTCATTAAAATTGGTCCGATCAAACAAACATAAATTTGTTATATTAAATTCCTTACATATCGGTTCATATTTAAGATATAGCTAACCTACTATCTACATATCGCTTTATAATTAACTAATAGCTTGTGTAGGTTCTTATCTAGTCGGATTTGTTCGATTTTATTTTTATATACACATGTTCTTTTTCACAATTTTTTTTTCGTAAATGTCTAGTGGCATCATCAGACATCATCAAAATAACTCATATTATTTCATTCAACTCATTTCTTGGGAAATTTGTATTATTCATTCTTAACACACAGAATAAACAGATAAATATTTCTGCAGTTATACTCGTAAAGTTTTTAGATCCATGCTGTGGAAGTATATGATTAATATAAAAAGAAAAGGGAATATCAACAATAAATTGTTAAAACATTAGTCAACATTTATTAAATATTTTATAGTTTAATCGATTTTTTTATAAATAGTTTTTAAATAAGTCATAATAAGTAATTGGCGATCATGAGTTTATGAAATTCTTCCACAACAGAACATTGATGTTAAAAAAAAACTTATATAAAAAGAAATTATGTAGTAATTACTAGTTATTTTATAGATCTAGGAATGTTATTTGTGAGCAAGAGATTAAGTATAAGTATATATATCCCAGTATCCAGTATCCAATACTAAAATTTACAGACACAATAGCATTTTAAGTCATTATTTTAACACGGTGATGTCATTGAAGGCAAGTACTTACCACAAACGATTACAAGTAATTAGAAAAAATGTATACAACTTCTATATCTTTACTGGCAAGATGACTAATGAATAAGAAAGTATATATATAATACATTATTAGTAATACCTTATTAGACTACTTTTTTGTAATCTAGGCGATATCTAGTGGTCATTGAAAGGTATGTTGTTAGGTAAGGCCTTACCCAGTTTTTGCTGGGATGCTTCCTTTTTGGAAGTAAAAGAAATAATGTCTTCTAGGAAAGAGAATAAAAGAGGTAAAAGCGCTAAGATGTTCAAACTCGTTCTGATAATAGTATCAAGCATACAAATGCGAAGTACTTCCAAAAGAATAACATTTTTTTTAATTGAAAAAAAAACATATTTTTGGGCTTCTGTTTTAAATATTATTTAAGTCAAATTTGTATTCTATAATAATAAAATTTTACTTCTAAATAACTTGCAAAAAAAAACGAGAATAAAAATTACTACTTGAAACTGACTTCAGAAGTAGTGAATTTGGAATCACATTAAAAGGACATCTCTCCTATTGAAAGCCTGTGTTAAAATCATTACTTCTTCAGGTCTTTTTCAGTAATTCCATGGAATAAAATCTACTTCTTTTTCGCTTCTTTTGAAGTTATATTTTACAGGGCAAGTTAACGTAGCCGCTAAAATATCTTACCGCTAAAATTCCGATATAGATATAAGTCAAAATACCGATAATGCTTAAATACTAATACCGAAATAAGTCAAAATAATGATAACGCAACCTCATCACAGTTTCAAAAATGTTAAAGAGGTAGCGATTCCCAATTGATGATAAATGTTAACAATTTGAATTTGTTGATAACAATTATTTTCATGATTTGGTTTTATAAACAGCATTTGTACTAATTCTAGATCTCAACAAAGTTTGGTTAAGTTGATAATAAAAATTTAAGCAGAGATCTGTTTACCTGTTAGGAAGTGATATAGTGCCGATGGAATTTAATGATGATAGAATTATTCTGCTAGTATCGTTCTAGTTATTAGTGTAAAACTTATTTAATAATTATATGTTTTAAAAGAAATATTTATTAAACAATTTAAAATTAATATGGTGATCTGGTCAAATGAATTGTAAATAACTTCAGCTGATGATACGACTGGCATTCACTTGTAATTGATATCATTTCTTAGAGATCATTATTATTATTATCATTCATTAAAATGCCTAAAAGTATGCCAGGACCCATAGATAATAACGCTTCAAGATAAAGGAGAAAGATAGGCCCATATACCAATTATTCGATATCAAAGTTTGGAAACTATTGAACGATACCCTACACGAATATATTGTAATTAATAATTATATACCGATTTTAGCCCATTTGAAATAATCGATCGTTTTAAACTTTTACTACTAATGAAGTAATTCCAAATGCAAAAATGTGTGTAACTCGTAAAGGTAAGCGTGTAACCTTTACAAGTGTGTAACCTTACACCACAGCAGTTTGACAAGACAGTCCCGAACTGACCACTTAACCTATCACTTATGGTGGCCCCTAGCCACCTGACTACCCAGGTGACCAACCATTTTAACATAAGCTTGTCCTACGAGGAAGTCAATCGTCACTCTACACCCTACACAAAGAGACATTAAAGAGACGATTGCCTCTGCTCTCGCTTACAAAGGGGACACTAAAGTGACGACTGTCTTCATTCTCGTTTACAAAGAGTTTATTTGTGACGAAAGACATACGAATTGGAGTCAGCCAGATGGTAAGATATTAGTAAAACTAAAATTTAAAAATTGCAAGTGTCTACTCTCTAGAATACTATGGGACAATAATGTGACGATTGACCCGAAAGATATAAATTTGAGTGCATATTCTACAGAAATAAATCTTAAGAGATTTAATTTTTGCATTTCTTTTTCGTTTATAAATGACGCATTGACAATACATATTTAAAATTAATTGCAATCATTCAGTAGTACTATTAATATTTCAACGCTTTTTGGCAATTTTATTAAAAACATTTCCTTAAAATCTCAAACGATATACAAATCGGATTAAACTGTATAAAAACATTTAATTGTTGGAAAAAAATATTTTGTTTAAAATTAAGCTGCAAAAACATGTAAAAAATATATTAAATTAAAAATACAATACAAAAGATTAATAAATAACCGACATGCCGCCATTCTATAATAAAATACAAGACAAATGTTTTAAAGAAATAAATTGTGAACCAAAAAAAAAAAATAATATATAGCCAATAAGAGTAATGGAAAATATATTTTTTCGAGATTGACATAAAAATTCAAAATAAATTGCCTGTTTAAAACTAAAATTTTGTAAAATTAATAAAGTAATTTTGTAATTTTATACCCACCAAGTAACAAAAGGCTTTATTTTGACTTTGTCATACTGTTGGCAACACATTGAATTATTAGGCTACAAATGTAAATAAACGTTAAAAATTTTAATTAGCTTAAATAAATAAGTTTCATATAGGAACTTAACCTTTATGAGGAAGGGCACATCTATGACAATACTCCATATGCAATAACATCTTTAGAAATTAACTTTCAAAAACATTGCAGCTAGCTAAAAAGTACCATTATAGGGATATAATATAACACAAACAAGACTCTAAGGTCGGTTATTGGGATCGGTCCATAATTAACACCAATCCCTATAAAAGGTCTTCTTCAGAATATGAGTGGCTTAAAACTAACAATATAGCCATTCAAATCCAACAGATTTCGTTAGTTAGTTAAATAGTTAGATTGTAAGTTAGATAGTTAGGTAATTAGTTAGTTATTTAGTTAGTTAGTTTGTTAGTTTGTTGGTTTGTTAGTTTGTTAGTTTGTTAGTTTGTTAGTTTGTTAGTTTGTTAGTTTGTTAGTTTGTTAGTTTTTTAGTTTTTTAGTTTGTTAGTTTGTTAGTTTGTTAGTTTGTTAGTTTGTTAGTTTGTTAGTTTGTTAGTTTGTTAGTTTGTTAGTTTGTTAGTTTGTTAGTTTGTTAGATGCAATAACATCTTTAGAAATTAACTTTCAAATAAAACATTGCACCTAGCTAAAAAGTACCATTATAGGGATATAATATAACACAAACAAGACTCTAAGGTCGGTTATTGGGATCGGTACATAATAAACACCCATATACCAATTATTCGATATCAAAGTTTGGAAACTATTGAACGATACCCTACACGAATATATTGTAATTGATAATTATTAGTTTGTTAGTTTGTTAGTTTGTTAGTTTGCTAGTTTGCTAGTTTGTCAGTTTGTTAGTTTATTAGTTTGTTAGTTTGTTAGTTTGTTAGTTTGTTATTTTGTTAGTTTGTTAGTTTGCTAGTTTGCTAGTTTGTTAGTTTGTGAGTTTGTTAATTTGTTAGTTTGTTAGTTTGTTAGTTTGTTAGTTTGTTAGTTTGTTAGTTTGTTAGTTTGTTAGTTTGTTAGTTTGTTAGTTTGTTAGTTTGTTAGTTTGTTAGTTTGTTAGTTTGTTAGTCTGTTAGTTTGTTAGGTTGTTAGGTTGTTAGTTTGTTAGTTTGTTAGTTTGTTAGTTTGTTAGTTTGTTAGTTTGTTAGTTTGTTAGTTTGTTAGTTTGTTAGTTTGTTAGTCTGTTAGTTTGTTAGTTTGTTAGTTTGTTAGTCTGTTAGTTTGTTAGTTTGTTAGTTTTTTAGTTTTTTAGTTTTTTAGTTTTTTAGTTTTTTAGTTTTTTAGTTTGTTAGTATGTTAATTAGTGAGTTATGCAGTAAGTTAGTTTGTTATTTAGTTAGTGAGGGAGTAAGTTAGTTAGTGAGTTATCGAGTAAGTTAGTTTGTAATTTAGTTAGTGAGGGAGTAAGTTAGTTAGTTAGTTAGTTAGTCAGTTAGTTAGATAGTTAGATGGTTGAAATTTTCCATAAATATTCGACATTGGATAGCCCCATACAAGTAGACCCCCACTTCTTTAAAAGTAAGAGTGTAGCGATAAAATTCAACATAAATTCAACTTTCATATAAACCAAAATCTCTCTGCCAAATTTTATAAAGATCTTGCCGTATAAGGCCCTCTTCAGATAATAACTTTAACGCTATTGCTTTACTTGCTGAAAGGCATAATTATGTTTCTTACGAGCCTAAATCTCTGTACCAAATTTTATCTGTGATTTTTATTAACCCTACCTCTTTTATAAGATCCCCTTTCAGGAACCTGTTTTAACGCTTATTATTGTGGCCTTAAAGTGCGATTATATAGATGAATTTCGATAAAAGTAAGTTTTTTAGCTAAAACCTCTCTACTGACATGAGAATCGGTGTATCGGCCTTAAAAACGTAAGAACATTTATGTAAGTTTATTTTATGAGTATGTTTTACGGCATATCGTTTGATTGTGGGTATATAACACTCTCATTTGTTCTTTTAGATAAACTTAAATTTATTTTTAGACATTTACCTATAAAAATTTCTTAAAAGATCTGCAAACCCCATTCATCTCACTCTCAACAATACAATAAATAGTTGGAAACCTTTTCTCCAGCAGTCTATTCATTTCCCTGACCTATAGCATTTATCTTCGAATCTGTATTGAAAATCTTTTTAATTTCTTAATATGTATTATTGTTGTAGCTGCTACTGCCTGTTTTCTTGTGTGTTTAAACCATAAACAGACATTTATTTAATGTGTTTGTTTGCTGTTGGCTAATGTTTTGGCTTTAGGCCAAATAAAAAAAAAAATAATTTTCTGTACAAAACGCTTATTCATGGCGTCAACGGAACTTTTTCTGTTGATGCTGTCGTTGTTGTTTTTTTGTGGCTTTTTCTTTTAATTATTAGCCAGATAGTTACTCTGGTTAATATAAGAGATTTTGTTTAGGTTGCTTTATTTGAATACGACATGTAGTAGAGATTTGTCAAGATAATATTCAGAAACATAAGGAAATGTATTCTTAGTTTGTTTATATTGTTTAGATTTATATGTACATATTCAAACGGCTTAGTGCGACTGTAATCTTAAAATCGATTACATAACTGATGCCGCCCTAGTTCGTAGGCTTCGCTTAAGGTCATAATAAAAGATTTATTCGATTTGTTACATAGAACTACAGAAGTCCCTCTTCAGAAAGTCAATTTCTTCTTACTAAATAGGAAGTTATATCTATAATAGGGATAAGACAACTTTCGAAATCCCTTTTAGAACTCATGAATTGCTTTGTTATTTGAATAGTGTTATGAAATATATTCTCTCGAACAAATTTTATGAGGTTTGATGTATAATGAAGCTAATTTAAAATTCTCGTTCCTATTTGTTCAATTGTAATATTTAAACCCTACACCCCATAGTGGGGAGGGTATTATGTGTTTGTGTTGATGTTTGTAACACCCAAACATCAACCACCTTAGAGTATAAGAATCGGCACAGAATTACTTTCTGTCCGTAAGTCCATCCATCTGTCCGTCTGTCTGTCTGTCTGCGCTACAGGTCGCAATTTTCAAGATAATTCGATGAAATTTGGCACGTACTCATATTTTTGGACGATCGCTATTAAAAAATGTTGAAATCGGTTCATTTTTTCGCGCAGCACCCATCGTACCTCCCGAACAGGTCTTTTGAGCTCATAATTACGTTAAATGTTTTATTATGGTAACAAAAATTAGCAAAACTTAGTTTTGATAGAACTTTTAATGACACTACCGACTTTTGTAGTGATCGGGCCTCCTCTACCAACATTTTTAAGGATAGGCCCATATTTGCTCCTACTCCCCTATGAGCCAACTTGTAGAAAGCGCTTTTTTGCCAACAATAAGAAAAAATATTTCGGAATAAAGTTAAAAACAAATTAAATGATTATTTTTTAATAATCTATATTTTTAACATATTGTCATTGGTCTGCCATGACCGACTATACATTCATTCTTGTTTTTATACCCTACACCACTATAGTAGGGAGGGTAGTATACGTCTGTGCTGATGTTTGTAACACACAAAAATGAAGTTTACCCATCGATTCAGAATCAGTTTTTGAGTCGATTAAGGCATGTCCGTCCGTCTGTCTGTCCATGTAAGCATTGTGCGCCAGGTACAGATCGCAGTTTTCAAGATAATTTGACGAAATTTGTACTAAGCAAGTTTTTGGCACGGTCCATTATTTCACCTAGCTCTCATACCGTGTCTCCCGATTTGTGCTTTTTATGCCATAATTACGTCAAATATACTAAATTGGCACAAATAAGTCTTATATAAGTATAAATGACACTGTAGATTTTCGTAATAATCGGCTCTTATTTTCTGAGTCGATTTAGCTATGTCCGTCCGTCCGTCTGTCCCCATCAAAACTTCACTAAAATGTCCACAATTTTCTTCAACAATAAACGGTTTAAGTTTGTATATCTGAGGCAAGGTACAATTCAACTTAAATGCTTTATTATGGCAACTAAATTACATTATATTTTCGTCAAAGGTATAGGGTATTATATGGTCGGCCTCGCCCGACTATAATTTCTTACTTGTTTATTAATAAATTGCTTAAATACTTTGGAATAAAGGTAAAATTCAACACAAGTAGGAAAGTATAGTCGGGCATGGCCGACCATATAATACCCTACACCATGAGCATATTTTTTAAATTTTTACTTTTTATAAACAAACTTTTATGTTGAATATTATTCCAAAATATTTAAGCAATTTATTGATAAAAAAACCAAAATTTCTAATTGAGGCTTTATATAGGTCAAATATGGGCCGATCCTTGGTAAATTTAAGAAAAGGATATATTTTTAAATAACAGTTAGTTTTGTTGAGTTCCATTGCGATACAAATGGTTACAAGTCAATTTTAGACGTTTAAGACATTTTTTGAAGGAGGGTTTGTATGGGGGCTAGGGTCAAATAAGGGCCAATCCTTACGAAAATCTGCAGTGTCATTTATACTTATATAAAACTTATGACGTAACTATGGAATAAAAAGTTGAAATCGGGAGGTACGGTTGTATTGGGGCTAGGTGAAATAATGGATCGATTTCAACCATTTTCAATAGGCTTCGTCCCTGTGCCAAAAAACATGCTTGGTCCAAATTTCATCAAATTATCTTGAAAATTGAGGCCTGTACCTTGCGCACAAGGTTTACATGGACAGCCGGCCAGCCGGACAGACGGACGGACGGACATGTCTTAACTCAAAAAATTATTATGAATCGATCGGTATACTTTAAGTTGGGTATTGGACCTATATTTTTGTATGTTACAAACATTAGCACATTAGTAGGGTATGATAAAATTTTCTTTATGAAAAATAAAAATTTTAAAAATACATATGCACACGTGAAGGTTATTATATGGTCGGCCATGCCCGACTATACTTTCCTACTTGTTTTTTACTATATTTGCCTGTAAACTATGTGATAAATAAATTAAATAAATTTCAACTACAGTTCAATAATTGAAAAAAAAAATACTTTACAAATGCATTGGTGACTTTGATTTATTGCTCTTTTATTACAATTTGTTTAAATGTTATTTAGATACAAAAACCCAAAATACCATTGAAAATGGATTTATTTAAAAATATATATTTATTGCCTTACAGCGCTAAAAACAATTTAATGAGTACACAAATCAGCATAGACTAATGAAAATATATTAAATATTTATTAAAAAAATATAAATAATAAAATTGAGAAGTGGAAGTAATGAATTTATATTATAAAATATAAGCTCTAAACTCAACTATGATTCTTTATAGGGAGAGTAAACTTTAAAGATTATAATTAAGAGGATCAATGTCTTTTTTCGGTATTTTTTATCCTTCCTTCTGGGGGAATGTACTTGAAATTTGCCAGAGATGTTTATTTCTGTTTTTTTTCCCCAAAATGTTTATAGAATATGTTCGTTTGTACCCACAAATTAAAAAGTTTGTGGCTATAAATTTTATTACTCAATATTTTGAAAATAAGCCAACAGAATTGTGTTTTTGTTTTCCTTCAGTTGTTTATGAGGCAAAAATGCTGAAGGTTAAAGTTTTTAGTTCATGACTACATTTTTATTCTGATTTCTTTAAGTAGAAAAAAAAACAACAAAAAAAGAACATGCCTGTCCGACTATCCGATTTGTTGCAGATGCATTTGTTTTATATTGTGTGACATGGTCAACATTCACATCGTCATCAGCCTTCTCCTCATTGAGAGTATTAAAGAAAGAAGAATCATAAAATGGATGATAATAAAAATTGCCTTTGTTTGCTCTGATAGTAAAAATACTATTGGGTTTTGCTTCAAATAAGCATTGTACTTTAATGTTGCTACACTTACTACTCTTAGGTCATTCAACACTACATATATGCCTGTCTGTTGGGGAATGATATAGACTACATGTTTTGTAATGTTTGAATTTTTTTAATGAATTGCAAAATAGAATTTTTAATACTAATTCTAATGTTATTGTGATGCATTAAAGCTAATCAAAGAAACAAGCCCCCGGGGAGGGGTTTATATTGTACAGTTCAATTCTGAATTTTGAGTTATATGCCTGTCGATAGCCAAGCGGTACTTCTCTTAATAAACTCTTATTAACTAACTAATTGTCTAACTAGACAATGCAAGAAGGATCTGTCAAGGTTGAGTCGCCTCTATGAAATTACCCTTGTTTAGGTCCCTTCGCATAAGTAATACCATTGAAATGAGCAGGCAAATGAACGGGATCTGCTCTTGATATTTCCAACACCCTTTCAGTAATAAGTCAGTTAGGTTGTGACAAAAGCAATATACTGAAAGCAGGCTAAAAATAGGTGGAACAACCTAGGCACATGTAATGGGGCCAAGTTATTGTGGACCTCCTTCAATGAGAACAAAACAAGACACCTTATAAATCAAAGTAGGCGGGGCATACCGAGGCTGATAGCATTAATAACAGCACACTGGGTGATAGCCTGATATGCAATCGGCTTGGGCTCCCCTTCAACGATCACTTACAGTTAAAAGAACAACGTAGAAAGCTAAAAGTCCTCCATTACCTATTTTACCTATCTGACGTTACCCTTGTGAACCGGAAGAGAAGCTTGCCAGAACGAGATCTGATCTTGATATTTTCAACAACTCCGTTAGGGTTTTAATCAAAAGCGGTATCCTGAAAGCAGGCTAAAAATAGGTGGAACAACCTAGACACATGTAATAGGACCAAGTTATTGTGGACCCCCTTTTGTGAGAACAAACAACACAAGACACCTTACAAACCAAAGTACATATTGACATATCGATGCTGATAGCGGGACATATCGATACTGATAGCAGTAATAACAGAGCACTAGTTGATAGACAGACATGCAAAGTAGGCGGTACATATCGATGCTGATAGCAGTAATAGAAAGACATGCAAGTCGGCTTGGGGTCCCTTCACGAGGTAGCAGTTGCAAATGTAACGTAGACAGCTAAAAATTCATCACTACCACTTTCATTGGACCATTAATGAGTCACCATTGATGAGTTAATGAGTCACCACTGATGAGTTAATGATACACTATTGCTAATGACACATTGGTCATTATGCATAAGCTATATGAGGAGGGTTTGGCCTTCTCACACGGATGATAAGAATCGGCCACTGATATCGTGCTAGTTGACTTTTTTACACTTATTCTCGATTGCCATGATGCACTAAGACCAGACTGCTACACAGGTGATTTTATAATACTTCTTAAAGTCCTAAATACTGCTTTTGGTTGCTCTCACCCAATTAATAGTCAAGCCATCTAAAAGGGAAAATAGGTTGTACATAAATGAATCCCTACTTTTGCAAAGGACGATATCAGTTACCGTAAGAATTAGATACTTAGGTGCAATCCATAATCTGAAACTAAATTGGAAATGCCACATATATTATAGAACCTATCAAGCATATCGATGTTGGACTCTATGTAGTAGAATCATAGGCAAGAGCCATAAGCATAACGTTGATCAAATAATATTGGACATTGATCTCATATAGATGATCATTTTCAAGCGGTACATGGGAAAATGACGCAAAAAATAAAAAAATCAAACAACATTTAAGAGGTATCGACAATGTCGTTAGAGTTAATCTTTAACTCAGATTTGGATTGCGGTTGCATTAGGGCGGTATCAGCAGATAAAAATTACAAAAAAAGTGATAATAAAAGCATGATATGGTACCATTACAATCGAGAATATGTTAGAATACAGTTGAATGTGGACTGTGGAATGATTTTGCTGTAATTGCCAGGCTATCGTCGAAATACAAATATGTACAAAACTTTACTACAATAGTTTTCAGCAAATGCAAAATTCAAAGGAACTGAGTTTAAGAAAATTGAACAATAATTACTTAAAAAAAAATCCTTCTTTAACGTATACCATGAAAATGAGCTTCAGGCGACTTTTAAGTATCACCTCGTAATCGTCATAATAAATAGTTTATTAAAAGTACAAATAAATTATAAACTATAGCAATTTACTAAATGCAATCATCAAACTAGAAAAAAAGAATTTAATTTAAATATTTCAAAACTATAATCAAAACTACACACGAATGGGATGTATGGTAAAAAAATAAATGTAGTCGAAATAATTTTAAATAAAAATATTTTCAATTTTAAACAAAACATGCCGGCACGTAATTAGTGTAATTTTTATTTATAGAAATAAAACAAAAATATGTATTTAATATAAATAATAATAATAATTTTTTTTGTTGGCAAAAATCCATAAATAACTATTAAAACCATAAGAATAATTGTAAAACAAATGAGATTTTCGTTTGTTTTTGAAAATGTATTATTACAATTACAATTGTATATGAAGTGTTTTGAATGTTTAACGACAATGTGCATTATATCAATGTTTTTTTTCTTTAGTTTTTTATTTTCTTATTTTAATAATAAATGTATTTAAATATATTTTCGCGGTTGAGTGCCTTTGTATTTTTTAGTATTTAAGAAATTTTCTTTAAGAAAGATTGATTAAGTTGATTTGATGAAAATTATCAATGTTGCAAATTTTATTTAAGTTACGTAGTTATACCCTACACCACTGTAGTGGGGAGGGTATTATACGTTTGTGCTGATGTTTGTAGCATACAAAAATATTGGTCCAATACCCACCTTAAAGTATACCGATCGATTCAGAATCATTTTCTAAGTCGATTAAAACATGCCCGTCCGTCCGTCTGTCCGGCTGGCTGGCTGTCCATGTAAACCTTGTGCGCGAGGTACAGGCCGCAATTTTCAAGGTAATTTGATGAAATTTAGACCAAGCATGGTTTTTGGCACCGGGACGAAGCCTATTGAAAATGGTTGAAATCGGTCCATTATTTCACCTAGCCCCCATACAACCGTACCTCCCGATTTGAACTTTTTATGCCATAATTACGTCAAATATTCTATTATCTCTCTAAAAATTGGCATAAATAAGTTTTACATAAGTATAAATGACACTGCAGATTTTCGTAAGGATCGGCCCTTATTTGACCCTAGCCCTCATACAAACCCCCCTTCAAAAAATGTCTTAAACGTCTAAAATTGACTTGTAACCATTTGTATCGCAATGAAACTCAACAAAACTAACTGTTATTTAAAAATATATCCTTTTCCCAAATTTACCGAGGATCGGCCCAATTTGACCTATATAAAGCCTCATTTGGAAATTTTAGTTTTTTTTTTATCAATAAATTGCTTAAATATTTTGGAAAAATATTCAACATAAAAGTTTCTTTTTAAAAAATAAAAATGTTAAAAATATACTCATGGTGTAGGGTATCATATGGTCGGCCATGCCTGACTATACTTTCCTACTTGTTATTTTAATACTTATGTATATAATATATTCGAGTGCGTATGAGTTATATGAGTTTATTTCTATGTAGAGAATAACACTCATACGTCACTTAACTTTAAAAAAAATTAATAATGGATTGTTGGATCAAGTGTAAAATATGTTACTATGTATCTCCCAAAAAATTGTCACTGTAGACACAATTGATCATAATGATTCCTTAAGTACGTTTCACGATAAGTAGTTAATCGTTCGAAAAGCGAGTGACACACATTCCTCCTTTTCGTCATGACACGTCTTCTGCAGCATTCATTTCTTGGAATATTTAATCTGTTCAAAAGCCAGTCTCCACTGCAATTGTGTTCAGTTGCTTTCTATCAGAAAATTTAGTAAATCTTGTGATCGGTATGAACGGTATGTTAACCACATGATATTTCCTTTACCTGTTGATAATAAACTGGCGTAATCCCACCAATGCTGTTGTACTTTCTTACCCAAATTGGGAGGTGGTAAGTGGAGTACGGTATCCCACCAAGGCGATTGTTTCACCCCTTAGTAGTTCCCCCGGGGGCATGTTACCTTGGTGTTATTGCAATCCCGGGGTATAAAGAGGTGGCCAATACCTCCAGTCTGGCCAGGTCTGAAAAATTGGTTACAGTCTAGTGCTTGGCTTAGTCCTTGCATAGATTGGCAGAGGTCAGACCAGAGCACCGCATAATCTGGTACTATGGGTGGCCAGTTGCCCGCAGGACTATGTCCTGACTGGACAGTTGGTTGAGGTTCCTTCGGGATCCACGTAGTGGCTGTGGTTTAAACCCAAATTCGCGGGGAGACTAAGTAGCGGTTAAAAAACTGATGTATGATAAAGTCAATATTTAGGGATAAGTTCTATGATGTTGCCGAAAACAACAGATACACCACAGAGGAGTGACTGTGGAACTAAGCGTGGGAAATGAGTTGGTATTAATTGTATATGGTACGGGATGAGTGTAAGGTTCGGCGGGCCTTACCCCACCCGTCTACCTAATAAATGAGTCGTATGTTTTTCTCTTATGAATGTGTCGTATGAATGAGATATGTGCTGGGTTGAATGATGATGGATAAAAGGTATCATATACATATGATACCATTGAATGTTCTTTCCTTGTCCAGATATGTTCAGAGTATACTCTGTTTACGACAGAATTACCACAGTATGTCCCTGTGAGTACAATGTCTTCGGTTTATTAATGGATCGTATTTCGGTCCACCGGTTACGCCTCTAGTTAGTTAGTTAGTTAGTTAGTTAGTTAGTTAGTTAGTTAGTTAGTTAGTTAGTTAGTTAGTTAGTTAATAACACCTTTTTTATTTTAAATCTATACGCTCAAATTCATATGTGTGTGTTTGTATGATAGCAAGGATTAAATTTACTACACATTTTACTTCACAAATAGATAAAAACATATCATTATAAAATTCTACCAGACACATTTTAATGTTTGAAATTATTCATACCCTACAGTTTGTGTTAAAACAACACACACAACAATAGTATGTGTCCTTGGTGGATATGTAGGGAATACCATACGATTTTTCAGTGTATTTAAAGTAAATCATTTGTGTGAAAAATATGTATTAAATGGATACAATGTATTTTATAAAACATTTGGGTATTAAATGCGTTTACCTTGTTGTAACCTTTTTGAGCGTATGTGAAGGTGCCAAATATAATAAATTTAATGTTCTAGCAAAAGGATTTTAAGAGACAAAAAATAATATGAAATAAATCCTTTTATATAACAGACTACTGGATAACTGAATGTCAAATGTAGGTAAATGCTTTTTAAAAGAGGTTAATAAGAAATTAATTTTAAAAAAGATTATTTATAATGACATAATTATTCTCATAAAATCTTATTAAAATTGTTTACCCATAATGTATTGTACGAGGAGCAAACTGATTTACAGCCGAATTTGTTTCCAAGATAAACAAAATTTTATGTGATCACTGATTAATATTGCTTTGGCTCTATCTCTTCTAGTTTCCAAGATAAATGGACTTTTATGTTTTCACTCAAAATATCCATTTCTGGTGGGAAATAGAAGTGATCACAGATTATCATTGCTTTGGCTCTATCTCTTCTAGTTTAAAAGATAAATGGACTTTTATGTTTTTACTCAAAATATCGATTTTTTGTGGAAAATAAAAGTGATCACAGATTATCATTGCTTTGGCTCTATCTCTTCTAGTTTAAAAGATAAATGGACTTTTATGTTTTCACTCAAAATATCGATTTTTGGTGGGAAATAAAAGTGATCACAGATTATCATTGTTTTGGCTCTATCTCTTTTAGTTTCCAAAATAAATGGACTTTTATGTTTTCACTCAAAATATCCATTTCTGGTGGGTAATAGAAGTGATCACAGATTATCATTGTTTTGGCTCTATCTCTTCTAGTTTCCAAGATAAATGGCTTTTTATGTTTCCACTCAAAATATGGATTTCTGGTAAGAAATGGAAGTGATGACAAATAATCATTGTTTTAGCTCTATCTCTTCTAGTTTCCAAGATAAATAGATTTTTATGTTTTTACTCAAAATATCGATTTTTGGTGGAAAATAGAAGTGACAACAGATAATCATTGTTTTGGCTATATCTCTTCTAGTTTCCAAGATAAATAGATTTTTATGTTTTTACTCAAAATATCTATTTTTGGTGGGAAATAGACGTGATTACAGATAATCATTGTTTTGGCTCTATCTCTTCTAGTTTTCAAGATAAATGGACTTTTATGTTTTCACTCAAAATATCCATTTCTGGTGGGAAGTAAAAGTGATCACAGGTTATCATTGCTTTAGCTCTATCTCTTCTAGTTTCTGGTGAGAAATGGAAGTGACCACAGATTATCATATGTTTTCACTCACGATTTTTGGTGGGAAATGGTAGTGATCACAGATTATCATTGTTTTGGCTTTATCTCTTTTAGGTTTTCACTGAAAATATCGATTTTTGGTGGGAATTATAAGTGATCACAGATTATCATTGTTTTGGCTCTATCTCTTCTAGTTTCCAAGATAAATGTACTTTTATGTTTTCAATCAAAATATCGATTTCTGGTGGGAAATAGAAGTGATCACAGATTATCATTGTTTTGGCTCTATCTCTTCTAGTTTCCAAGATAAATGGACTTTTATGTTTTCACTCAAAATATCGATTTTTGGTGGAAAATAGAAGTGATCACAGATAATCATTGTTTTGGCTCTATCTCTTTTAGTTTCCAAGATAAATAGACTTTTACGTTTCCACTCAAAATATCGATTTTTGGTGGGAAATAGAAGTGATCACAGATTATCATTGTTTTGGCTCGATCCCTTTTAGGTTTTCACTCAAAATATCCTTTTTTGGTGGGAAATAGATGTGATCACGGATTATCATTGATTTGGCTCTATCTCTTCTAGTTTCCAAGATAAATGGACTTTTATATTTTCACACAAAATATCTATTTTTGGTGGAAAATAGAAATGATCACAGATTATCATTGTTTTGGCTCTATCTCTTCTAGTTTCCAAGATAAATGGACTTTTCTGATTTCACTCAAAATATCGATTTTTGGTGGGAAATAGATGTGATCACAGATTATCATTGTTTTGGCTCGATCTCTTCTAGTTTACAAGATAAATGGACCTCTATGTTTTTACTTAAAATACCGATTTTTGGTGGGAAATAGATGTGATCACAGATTATCATTGTTTAGCCTCTATCTCTTCTAGTTTCCAAGATAAATGGACTTTTATGTTTCCACTCAAAATATCGATTTTTGGTGGAAAATAGAAGTGATCATAGATTTTCATTGTTGTGGCTCTCTCTCTTCCAGTTTCCAAGATAAATTGCTTTTTGTGTTTTCACTCAAAATATCGATTTCTGGTGGGAAATAGAAGTGATCACAGATAATCATTGTTTTGGCTCTATCTCTTCTAGATTCTAAGATAAATGGACTTTTATGTTTTTACTCAAAATATCGATTTCTGGTGGGAAATAGAAGTGATCACAGATAATCATTGTTTTGGCTCTATCTCTTCTAGTTTCCAAGATAAATGGACTTTTATGTTTTCACTCAAAATATGGATTTTTGGTGGGAAATAGAAGTGATCACAGATTATCATTGTTTTGGCTCTATCTCTTCTAGTTTCCAAGATAAATGGACTTTTATGTTGTCACTCAAAATATCGATTTATGGTGAGATATGGAAGTGATCACATATTATCATTGTTTTGGCTCTATCTCATCTAGATTCCAAAATAAATGGACTTTTCTTTTTTCACCCAAAATATGGATTCTTGGTGGGAAATAGAAGTGATCACAGATATTCATTGCTTTGGCTCTATTTCTTCTAGTTTCCAATATAAATGCACTTTTGTGTTTTCACTCAAAATATCGATTTTTGGTGGGAAATAGAAGTGATCACAGATTATCATTGTTTGGCTCTATCTCTTCTAGTTTCCAAGATATATAGACTTTTATGTTTTCACTCAAAATACCTATTTCTGGTGGAAAATAGAAGTAACCATAGATTATCATTGTTTTGGCTCTATCTCTTCTAATTTCCAAGATAAATGGACTTTTATGTTTTTACTCAAAATATAAAATTTTGTTGGGAAATAGAAGTGATCACAGATTATCTTTGTTTTCTCTCTATCTCTTCTAGTTTTCAAGATAAATGGACTTTTATGTTTTTACTTAAAATATCGATTTAAGATAATCATTGTTTTGGTTCTATCTCTTCTAATTTCCAAGATAAACGAACTTTTATATTATTACTCAAAATATGTATTTCTGGTGGGAAATAGAAGCGATCACAGATTATCATTGTTTTGGCTCTATCTCTTCTAGTTTAAAAGATAAATGGACTTTTCTGTTTTTACTCAAAATATCGATTTATGGTGAGAAATGGTGATCACAGATAATCATTGTTTTGGCTCCATCTCTTCTAGTTTCCAAGATAAACTCAAAGTATCGATTATTGGTGGGAAATAGAAGTGATCACAGATTATCATTGTTTTGGCTCTATCTCTTATAGTTTCCAATATAAATGGACTTTTATGTTTCACTCAAAATATCGGTCTTTGGTGGGAAATAGAAGTGATAACAGATGATCATTGTTTTGGCTCTATCTGTTCTAGTTTCCAATATAAATGGACTTTAGTGATTTCACTCAAAATATCGATTTTTGGTGGGAAATAGAAGTGATCACAGATTACCATTGTTTTGGCTCTATCTCTTCTAGTTTCCAAGATAAGTGGACTTTTATGTCCATTATTGTTATCGTTGTTTTGGCTCTATCTCTTCTAGTTTCCAAGATAAATGTACTTTTTGTTTTCACTCAAAAAATCCATTTCTAGTGGGAAATAGAAGTGATCACAGATTATCATTGTTTTGGCTCTATCTCTTCTAGTTTCCGAGATAAATGGACTTTTAGGTTTTCACTCAAAATATCGATTTTTGGTGGGAAATAGAAGTGATCACAGATAATCATTGTTTTGGCGCTATCTCTTCTAGTTTCCAAGATAATTGGACTCTTCTGTTTTCACTCAAAATATTCATTTCTGGTGGGAAATAGAAGTGATCACAGATTATCATTTTTTTGGCTCTATCTCTTCTAGTTTCCAATATAAATGGACTTTTATGTTTTCACTGAAAATATCCATTTCTGGTGGGAAATAGAAGTGATCGCAGATTATCATTGTTTTGGCTCTATCTCTTCTAGTTTCAAAGATAATTGGACTTTTATATTTCCACTCAAAATATCTATTTTTGGTGGGAAATAGAAGTGATCACAAATTGTCATTGTTTTGGCTCTATCTCTTCTAGTTTCCAAGATAAATGGACTTTTCTGTTTTCACTCAAAATATCGATCTATGGTGGGAAATAGAAGTAAATACTGATTATCATTTTTTTTGGCTCGATCTCTTCTAGTTTACAAGATAAATGCACCTCTATGTTTTCACTTAAAATACCGATTTTTGGTGGGAAATAGATGTGATCACAGATTATCATTGTTTAGCCTCTATCTCTTCTAGTTTCCAAGATAAATGGACTTTTATGTTTCCACTCAAAATATCGATTTTTGGTGGAAAATAGAAGTGATCATAGATTTTCATTGTTGTGGCTCTCTCTCTTCTAGTCTCCAGTTCATAAATATTAGCTAGTATATATCTGATAAACAATTACGAATAATGTTTTTATTTAAATATTTTTTTAATGGAAATCAATTAAAAACAATTATTTATGTATAAGTATTCATTGAACATACATATACATTGTATATATACGTATTTATATACGAATATATAAAAAATATATTAGGGAGAACCGCTTTAAATTAATACAAATATTACTAAGAAATATGATTAAAATGAAAAAAATTTTTGAAATTTTTATTTTATACTGAGATTAAAAGACGTTCTGGCTGCACGGAAACATCTGGCAGAACGGAAACCATTAATAACGTTTATTTTGTTTTGTAAATTTGTATTATTTATTACAAGTGAGCAGCTTAGAAAACAGTTTTCGTACTGTAGAGCTTTTAAGTTCATAATTTTGTTTAATATACTCTTATCTCGACAAAAAGCTGCAAAATCAAGTTCTATACTAGTCTTGATGATCTTAATGAACTTTATAACTATAGGGTCTCATTTGACCCTAGTCCCTATAAAAAGCCCCCATCAAAATTTTACTTAAATATCCACAGTTTTATTAAACAATAAATAACTTAAGTATATCTGAGGCAAAGTACAGTTCAAGTTAAATGCTTTACTATGAAAACTAAATTACATTATAATCGTATACAGGTGTAGGGTATTATATGGTCGACCTTGCCCGACTATAACTTATTAGTTGTTATATTATGCAAAAGTTCTTCTATTCGTTGAGAACTCTAGCTGTTGCAATTCGAAGCCCGAAAAAAAATTGAAACTAAACCCCAGAACTCCCCGTGGGGCATATGCGCCAAATATATGTAATGCTTGTGATGTAGAATAAAATTTGGTTAAAATATAGAAAAAATCAGTAATAAAATATGTACAAGAGGATGACTTAGGAAAGATTGAAAGGAACAAAACTAAAGCCAACATATCTAAGTATCCGAACGAAGAAAAAAATTAAGAATATGTATTGTGGTTTTAATTTGAGGCCGCCTCAAAAAAAGTGGTTATGGTCCCCCTTCTACCCTAAATATTTATATATGAAAATTAAAAGTACACCCTATGAATACTTTAATAATTATATAATTGAATTGCTTCCAATATATCGTTTTAATTTAGTCATACATTAGTGAAATACAAACTCTAGATAAAAATGTTGATCAAATTCAGCTCGTTACCAATATATTTATTTTTTATTTTAATATTTAGTGGCTTACAAAAGGTATACAAAAAATAAACAATTAAAATTATTTTAATTACGAAAAACCTATAAACTATGTTTTTACTTACAGTCACATTGCCGGAATTATGATTTTAAATTTAATAGTTTTACTTGTATTCCCTATACGAAAACATTTTCAATATTCGAATGCAATGTAAAGAAGGCTACGGACCATTTGTACCTAGTCTCTGCACGTTACCAAGTTACCAAGATAATGTCAAATAATTTTAATTTTCATATATTTTTCAATGTCAAATCGCCAATGCGAAAAGATTCCATAAGTTTCCTCGATATTAAATTAAACGCTTGCGATGCTTTGCGTATGCGTTCAGGAAATGTTATGTTGGAAATGATTCAACGAGAATTGGTAAAAAGTCTGAATGCTCCTTTTAAATGTCCACTTAAAAAAGTAAGTAGTTTTTCTTTAAATAAGAAATGTATAAATTTATTTATTTATTTTTTTTTTTATTTTTCAGAATTTCTTATATGAATTAAGAAATTTTTCTGTAACTGATGAATTTATACCAAAATTTATGCCGTTTGTTAATTTCACTTTTGGTTTAGATTATTACGATTCGAAAACCTTATTTGGTACCGCAAGGGCTTTAGGGGAAATTGCACCGAGAACTAAACGACCTTCATAAATTATTAAATAGAAAATTCGGGTTATCTTTTAGATGGTAATTGTAACTTAACAAAAAAAAATTAATCACAATAAAATGTGATTTTGTTTTCTTAATAAAGCATTTAAGTTGAATTGTACCTTGCCTCAGATATACTAAAGCCATTTATTCGTGAGAAGTGTATATATAAGTTTGTCATTCCATTTGTCCGTCTGTCCGCCTGTCTGTCTGTGTGTATGTCTGTCGAGAGTTTTAACAAGAGCACCCGCCTTGACGGCCTTATCTCACGGTAGTCTTTTTCATCCACTGGGTAGACTTGTGAACTATTTACCATCGCCCCTTTGTACTTCAATGAAGAACTCAGGTGGCAATTTTTGTACATTGACTATGACCGGTCCATGCACAAGTACTTTGCTGGAGTACTCGAGCTATCTAATCTCTGACCATTGGATGGCCAAGGGAAAAACATACAACACATTTATTTTAGGTAGACGGGTGGGTCCCGTACTATATACAATTAATACCAAATTATTTCCAACGCTTAGTTCCACAGCCAATCCTCTGTGGGGTATCTGTTGTTTTCGACAACAGCACCGAACTTATCCCGACATATTGACTTTATCATGCATCACTCTTTTAACCGCCACTTACTCTCCCCGCGAATTTGGGTTTAAACCGCAGCCACTACGTGGATCCCGAAGGAACCCCAACCAAGTGACAAGTCAGTACATAGTCCTGTGGGCAACTGGCCACCCGTAGTACCAGATTATGCGGTGCTCTGGTCTGACCTCTGTTAATCTATGCAAGGACTAAGCCAAGCAGTAGACTGTAACTAATTTATCAGTCCTGGCCAGACTTTATACCACGGTAAAAACAAAATACATAATCATACGGTAAATTTTGCTATTGTACTCTTGTTTATAAAAACAAGGCAAAGCGAGAGCAGCAAAGTAAGAGTAACAGAGCGAAAACAACACTAGTGTGTTGTTATTAGCTAGGAACATGAAAATATGTATGTGGAGCGAGGCTTAAGTTAAAAGCCATAAAAGGGAACTTTTTGGTACTTTTTCGTTTTTCAAAAGGTAATTTTTGAATTTTTGATACTTTTGAACCTAGAAATATGAAATTAAGAATGTAGAGTCTGAATTAGGTGAGAATTTCAGAAGGTAGATTTTGAATATTCTATAATATTGAAGCAAGAGACATGAAATTAACTACATAGATTCGGAATAAGATGAGAACCCATAAAAGGGAATTTTTTGGTGCTTTTTCGTTCTACAAAAGGTACTTTTTGAATTTTCTATAATATTGAACCTAGAAACATGAAATTAAGTATGTAGAGTTGGAATTAGGTGAGAACCGGAAAAATATACCTTTTTTGTATTTTTTTTTTTTTTTTGGTTTTGTAAAGGTACTTTTTGAATTTTATATAATATTGAACCTAGAAACATGAATTTTAGGTAAGAACACATAAAAGGGGACTTTTTAATACGTTTTAGTTCTACAGAGGTACTTTTGAATATTCTATAATATTGAACCTAGAAACATGAAATTTAGCATGTAGGGCCTTGACTAGATAAGAACCCACTAAAAGGGACTTTTTGGTACTTTTTCGTTCTACGAAATGTACTTTTTGAATTTTCTATAATATTGAACCTATAAACATGAAAATAAGTATATAGAAACATGAAATTAAGTATGCATATCCTTAGGCGAGAGCAGATAAAAGGGGCTTTTTGGTACTTTTTCGTTCCACAAAATGTACTTTTTGAATTTTCTATAATATTGAACCTATAAACATGAAAATAAGTATATAGAGCCCCGATTAGTTAAAGATGTATATGTTGCTTACAAAGAAGTTGTTAAGTAAGTTGATTTGTTTTAAATAATAATAAAAAAGGGCCAGTGAGTTTACAAACCATGGACTACACCACTGCTTATTACGCGTCAAATAAAGGTTTTTAGATAAAAAGTTAATATTATTTTCTTTTTTTATAAAACACAATTCTTAACACGCAATTTAATGAAATGTACAAACAAAATGGCAAAGCCGAAAAAGCACCTCTATTTCAGATTAAAAGAAAGTCATTACTCGCCTACTTTAAAGTAATGAAGACGGCAAGTAAATAGTCATTGAAATGTAAGGGGTTATGGAAGTACAAAATATTACCAGGTTTTTCCTAAGCAGATATGTACAATTGTATATGAAACATAACATTTACATATATCATTAGCGAGGTTACACACCCATTATTTCTAGACGTTTCAAATTTTTTAATTTCGCAACTAATTGAAACAATTATTTTTCTAATAATTGTTTAATACGATTAACTGTAATGATTATTTTTTAATTTAATCACTTTAAAAAAATACATAGTTTTGATTTAGTCATACATTAGTGAA
Source organism: Lucilia cuprina (assembly GCF_022045245.1). Classification (NCBI taxonomy): domain Eukaryota; kingdom Metazoa; phylum Arthropoda; class Insecta; order Diptera; family Calliphoridae; genus Lucilia; species Lucilia cuprina. Next base: position 41,604,945 of record NC_060954.1, read on the forward strand.
AAACAAACTCTAGATAAAAATGTTAACAAAAATTAGTTTATTACAAATATATTTATTTATAATCATATTTAGTAGCTCACGCCAGGTATAACGAATCAATTATAAAATTAAAATAAATATTTAAAATTATTCCTACTTACAGGCACTACCACGTAGTTATGAATTTAAATTTTACAATTTTACTTGTACTCCCTATACGAAAATCTTTTCAATATTCGAATGCAATGTAACGGAAGCTAAGGAACAATTGTTTCTAATCTCTGGCCGTTTTAGATTAACAAAGACAATGTCAAATAATTTTAACTTTCACATGTTTTTCAAAGTCAAATCTCATATGCGTAAAGAATATATAAATTTCATCGATATTAAAGTGAACGCATGTGATGTAATGCGTTCGGGTGCTGGAAATCATATGTTGGAAATGATTCGACGTGGAGTGGTTAAAAGTTTAAATGCCCCCTTTAAATGTCCATTTAAAAAGGTAAGTAATGTATACATTTTATCTGATAAAAGATAGTATTTTAATATGTTTATTTTATAGAATTTCCTTTATGACTTAAAAAATTTCTCTTTCACTGATGAATTTTTCCCAGCATTTATGCCATTTGTTAATTTTACTTTTGGTTTTGATTATTACGATACGAAGACATTAATTGGTAGCGTAAGAGGTTTAGGAGAAATTGCAGCGAAACCTAAGCGACGTGCAAAAATCACTTAAAAAGGTTGCCTTCTTTACAAAGTTTTATCCAGAAGAATACTTGAATGTCTATAAATAACTTATAAACTTTAAATAAATATTTTTTTATATGAAAACCAAACACCAAGTCTGATTACGATCCATATTTGTTTTAATCCCATTATAATACCACTTTAGAAAACTTATTAACATAATATGTATGTGCAATAACAAATAATTGTTACAAATTATTGCAAATTGTTTTTTTATTCTTATATAGTTAGATAGCTCGCTAGTTCGTTAGTTAGATAGTTAGTTCGAAAGGAGGATATATTCATCAAATCCACTAACCAACAAACTAACCTACCAATACAAATTTAAAGTATTTTTGTGAAAAATAGTAACAATTAGTAAATATAATAATAATATTTAGTTATTAAACAGCCACAATATATCTTTCCTGCTTTATTGTATCTATCTATCTATCTATCTATCTATCTATCTATCTATCTATCTATCTATCTATCTATCTATCTATCTATCTATCTATCTATCTATCTATCTATCTATCTATCTATCTATCTATCTATCTATCTATCTATCTATCTATCTATCTATCTATCTATCTATCTATCTATCTATCTATCTATCTATCTATCTATCTATCTATCTATCTATCTATCTATCTATCTATCTATCTATCTATCTATCTATCTATCTATATAGTTCGTAGCTATTTCGTGATAGTAGTTAGCCGACTGAAAGCCAACGCATTTATCTCATCGGATTTCATAATTAACAACTGTCGTCAGTCGACCGAGATTTATCGCGACCGACTTCATTTCAAAGCTACTCTTAGTTATATCTAGACCAAGTCACAAAAAATGGTGCTTGAGTTACACCCCTTAAAAAATATACGCTGTTATGTTATGTTAAGTATTTTCCATTCGTTAGCTGGACAGTTTTAAATAATTTTAGAAAATATCGTATGGAGGACTCGATTTTTCATGTTAAGTTTAATATTATACCCAGTTTCCAAAAATATTTCTAGTCTATCGATGGCCGTTCGTGAGCTGGACAGGTCTAATATACAATACTTTAGCAAAGCTTTTAACACAAAATACATCGTTATAAATAATTAATAACCAATATAAAAATTGTATCTTAAATAATTACAATTTATAAATTGTAAACAACAATTAAATTAAATCATATTATAAAAAAAATATTTTTGCACCTAAGTAGTAGAAAAATAATCTCAATTGTGGATAAACATGTGTCGAAAAAAGTACTTGCTATGGTTATGTGTATTAATATATTCGATAATCCTTGTTTCATCGGAGATATTGCATATTCAAAAACTAATTAACGTAATAAATACATACAAATTTTCTTTGCAGATACAAAATCGACGTTTTGATTTAAAATTACATAGTTTTACTTGCACTCCCATTAAGAAAACTTTGTCGATATTTGAGTGTAACTTTAAGAAATTAGCCGAAAATAACTATTATTTCTTTGCACGCGTAATGTTTAGCAAGGCTATGACTAAAGTATTAAAGTTTCGCGTGTTTTTGGATATCAGGTCACTTTTGAAAGCTGGAACTATTAATGTTTTCAATAATACTGCAAATGGTTGTGATATTTTGACCACTGCCAATGGAAATATTTTGTTGGAAAAAGTATTAAATGAAGTTAGAAGAAAATTGAATGTTTATTTTAAATGTCCTTTAAAAGTGGTAAGCAAGACAATATTTTAAATAAATAGAAAATATTGCTTTAAATATAAATTATATCTTCTAGAATTACCTATATGAATTTAAAAATTTTTCTCTCACCGATGGCTTTGTGCCGCGTTTTATGCCATTTGTAAATTTTACATTTGGTTTGGATTATTATGACTTGAAGACTTTAATTGGCACTTCTAGAGTTGTAGGAGAGATTGTAGCAAAAGTTAAACGACAAAAGCAATAAGAGATATAATATGTTTAAAATGTGGTAATATATGTATATTTTGGGAAATGTTGCACTAGAAATAAAAGCACTTTGTTAACTTTATTGGCTTTTAATAGAGATGATTAAACGTTTATAATTTTGCTAGTTAAGGTTTAAGTAGTTGCGAACTTACTACATTTCATCACCCTAAATATTATGAGAAGAAGAGAATATATTTATCAGTTCTGTCGAAATGTCTTATGAAAACGCAGAGGAACCAGCTTATTCTAGAAGAAAACCTTTAATTTATTAAAAATAATGTATACCCAAGTATGTAAATAGTATGTAAAAATTTGACTTATCTTAAATAATAAAGCTTTCATGTTGTTTTACTAAAATCAATCTGGGGCTCTTGATTTTAGTAAAGTCAGACAACCAACTCTCTGGAAATGTTGTTGATTATTTTTCTATTGGATTTTGTTTAAGTGACTTAAAGAGTTTGTAGGATACAACATTAATGAAAACTGGAGATATTGGAAGGCTCAAGCAAAATATTAGAAAAGATAACCTTAATTGTCGTTCCTGTTGCTCGTTTCCACAACAATCGATTCTACGCACCGGAACGACTCGGAGTTCAACGTGCATCAATCAATGATTGTCAATCCAGTCATTGACTTAACACGTGTCGCTGCTATAACAACAATATGTTACCTAGGCATCCATGGCTAAAATTGGGAGACAAAACGGGTTCTACTCTGAAAATTCAGAAATAAAAGTATACTTTAGTCCACCTAATCACAATGCTTGCTTCTTGTCATAGGTCCAATATAATAGTAACAGATGCCGACAGCCGGAAAACAATTAACGATATATTAGACCGTAAGGTTTAATCACATTTTAGTAAACTTTGCATTATATGCTACCAATCAATTCGGGAATAATTAGCAACGTAAGAGTGAATAATCTCAACTCTAGCTTTTTGGAATAAATGCCTACAGTTATTAAGCAACTATCGTGATATTAGCCAGTAATGAGCGTTATAGTAATTTTCAGAAGGGGACTTTATACATATGGGCCAATCCTAAAAAAAATATACCGAATTTCATTGTTATACTCGAATTTTTAAGTCAGTTATGAATGTTAAAATCATTTTTTTAACGGGACCTCAAATGGGGGGTAGGGTCAATTACGGATCGAGGTAGAGAATGGTTTGCTCGCGAGGAACTTCATTGTGTCAAATTTTAATGCTATATTCGTATTTTTAGCCAGTAATGAGCGTTAAAGTGATTTTATAAAGGGAACCTTATGCGGGCTTTAGGGTCAATTATGAACCGATCCTCATTAAATTTGGTAAATAGATTTTGGCTCTCATAAAACTTATGTGTTTTGTTTTTCGTCACTATATTCGTATTTTTAAGCCTGTAATAAGCGTTATAGTCATTTTCAGAAGAGGACATTATATGGTGGTTAGGTTTTGGCTTGTAAGAAAGTTATTTACGCCGAATACTATTGGAATTTTATTTGCTATACTGTTGGAGGTCCACCTGGAAGGGGGCTATCTGATAATGTGGACCGATAATCAACAGAAAAATTTAAATATCCTAGGACCTCGTAAAATTCTAAGATGATTAGCTATGTTTGTTGTTGGCACGAAAGTGTCCACAAAAAAAAAGAGATATTGAGATGAAATTTTCCTAAAATATTTCTTATTGATCAGAAATGTTTGGTATTGAAAATGGTCAAAATCGGTTAACGATTTCACAAAGCCCCCATACAAATGTACCCCCGGAATATTGTGTAAAGAGCTTCAAACATTCACAAATTCGTTGTACATGAAGCAAATGGAACAACATTTCGCATAGGTCAGTTTGTTTTATATTTGAAATACCAGATCACTCACACTGCAAAAATAAAACGCAGAACCTACTTCCAAAAGAATAACATACGGAGAAAGTGATGTTAATTAACTTCCAAAAAGAATTCAATTTGGTTTAAAATTAAAGGTCTCTTGCACTGAAATTTTTTCTATTAAACTTATTTTATTTTAGTGTTCATTAATAAATGCGTGTAATTTATTTATTAATAACTTCAAAAAAGAAAAAACATAAAAATTACTTAGTGAGAATGACTTCAGATGTAGTGAATTGGAAATCAAATAAAAATAACATCCCTCCTTTGACAAGCCTGTGTTAAAATCATTATAAGCTATGTCCGTCTGTCTGTCTGCCCGCATGTTTGTTGAAATCAGTTTTTAGAGGACCCCCGATATCGGCAAATCCGAATCTTCAATAATTCTGTTAGACATGCTTTCGATAAGATCGCTATTTAAAATCAGTTTAAAATGAGGAAATATGAGCAAAAATCCGAGACAACCTCTGAAAATTTCATCAAAAATTGAGACTTTTTTCATCCTCAGACAGAAATTGCAAAAAATAACAAAAAAAAAAAAAAATACATAATCATACGGTAAATTTTGTTTTTGTACTCATGTTTATAAAAACAGACAGAAGGAGAGCAGCAGAGTAAGAATAGCAGAGCGGAAGCAGCACTAGTGTGTTGTTATTGGCTAGAAACATGAAATTAATTATGTGGAGCCTGGCTTAAGTTAGAAGCCATAAAATTAAACTTTTTGGTACTTGTTCGCCTTTTAAAAGGTACTTTTTTGAATTTTCTATAATATTGAACCTAGAAACATAAAATTAAGTACGTAGAGCCCGGATTTGGCGAGAATACATAAAAGGGAACTTTTTGGTACTTTTTCGCTCTACAAAAGGTACTTTTTGAATTTTCTATAATATTGAACCTAGAAACATGAAATTTAGCATGCAGAGTCCGGATTGGGCGAGAACACATAAAAGGGGACTTTTTGGTACTTTTTCGTTTTTAAAAGATACTTTTTGAATTTTCTATAATACTGAACCTAGAAACATGAAATTTAGCATGTAGAGGATTAGGCGAGAAAATAATTTTTCGTTTTTTACTTAAGAGAGAACCCATAAAAGGGGACTTTTTGGTACCTTACCGTTTTGCAATTGGTAGTTTTTGATATTTTTCTGGAATGTGTATCTATTCGTTTTGTTTCTGTCGATATTTGGCGATTTAAGCATTTTGGTACAAACATATAGCTGTAAAAATATTTGACATTGAAAAAAATAGTTTTTCTATTTTTGTATATTTTATTAAAGCTTTTAATACAAAATTAATTGATCATTATAATTAAATACGAATCTCTTCATTAATATGCTATTTAGAAAAATGTCAATACAATTATTAAACGCAAACAATTTATTTAAATCATACTCTGATTTATCATTATTATTAAAACTATTAATAGTAGAAGAATTAGTTTAATTGTGAACAAAAATGTGTCAAAAATACTACATTATTTCGATATATTTATTAATATTTTCGATATTCCATGCTTCACCAGAGGTAATCCATAGTTATCAAAAGTAATCAGTTTATCTTATATATTCCTTGCAGATACCAAATCGACGTTTTGATTTAAAATTACATAATTTAACTTGTACTCCAATCGGGAAAGCTATGTCCATATTCGAATGTGAATTCAAGAAATTAGCCGAAAATAACTATTTAGTTTTAGCACGTATTATGTTTAGCAAAGATATGACTAAAATATTAAATTTTCACGTCTTTTTGAATATCAGGTCACGTTTAAAAATCGGAACTATTAATTTTTTAAATATTACAGCAAATGGTTGTGATATCTTGACCACTGCCAATGGTCATCAGTTGTTGGAGAAAATGTTAAAGGAAGTTCGAAGAAAATTAAATGTTTCTTTTAAATGTCCTTTTAAAGAGGTAAGTGAGTTATTATTTCATATCAAATATACTATTAACTAATAGAAATTATATATTTTAGAATTATCTTTATGAATTTAGAAATTTTTCTCTTACCGATGGTTTTGTGCCGCCTTTTATGCCATTTGTAAATTTTACATTTGGTTTAGATTATTATGACTCGACGACTTTAATTGGCACTACGAGAGCTTTGGGTGAGATAGTGCCAAAGGTTAAACGGCAAAAATATTAAAAATTCAAAAATTCAGAAAGTGTTTAAAAATAAATGTTAATTCTACTATTATGTACATAGTACATAGATAATAGTCTTTAGTCTGATCGATAAACTACAAAGAATACAGACTATAACTCAGCCAATGATCAGAATATATATTATAGATACTCTATTTTTTATACTATAGAATAATTAGTTAATAGATCAAACTAAAGACACCACTCAGATACACTATTGTCCAATTCACAATCGGTGTTGTATGGTTGTATCGTAGTATGTCGTAATTTTTTTACCCTACGCCTCTTTAGTGAGTAGGGTATGATGGGTTTGTGCTGATGTTTGTAACACACAATAATATTGGACCTATACCCATCTTAAAGCACACGAATCAGCTAAGAACCATTTTCTGAGTTGATTTAGCTATGTCCGTCCGTCTGTCCGTTTCCCTCACCCCCGGGGCATGTTTCCATGTGATGTGATGAAATATCCATCATGATGTATTGCAATCCCGGGGTAAAGATACCTCTAGTCTGCCGGAATTACAAACTGGTAATGTCAAATGTATCCTTGGCTCCGCCTCGGAATGATTTGACATGAGGTCTAACCAGAGCACCATATAATCTGGCACTACGGGCGGAATCCACGTAGTGGCTGTGGTTTAATACCCAAAATCGCTGGGAGAGAATGTTGTTTTAAGGACTGATATATCCTATACCTAATGGGTTGGATAATTCTCTCTTCGAACAGGTCTGTGTACAAAGCAGCATATGCTGGATTCCTAAACCCGATCGGTATCTCTTACCGGTTGTGTAGTGGGACGCTGGTTTGTGCTGGGGAATTGTCAGGACAGTATTCAATGGTTGCCTGTCATCCCGTAGATCGATCTTTATGATCATGGAAATGGGACTGATGCTAAAATTGGTGAAAGATCAAGAAAGTCTCCATATATTATATATTAGTACTGATATAGTATGCCTTTTTACGCTTCGGCGAAGTTCTTCGGTTCTGTTGCTATTTCAACAGGATATATTGACACATTGGAATTAATTGACTTCGGAAATTCCTATTTCCTTTGTTACATTAATCGGTTCATAAAAGAGGGATCCTGATCCATTTTGTTGGGTATATCGGACTACCAAATATGTCTGTAGGTGCTGTTGCCAAGGCATCAGAACCATCTCGGTAGTGTGGGTGCGCGGGTTTAAAATATGTTAAGGAATGCACTGGAATGGATCATTAGATGATGGAGATTGAATTTCGAATAATGCAATCTTTCATGACATCATGAGGATGATCACTTCCGGTTTGCCGGAAGATTGATTTCACCTGATGTTGGGACTCGCCACCCCCTTCTATTGGCTCAGACCAGTGATTGTCGAGGTTCGCATTGGGATTTGATCCTATGCTACCTGCCATTCCGAAACGAGGCTGCTATGACAAGAGATTAGATAGCTCGAGTACTTCAAAAAAGTGCTTGTACATGGATCGGACCAGCCATATACAAAAATTGCTACCTGAGTTCTTCATTGAGGAATTTAGGGGCGCATGGTAGATCGTCTCTAGTCTACCCAGTGGATAAAAAATACCACCGTGAGATAAGGCCGTCAGACTCACGTTAAAACTCTCGACATTCGTCTGTCCTTGTAATCAAACTAAATCACATTTTACTTTTTGTAACAGGTGTACGGTATTATATGGTCGGCCTCGCCCGACTATAATTGATTGTTTAATTATTGATTTGTTTTTGCTTGAAAAAATTTCCCGTGAAAAATTTTTATGACTATAACGCTACAATGATACGACATTGATTGTGAATTGGACAAATATATATGTAAACAAAAATAATAAAATTCTTATCGAAAACCCGGTTTTGCTTATTTAATATCTTATATGACTCTGTTTTTTTTGCTCCATTCAAGTGTCTGTTTATTTTCTTTAATATTCTTCACTTTTTTACTTTCTCTCTATTTTTAGCTTTTAACATCATTTCTTTGTTCTTACTTCTTTCTTTTTTTAGAGAACAACTTGTTGATTTTAAGTGGCCTCTTTATTTGACACAACCAGACACATCTTGTTAAAAGTTCTTTTTTTTCCTAACGTTTTTATTAAAGCCACATTCATGCAAACATACACAAATGTAAACACAATTCACATACAGACACTACATATCGAAGAGTTTTCATTTATCCTGTACATCAAAAAAATACTTCCCACTCGTGTCTTAAAACAAACAGCACAATAAACCGTTGGGTGTTTTATTTAAGATTAAAATACGCGTGTTGTTTATATACGAAAATAGAACATGGATAGAGCAAGATTAATGAATTTCAATGCTTTCGTTGTCTATACAGCATGGATAGACAGCAGTTCGTTATTTTTTACTTTTATAGGAGTTTAAAGGTGCACAAAAATTTTGATTATATATTTATCGACTACCTTTTTGTTAATTAGTTAGTTATTATTTAGTTAGATAGATAGATAGATAGATAGATAGATAGATAGATAGATAGATAGATAGATAGATAGATAGATAGATAGATAGATATAGATATAGATATAGATATAGATATAGATATAGATAGATAGAGAGATATACATTTGATTTGTTAATAAACCAGTAATAGAGCAGTTAATAGAACAGCATGTACACTAATTTATAGGCTTTCTCTGGACTAGACATTTATATATTAGTAGTAAATAGACTAGCACTTAGATCATATCATAGACTAGTCCATAGACTAGATTATCAACAAAATAGGCTATAGACCAGGCAAGTATATACTATATTGACAAATCGTCCATTTAGTGTATAGTCAGTAGATTACTCAAGTCTTTAGAAAAGGGACATTGACTTTAAAAATGTTGACTACTGAAACTATGAGAGTGATATAGTCGATTATGGAGGTACACTTAGTTAGTCTTGTTGTAACTTAAATACTGAATTGAAATTAATTACCAGGAAACTATTACTCATCTTATATGTGAGTGTCCTGCTCTAGCTTTTCTTTTCTTTTCTTAAAAATCTTACTGCTATTCTCCCTTTCTCTTAACCATCGTCTCTTTGTCCACTTTTTCCCTATCTATCTGTTTCTTCTCTTACAGGTATTAATTACAAAGGGATCAACATCAACCCAAGTAAAGCCGCTATCTGTGATAACCTAACCATTGTAAATTTATTTCATACCTAACTTGGTAATGAGTTGTCGTTATTAACAACATAATTTTTTTAAAGAATTTGTGGTCAATTGTCTATAGAATATATCTATAATAAGTAGTTATTCACGCAAAAAGTAACTACTTACACTTTTCTTCAATATTACTTGCTTACTTACAGTAAGCAAAGATTTTGCTGGGATACTTCAAACTCTAGTGGACACATAATGATAATAGTCGAATATATTAGGTGATTATGCATTTCTGTTAAATAGGTTCGAAATATAATAAATAGGAACTTCCATATGAGAATATCAACAAGAGAATAATTCTCTATAAACACTGTCATCTGCGACGACGGCATTTGAGTTTGTTTTTAGGATTAAATTAACGCCTTCGTTCCGGCTTGCGATCATTATCTCAAATGTAAAAGACTCGAAATGTTCTCAATTTCATTCATTCCCTGTTCCATCGCCCTTATCATGTTACATTGGTGAGCCTTGTTATATTGGTGTAATCACAACGATGATATTGACGACACAACAAATACCACGCAGAGGATTGACTATGAGACTATGCATTAGATTCGCGGGAAAGAAATGTTGATGAAAAGACGGCAAAGTCTATAATTTGTAATAAATACGATGATGTTGCCGACACAACAGATACCACGCAGAGGATTGACTGTGGGACTAAGCATTTGAAATGTGTTGTTATCAAGTTAACAGGGAATAGACGTAGAGGTTTTCGGGTCTCACCCAGTCGCGTCGTAGATTTTTCTCACTTAAAATTTCGGATATATTAAGTGTCTCATACTTGAATTGAATTTTACTTCTTTGTCAGAGGGTACTCTGTTTATACCAGATTTACCACATTGTATTCTTTATCAGTTTTGATCAAGTCTTCGGCATATTTGATGGATTTGTATTACGGTATATCGATTATGTCTCTAGATACTGTTGGCGGTAATGTGGCCAAAATGTTTGTACATGCCAATAGCACCAAGGTCTAATGGTGAGTCGTCTACCAAGACCGCTTTTAGACAACAAGGCATTGTTGTACATAAAAAAAATGATGGAAATTTACTTTTGACTTCTGAACACAAGTCTGATCGTATTGGCAGAAGTTGTTTAGTAGAAAAAGAAGAATAGATGACGTGCACTACATCAGATCCAAAGAAAAACAAGTAGGAAAGTTTGGTCGGCCATGACCGACCTTACACCATTGAGTATGTTAAAAATATGGATTATTTTTAATAATAAAGCATTTAAGTTGTTTACCTTAATTCCAAAATATTTTAACAGTTTGTTGAATAAAGTGATTGAGGCAAGGGTATCCTTAGAAATTTTTCGTTTATGCACCTTGCGCACAAGGTATACATGAACAGCCAGCCGGACAGACAGACGTAATTACGTAAAGTGATTCTGAGTCGATCCGAATATTTTAGGCTGGATGTAGGACCAATATTTTTGTGTGTTACAAACATCAGCACAAAGGTATAATACATTCCAAACTATGGTGGTGTGTAGGTATAAAAACATTACATGGAAAATGTTATTGTAAAAACCTCATGTTATTCTCTATGAAGATATTATCGATCAATGTTCAGGAAGTTTGATTCCTTGTTGCAGTTCCTTAAGATGTTCCTATCAAAGTTTCCAATGCTCATATTAGTGTTCCTAAGGGTTGTAATATCTCGAATAGAAACGTTTCCATGATATTTAGATATCATTTTAACATATGTCAGAGTTTCACAGTCTTCTCTATTACAACCTTGATGCTGCCATACCTCGCACAATGCATTTTATGTATAAAATTTAAATTTACTTTATGTGTTTATTTATCAAATTCAAAAGCTTTATTTTATTCACAAATACTGCTTAAATAATTTACCATAATTTATTAATTAAATTTCTTAACAAAGTTATTTCCATAACAGCTTAATCCTTAATACCTTGTTTGAAAAATTATTATAGCAAATAAATTTTTTCCAAAACTTTTAACATACCAACTAGTTAGTTAGTTAGTTAGTTAGTTAGTTAGTTAGTTAGTTAGTTAGTTAGTTAGTTAGTTAGTTAGTTAGTTAGTTAGTAAGTAAGTAAGTAAGTTAGTTAGTTAGTAGAAATTCAGCTTAAATAATTTTTCTTCGGGCAAAACTAAAATAAACTAGTTCTATATTCGGATGTGTCGAATCTTAAATATAAACCCTTCACCATGGTGTTTAAAAAAAATATTACATTTTATGTGTTCTCACCAAATTCCGAATCTTCATACTTGATTTCATGTTCCTTGGATCAATATTACAGTAAATACATGAAGTACCTTTTGAAAAACGAAAAAGTACCAAAAAATTACCTTTTATTTAAAACTCTAAACAAATAAGTTATATAAGGTATCATATGTTCGGTTATAACATGTTATTTTTCCACTTCTACTGCAGTTTATTTACCCTGTCCTCGATGTATATAAACTTTCGACTATTTTGAAGTGAAGTAAACAAACCAAAGCCACAAATTTGCAATTATAAAGACCAGTTTAGATAGTTTTTGCCCCAGTACCAGCACAACTCATAACAATTGCTTAATTCAGCTTGGATTTGTTTTGCTTAACGTTTTGGTTTTGTGGGCTTCTTTACAGGGTTGACAATGTTTAGTTTATGGCCACTAAAATCTTATTTTAGATTACAATAAACTAATAACTAGTGTGTGTATAAGCATACATTTGGTTGTGCAACAAATAATGGTTATTTTATGCAGCAAAATTTAACATATTAATTATTTTCATTATATGTACATTAGACGTGACTGTATTATTGATATGATATTAACGGGTTTTATGCAATATTTTACTTATATACTGAAACATATGTTATTGATGTTAAGAAATGAAAATTGATATAACGAATGGTATTCTGGCATGGAAATTTGTAATTCCTTTTTAATATGGATTACTTGGCGTATGAGTGATATTTATCTTAACATTGGTAAAAGAAATTATCCATACGTACTGTGGTTCAAAGTTATTTAGTCTGCTCTGCTACAGTATGATCAGAAATGAGAAACCCTGGATCATGTTACAACGGTGAATTTTCCTCTACCTTAAATATAGTCTGCCTGGACTGGAGTGGCTTCTCAGGACAGTTAAGGACTTTGTTCACACAGTGCGTTTTATATGAATAAGAAATTGCCTTTGGCTTATTTATTTTAAGAGTTTGGATCTTTGTCCACACAATGTGTGTTTTAATAGATTCGTATTTGGGTCTGCCTATGTTTTTTTGGTGATGTTGCCGTATCAGCAAAAACTGTTTTATCTGATTTTTTGTGATGTTTTTGCATTTTTCAAATTACTCAAAGGGACAGCGGTATTCAAGTAGTCTTTGATATCTATAAGAAGGTATTTTTATACCTTTCATCTTCGTGAGAAGGGTATATATAAGTTTTTCATTTCGTTTGTAATATTAAGTCGATTAAGCCATGTCCGTCTGTCTGTTTGTTGAAATCAGTTTTTAGAGGACCCCAGATATCGGCGAGATCAGAATCTCGAATAATAATGTTAGACATGCTTTGGGGAAGATCGCTATTTAAAATCAGCAAAATGGGTCCTTAAATAACGGAGATATGAGTAAAAATCCGAGACAACCTCTGTAAATTTCATCAAAAATTGAGGCTTTTTATTCAGAGAGAAATAGCAAAAAACAAAAACAAAATATATAATCATACGTTAAATTTTGTTATTGTACTCTTGTTTATAAAACAAGACAGAGTGAGAGCAGCAGAGCAAGAGTAGCAGAGCGAGAGCAGCATTAGTGTGTTGTTATTGGCTACAAACATGAAATTATGTATATGGAGCCTGGCTTAAGTTAGAAGCAATTAAAGGGATCTTTTTGGTACTATTTCGTTTTTCAAAAGGTACTTTTTGAATATTCTATAACATTGAACCTATGAACATGGAATTAAGTATATAGATTGGGAATTAGATGAGAACCCATAAAAGGGAACTTTTATGTACTTTTCGTTTTTCAAAAGGTACTTTTTGAATTTTCTATAATAATGAACCCAGAAACATGAAATTAAGTATGTAGAGCCCGGATTAGACAAGAACAAATCAATGGGGGTTTTTTTTTGGTACTTTTTCGTTCTGCAAAAGGTACTTTTTGAATTTTCTATATTATTAAACCTAGAAACATGAAATTAAGTATGTAGAGTCTTAATTGGGTGAGAACCCATAAAAGGGAACTTTTGGATACTTTTTCATTTTCAAAAGATACTCTTTTTAATATTTCCATAATATTGCATCTAGAAACATGGAATTAAACATGTTGAGCCCGAAGTAGGTTATGTAAAAGAAGTCTTTTTTGTATTAACTGTTTTTAACACACCATGGTGAAGGGTATTTAAGAATTGGCACAACCGAATATAGAACTCTTACTTGTTTTTTACTAAATGACATTTTTTAAGTTATTGCCTTCATGTACAAAACTTCAAAAAAATTTCTTCATTTATTTTATCTATTTGATTAAAATCCCTTAAAACCTTCCATCACTAAATTTACTTTATGCTGTATATACATACATATTTCTTTAAACAAATTCAATTAATAATTTTTAAATATTTTTCATAAGCAAAATTTTGTTGCTCTATATAATGACAGTAATACAATTAAACAATTAACTTCGATATTTCTTCATAATAAAAGACTAAGGGCTATTCTATTAATTTAGGTCATAGAGAAGCACATGTGTAGTTTAAGCTGATTTGAAGCACTTAAAAATTTCTAAAGATTATTATTAGATTTTCAAACAATATACAGAGACTATGAATTAATTCACATCCATTGAAACTTGATACAGTACATTGCAGTTTACTTCATGTCCTTTGACAAAAATTTCATGTTACGATTTTGGGTTTATATGTATGATGAATTTTAATAACAACATCACATTTTGTTGGATATAATACAATTTAAGGTAAAATTTTGTTTATATATTTTTATGATATTAATCAGTTTAAAAGTTTATAAAAGTAAAACTTGTTGCCAAAATGCGGAATTTTAAATTAAATTAAATAAATATTTGTATGTAAAGAACATATTGGTAAAAGAAAATAATTGGTTATTTATTTACAAATATTTGATGTTAACTTTAAATTAAACTAAAGTAAATTCAAAGCACTATAGAAGTATTATGGGTAAAACTTGAGTTAATAAGTTAGATAGTTAATAAGTTAGTAAGTTAGTAAGTTAGTAAGTTAGTAAGTTTGTAAGTTAGTAAGTTAATAAGTTAGTAAGTTAGTATGTTAGTAAGTTAGTAAGTTAGTAAGTTAGTAAGTTAGTAAGCTAGTAAGCTAGTAAGCTAGTAAGCTAGTAAGTTAGTAAGTTAGTAAGTTAGTAAGTTAGTAAGTTAGTAAGTTAGTAAGTTAGTAAGTTAGTAAGTTAGTAAGTTAGTAAGTTAGTAAGTTAGTAAGTTAGTAAGTTAGTAAGTTAGTTAGTTAGTTAGTTAGTTAGTTAGTTAGTTAGTTAGTTAGTTAGTTAGTTAGTTAGTTAGTTAGTTAGTTAGTTAGTTAGTTAGTTAGTTAGTTAGTTAGTTAGTTAGTTAGTAAGTAAGTTATTTAGTTAGTTAGTTTAAAAGAAGGATGTATATACATCAAATCCGAAGAAATACATCTAGGCCTCTATCGGGCCTATTGTGCGCTCTTTAACCAGTGTCTCAGGTGAGAATCGAACCCACCACCTCCGGTCTACTAGGCTAGAACACTAACCACTAATCTACCGGAGGCCATTTGAGTAAAGAAAGATAATTTGAATGCTGAATATTTGGATCTTAATAAGATCTTAATTTGTTCAAAAAAATCATTTGTTGTCTAAAATGTAAAAATTAACTTGAGTTTTTTATTTCTCGGTTTGCTACTTTTTTGTCTTTTCTAACTAAAATTGCAAGATCTTACCACTTAAAATTGTAGCCATAATTATTAATATACCAACCGAAGGAGTTTACTTAAAAAATTTTAAATAAATATTAATTATAATTACTTTTTTAGGGTTTTACAAATTATATGTTTAATTATACAAGAGGTCACTACATTAAATACAAATTTCTTTTTATTTTAATTTTCAATAACTGCATAAAATTTCACTAATTAAACTTGAAACCATCAAGTATTTAACAAAATGTTGCAACAATTTTTGCTCCTTTCACAGTTAAAGTGTTATAATATTAACACCTTGAAGTTTTACTACTTAAAAAAAAGAAATTTAAGAATTTTATTGCTTTTTGTACTTATTAATAAAATGATATAATTTTCATTTAATTTTAGCTGAACAAAATTTCTTTAAAAACAAATAAGAGTTCTATATTCGGCTGGGCCGAATCTTATATACCCTTCACCATGGTGTGTTAAAAAAAATCGGTATCAAAAAACCTTTTTTAAAATCACTTACTTCGGGCTGAACATACTTAATTTCATGTTTCTAGATTCAATATTATAGAAAATGAAGTTCATTAAAAAAAACAAAAAATATTAAGACGTTTGAAAAACGAAAAAGTACCAAAAAGTTCCCTTTTATGGGTTCTCACCTAATTCAGACTCTATATACTTTATTTCATATTTCTAAGTTCGATAGTATAGAAAATTCAAAAAGTACATTTTAAAAAGGAAAAAGTACCAATAAGTTCCCTTTTTATAACTTCCTACTTAAGCGAGGCTCCACATAATTATTTTCATGTTTCTAGCCAATAACAACACACTAGTGCTGCTTTCGTTCTGCTAGCATATCTAACAGAATTATTAAAGATTCGGATCTCTCCGATATCTGGGTCCTCTAAAAACTGAATTTAACAAACACACAGACTGACACACAGACAGACAGACAGACAGACATAGCTCAATCAACTCCAGGATCCAAAGGATCCAGAATATACATATATACATTACGGGGACGGAAAATTATATTATAGAAATTACAAACGGAATGAAAAACTTATATACACCCTTCTCACGAAGGTGAAGGGTATAAAAACAAAGAAACATTAACAAAGTTGTTGAGATCCATTAATATCGATCTTTAAAGACCAATATAAGTGACTTCCGAATACGAAGCTATAATAAGATAAGCTAGTCAACGGGCGAGTGCATAGACTTGTGAAGAGTATAATCAGAATTATATAGGCTGATCTACAGACTAGTCAATAGAGTGGATTAGTCCCTAGACAAGTTCATATACTAAGGAATCCTACTAATCTATACAGAACAATATATACATCTGATCAATACGGACTAGTCAATAGACTAGTTCATAAGTAGTATATCACTTTATAGACCACACTAGTATATATAGTATATCACTTTATAGACCACAGTCCATTGACTTGTTTACAGGTCCAATCCATGGAGTAGTCAATAGAGTTGTCATATAGTAAATAATAAACAAGGTAATAGATAAGTCAATATATTAGACTAAGCATAGACATTATAAAGGACTAGGCCATGTATTAGTATATAGTCAACAGACTTGTCCATGTATAAATCTATATAATTAATAGACAAAGCGATTTTTTGGGACCCCTTTAACTCTAACAGAATACATCCGATTTTGTTGAGAACCATTAATATCGATCTTTAAAGACAAATATAAGTGACTTCCGAATACGAAGCTATAATAACATAACAACTATATAGATCATAAGCTAGTCAACGGGCGAGTCCATAGACTTGTGAAGAGTATATTCAGAATTATATAGGCTGATCTACAGACTAGTCAATAGAGTGGATTAGTCCCTAGACAAGTTCATATACTAAGTAGGTAGTCCTACTAATCTATACAGAACAATATATACATCTGACTGTAGTAGATCAGTACGGACTAGTCAATAGACTAGTTCATAAGTAGTATATAGATCACTTTATAGACCACAGTTCATTGACTTGTTTACAGATCCAATCCATAGAGTAGTCGATAGAGTAACCATATAGTAAATAATAAACATGGTTATAAATAAGTCAATATATTAGACTAAGCATTACACTAGTTCAGAGACAGACTAGGCCAGTAGTATTAGTATATAATCAACAGACTTGTCAATGTATTAGTATACATATATAAAATATCAGCAGATTAGTATTGGACTACCTGGTCTCCGATAGGTTAGTGGTTAGTGTTCTAGTCTGGTAGACCGAAGGTGGTGGATTCGATTTTCACCTGAGACACTGGTTAAGGCTGGCGCACAACAGGCAGCATACTAAACTAGTCAATAGACTTTTCTACAATCTAGTCTATATATTAGTCAATAGATTGGTTCATAGAGTAGTCCATAGACCAGTACATTTGCAAGTCAATAAACAAGTCAATGGTTTAATCCATAAACTTGTCAGTACACAAGTTCATAAACTAGTGCATACAATAGTCAATAGTTTAGCAAGTTTATTACGGAATAGACAAACCAGTAGTATTGTCAATAGAAAACATTAACTATTTCAAAGACTGGATAATAGTATAGTGCTCATATACTATGCAATAGAGCAGTAGATAGACCAAACTAAAGTTTATTTAATCTGTAAGCTCTTCCATAGAAATGTTCATGGACTAATTCCCAATTAACTAGAAAATAGTTTCTTGATGTTGAATATTTAATCTGTAAGATCCTCCTTAGAAATGTTCATGCACTAGTGCCCAATTAACTAGACAATAGATTCTCGATTGTGAAGACAACTTTTCCAGAAAAGTTTCCCTATTTCTTTTCTATAAAAAGATCATATCAATCTAAACATTTTTTCTATAGTAAAACTACTCAAAATCTTAGTAATATTTTCGAAATGTTCATCTTAGGCTACTTAGCCTGCTCACAAGTTAGGAAGTTCACTCTTAAAGCCCATTGTGATACCTTTAGATTAAACAATCAATTTCAACAACAAGACTTAAGTCTAGGGACGTCCCTGTAGTTGTGCATTCATCAAATATTTTATTTCACCAGATGCACCCATGTTATGGGACCCGTTGAAGTTAAGAGCCTTAATTGATACAAGTCTTTCCAAGAAGTCGAGATTCAGTTCCCGAATTCTTTTCGCGGCTATATCGATGCTATATATCTCTATGTGAAAACACGTGCAAGTATTGGATAGTCAAAAGTTTATCGAGAAAAATTTCCCAGCCTGAGCCTTTTCCGTTTTTAAACCATCAGTATAGATTGAGATCACATCTTCCCTTAGGACAATGTTCATGTCCTAATCAGCTCTTATGGTGTTCTGGTTCTAAAATACCTATTTGACTTCAGTATTGGTACTATGTACTCCGTTTCATCTTAATATGAAGAATTTTTCTAAGAAAAATCTAATCTTAGTCTAAATGGAAATTTTCCTCTCAATTTAAGTGACTTTTTTTAATGAGGTTTATATAGGAGTATAGGTCAAACATGGGCCGATCGTCATTTAATTTGGGAAAAGGATCTATTTTTAAAAACCAGTTAGTTTTGTTGAGTTTCATGGCAATACAAAATGGTTACAAGTCAATTTTGGATGTTTAAGAATTTTTTTGAAGGTATGGGGGCTAGGGTTAAATAAGGGGCGATCATTACGAAAATCTGCAGTGACATTTGTTCTAATATAAAACTATTTTGTGCAAATTTTTAAAGAGATATAAGTATATTTGACGTAATTATGGCATAAATGCCCAAATCGGGAGATATGGTTGTATGAGGGCTAGGTAAAATAAAGAACCGATTTCAACCATTTTCAATGGGCTTTGTCCCTGTTTCAAAAACATGCTTGGTACCAATTTCATCAAATTATCTTGAAAATTGCGGCCTGTACATTTCGCACAAGGTTTACATGTACAGCCAGCCGGACAGACGGACATGTCTTTATCGACTCAAAAAAGTATTTTGAATCGATCGGTATACTTTAAGGTAGATATTTTTGTGTGTTACAAACATCAGCACAAACGTATAATACCCTCTCCACTATAGTAGTGTAGGGTATAAAGGTAAGTATTTAATCACCACTGAAGTATGTACTTCTCGCTGCTTCAATTTTTTGCTTACCCGTTAGTGATTTTTTCCATTGAAAAGAAAGCGATATTTGTCTGCCCTTACTTGTGCTAAAATTTGCTATCTAAAATCTCCTGATAACATCGTTTACGACTTATGGACTCAATTGTAATATATGACAATCTGAAGAATTTTCGCAGTGTACAATTATTTTCTATTTTCTTTTTTCTTACTTTCAACTATTTAAATTAAATATTAAATATTTGTGTCACAGTTTGAAAACAGGCATTAGATTTTCAGTTTTTTATTAATTTATTCCATTCATTTATATCAAATTATTTCATTGTTGTTAGCTTTTTATTAAATTGTAGTTATTTGTATGTATTTTTATTTAAAATTCACGTAAAAAGGAAATGTTAATTTTTTTTTGTTTTCACTAATTTACAACAGGAAACGTAAGTCACTCGTAAATTGCGACACCTTTTGTGGCAGAGAAAAAACCGAAATACTTAAAAAAATGGCACTAAAAAGAAAAATAAAATTTTTATTAGCTAAATAGCTAAATGTATGTAAATATGTTTATTAAAGAGGCAAAATGTTATATAAAAACGAGGAGTAGTACATGTTGGAATATTGAAACTTAAAAAAAATTATTTCAAACTCTAATATATGAATATTAATTTTTATACGAACTACTAATGAAAATAATATAATTTGTATGCCTAACAGATAACTACGCCCTAAAATAATATTATAACCTTGAAGTATAACATTGAATGCAGTAACATTTCTGAGTCTCAAAAGTAAAATCTCAGGTACTAATATCGACATACCTGACTATATTTTCTTCTTTCTTTGCTATAATTTCTCCTAAATTATTCTCTACAAAACAATTGTTAAAAAGTATACTTTAAAAAATACCTTTTATTGTTAATTTTTACTTTTTATTATTTAATATGCGAATCACGTCAACCTTCTTTTCCAGTGTCCCTTTTTAAGGTAAAGGGTTTAAAAAGGCTTATTTTACATTTGCCACAACTTAAAAATGAAGCATATGAAACAATATATTATTTTATGTTTAAGGAAAAATTAGAAAAACATTTTTATGGTTTATGTTTTCATTTTGAAAGGGTTCCTAGTGGACTGCAATAAAGTTAATTTAAAAAGGCTGGTAAAAGTTATGTTTCCATCAAAAGAAATAAAATGGTATAATTTTTCAATGTAATCACATAAGTTTACGAAATATGTTTATGTAAAGCAAATAATTAAATTGTAATAAAAATTACCACATTTTAAGGGACTTTAAAAATAGTAAGATATAACCAGTTTTAAAACTCTCACTATCTACCCTGCAATCAGATTGGTTCCATGTGTATTTTTGTCAAGTCCACGAACATTCATTCATTAGTTAGCTAGTTAGTTAATTAGTTATTTTCTCCAACCTTTCAGTCAGATTGGATCCATATGTCTTTTTGTCAATTGCACGAATACTCACACCTATAATATGTTATTTAGTTAGTTAGTTAGTTATTTAATTAGTTAGTTAGTTAGTTAATTAGTTAGTAAGTTAGTTATCTATAGTCTATTCTGTTGTCTAGTAAATAGTTTCGTATATGGTCTAGTCTATAGTCTAATCTATAGCCGAGTTTTTAGTTTAGTCCATGGTCGAATCTATAGTCCAGCCTATGATAACGTTTATTGTCTAGTCTATAGTCTGTTCTTTAGTCTAGTATTTACTTGAGTAAATAGTCTATCCTATAGTATTTTCTATGGTTTAGCCTATAGTCTGTATAGTTTATAGTCGAACCTATAGTCCGGCCTATAATGTTGTGTTTCGTCTAGTCTATAGTCTATTTTATAGTCTAGTCTGTAGTCCAATATATAGTATAGTATGTAGTTAGTTAGTTGTCTATAATGTTGTCTTTCGTCTAGTCTATATTCTATTCTGTAGTCTAGTATATAGTCTAGTCTTTAGTATAATCCATAGTATATTCTATAGTCTAGTCGGTAGTCTAATCTATGGTCTAGCAAGTAGTTAGTTAGTTAGTTAGTTAGTTTGTTAGTTTGTAAGTTTGTTAGTTTGTTAGTTTGTTAGTTTGTTAGTTTGTTAGTTTGTTAGTTTGTTAGTTTGTTAGTTTGTTAGTTTGTTAGTTTGTTA